>NW_010972600.1:1278409-1278664 GCF_000737465.1 Haliaeetus leucocephalus
CATCGCACCCCCTTTCTGGCAGGGCCGACCAAGCGGACGCGGCTGCCGCCGGGCGTGCTATGGTGGGACATCACAAAGCAGACATCCTCGGTGTCCCCCATGGGCACCAAGACCCCCAGGAAGGAGTCCCCGGGCAAAGTGGAAGCCCCCCAAGCCCTGCTGGCGAGGCTGGATGGGGACGGCGGCCCCCCCCGGGGTCCCCCCGAGCCCGGCACTGCCACCGACCTGCTGCTGCAGGAGACCCACGTGTAGGGT
>NW_010972600.1:1278686-1279511 GCF_000737465.1 Haliaeetus leucocephalus
TGCGGGTGGCCCAGCTGTGGCCGTGGCAGGACCGTGGACGGCAGGGGGGTGTGCACATCCCTGTCCCGGGGTCCCCAATAAAGGAGGAGCTGTTCCCCGGGAGGAGCCTGTCCTTGGGGGGGCTGCAGGAGTGGGGGGGGGGTGCTGCCCACCCTTCTGGTGATGCAGCTGGGCTGGGGGGGTGTTAAACTTGGAGGGGGGGCATAGGTGCTGGGGGGGTGGGAGATGAGGGCCTGCCATGCCCATGAGGGCGGGCCCTGCCCGATAAACCCCACCCACCCCCGTGACAAGAGGGCCCCACCCTGCTAAGCTCCACCCCACCCAGATAACAATAGGTCCCTTGCTTTGCTTGCTAAACCTCACCCCAGGGTGACAATGGGCCCCGCCCTGTTAAACCCAGCTCCACCCAGATGACAATGGGCCACGCCCTGCTAAGCCACGCCCATCAGCGGACACCCCCCACACCCTGCTAAGCCCCACCCCACCCGTATAACAATGGACCCTGCCCTGCCGAGCCACGCCCACCCAGATAACAATGGGCTCTGCCCTGATAAATCCTCCAGGTGACAACGCCCCCACCGTTAAGCCCCGCCCACCCAGTTGTCAGCGGGCCACACCCTCCCGAGCCCCGCCCGCCCAGGTGTGAATGGCCCCGCCCACAGCCGCCGGAGGAGCCGCTGGGCCGCGCCACCATCTTGGGGGGGCCGCCATCTTTGTGCCGGGCAGGGAAGGCGGCGGCGGCGAGCGCAGTGCGGGCTCTCTCCCGGCCTTCCCTCCGCGTTGCGGCCGCTACCGCGGACCGGGGCTGCCGTTCGGCCCGCCGCT
>NW_010972600.1:1279985-1291982 GCF_000737465.1 Haliaeetus leucocephalus
TGGAAGGGTGCGGGAGGGGCGAGGCCGGGGATTTGGGGAGGGAGTGGAGGGGGAAGGGTGTCTCTTTCCTGAGCAAACGGGGAAGGACAGCCGGGGGGGGGGGGCTTTGTCATGGGAGAGGAGGGCCGGGGGCCTCTGTAGGGTCCCAAGGCGAAGTGGGGTGCTGGGAACGCTGGTGTGGTGCAGGGGTCTGCCTGCCCTGCCCTGCCCGGGGGAGGGGTTCAGCCTGGGCAGGTGACAGCCGGCCCGTGGGTCGGGCAGCTTGGGGCAGGCTGGCTCTGGGTGCGGAACCTGGAGCGGGGCTGGGCCCTTATGGCCGTGGGAGCTGTCCCTGGAGAGGGTGAGGTGTTCCTCACCCTCCCACACGTTGCTGTGCTGTCCCACAGCTTTGCCCCGAGGCCCAGCCCAGATCGTGCCCTTAAGGAAGGGTCAGAGCATGTATCTGGGAGGAGAAGGGACTTAATCCAGCCCAGGCTTTGAAAAGCTTGGGACTTGAGCAGCCAGCCCTAAACAGCAGCCCTTCTCTGCTGTTTCTTGTTTAGCAAATAGTTATTGGCCATTAAAAGTAAAGATTTAAGATCCAGAATGTGGTGTCTGCGTGGGCAGCATGCTGAGGAGAAGGTCCTTTCATAGTGCCTACTTAATTTTCTGGGTCCCGTTGCACCTGGCTTTTTAGGACTTTTCGTACCCTGACGACGTAAGGGAAATTAATACAGCACATCTGTGTGGCCATTTATCTGGGTTAAATGGGGCAACGGGACTGCGTTTCTGTACAGACAGTCAGAGGGCCTGATAAAACGTTTGTGCTGCTTCATCCTGCTCTGCTGGCAGCCGTGAATTCCCCTCGGAGCCTGCTGGTGCAGAACGAAAGCACCCAGCTTCGTTTTGACTCAGCAGCAGAGAGTGTTTTGGCTTGCAGGACAGTGGTGCTTTTGACTCAGTATGAGGAACCCAGCAGCTTGATTTGTCGTGTCATTGCAGCACAGTAAATAGGTGGGAGGGACTGTCCCCCACTGAGGATCTGGGGTGGAGTAAGCAGACTTCCTCCTGGGTTGAGCAGGGAGATTCCTAGATCTGTTTTGCCCAGGATCTCGAAATAGTGTGAGGCAATAAGAAAAGGGAGTTTTCATGGTGTGAACTCCAGCTTTTCCTACTTCCCGAGGTGATGGTTAGCCCGAGATCCTGGGCAGGACAAGGATCTGAATCTCTTTTCTTCTCCACAGAGCACCTTGAGTGATGCCCAAGAAGTTCCAAGGTGAAAATACCAAGTCGGCTGCTGCCCGCGCGAGGAAAGCTGAGGCAAAGGCAGCAGCCGATGCCAAACGTCAGCAGGAGCTGGAAGATGCCTACTGGAAGGATGAAGACAAACACGTGATGAGGAAGGAACAAAGGAAGGTGAATGACTAGTCAGGTAGAAGGGTATCTTCTAGCTGGTCCCTTGCTAAGCCTGTGAGATCCAGGCTTGCTTAGAAAGGGTTGCTTCTCCTCCTCTGTCCCCCAGCTGTAGCTGTGTCTTCACACATTGTCCTGCGCTTAGTTTTGGGCAGAAGAGCTGGAACTAGTGGCTTCTCTGGGAGCTAAAAGAAGCCGAGCGTGGGCGTAAGTGTAAGCTTTGATGTGTAATTCAGAAATCTGGTGGATCTTAGAGCTGACTTCCCGAGGGAGGCAGTAAAAGCTTTATGGCTGGAATCATTTAAAATTGAATTAAGCAAAAGATCAGGAACTCTGCTGCAGGGATTAATTTTTGACCAAGCAGTTCTTTAGTTTTTTGGGTTTTTTCTTTTACTTTCTTAATTTTTTTTAATTTATTTTTGTAGAAGGAAAAAGAAATCGTCAGCATTAAGGTTTACAGGCTTTTTCTCCCCAACTTGGTGTGCCCTACATCAGGACATGTGCCTCTCAAAAAATTCTCTCTGGTTAGGTCTTACCAGCTTGCTCTGCCCTGGGTGCCTGTTTGCCTCGGTGCTCAACAAACAGAGCGCTTTAGTGTTCATTTCTCGGTTATTTGGTTTTTAACGTTGTCCTTCATCAGTGTTAGTCATATTTACCTTCTGGTTCTGTGGATTTTTCTAGAAACAATTGTTGGTGTTAACTTAGCTGCCTCTTCTGAAATGATTTCTTTACCCTCGTGCTAACCAGACAGGGCTTCTATTGATGACATAAAGGGATTTATGGGGTTACTGGGTTTGTGCTGCTCTGTGAATTCAGTGCTCACTGAACTTTGTGTGTTGGTACTTGAGCACACTGGCCGGGCAGGCAGGAAGCCAGCGCGTCCCCGTGACCTTGATAGCTGCATGCTGTGTACATCTGTGTGAGTTCACCCCTAATATGTGTCTTGACGTTTGGAATTTGGAGTCCCATGTGCTGTTCCCCTATGGAATCCTGTAATGCTGCCTAATTACTTCCTGGAACAAGGACTTATTATTGCTTTGCTTAAGACTTGGCCAACAGTGACCTATTTGACTGGGCTTCCAAAACAGCCTCCTGCAGGCAAGGGGCATGGGAGTATGGAGAGGGGAGCTTGTCATGAGCTGGAATTGCTAACTGGAAAACCAGAGTCCATCTCAGAGCCTCAGACTGGCTTTTAGAGAAACCAGTGAGGCATTTTCCACTTGGCACCTCAGCCATCCCCTCTCCCTGCATCAGTGTAGCTGTAGTCTCTAGGTCTGAATTTCACCTGAATGTTGCGTTTTAGCCTGTTTCCTTCCCACAAACCTCCCCCTGGGGACCTTGCAGCTCACAGCAGCAAAAGTCTCTGCACAGGTGGGGAACTATCGTGCCAGAAAGGCTCTGAGTCTAACTGTGCCTGCACAGGGGCTCTTCCTGCTGCAGGAGCCTCCTGCAGGTGCTACCACAGCCTAAGCAAAGGCTGGGGCTTTGTGTAGGTGAGCAAGTGGCCAACAGACAGGAATGAGTGGGTTGCTGGGGGAAAATAAATCAGTGAAACCTTCCTCAGCTGCTTCTCCAGTGCCATCAGGCAGACTGGAATATCCCCATGGAAAACAGAAGCAGCTGCCTGTGCCCCATCGCATCTGGGCAGGGAAGGAATGTGTGACTCAGATTGTAAATGACTTTCCATCCTTATCCTAGAGAGGACAGAAACCAAACTGTTCACAGGAGTCAAACGTCCCCGGAGAAGTAGCTGTTTCACGGGTGGTGCTGGCATGGAAATAGCACTGCTGGCCACAGCCATATGCTGCAGGAGGGACTCGTGTCGCTCTCAGCTACAGCACCCGGAGGAGGGGATGGTGGTGTGTGTAGGAGGATGCTCTCAGCACCTCGCAGTCAGCTCTGAGCAGCTCTTCCAGCTCTTCCCCAGCTCTCCGGGCGATGGCAGTAACACATTAACAGCGTCGCAGCGCACCCGTGCAGCACCTCTGAATTCCTGCACCGCCAGCAGGCAGGAATGGCAGAAAGCCTTTGGGACATGCTGAGACCAAACCCCCCACACACCCCTTTTAATCCCTTTCCTCCCCTCAGATGACCGCCAGACCCTCGGTGAAATAAATGAGAATGCAGAGCTCCGTTTCTGCTCTGGGGTTTGGTAGCTCTGCGTGGCAATCTGGTGGTCTCACTGACGGGGCAGTGATGCACATTAGTGTTAATACTTGGGCGTAGGGAAGCTTAATGTTCAAAATGCAGTACCTGCTGTTATGAGATTCATTGTCACCAGACGACTGTGCTGTTGCTTTTGCTGTGTTTTGGGGTTTCTTTAAATGCTGCCCCCCCTCTGCTCTGAGAGCAACCGTCCTCTGCTAACAGAGACTGACACTCATTTGGTGGCCCCGTGATGCATAAAGGAACATCTGAGCTAACATCGCTAGCCTGCGATGTGTGTATTCCTCCTCTGGCACTTTGGTACAAGTCATAGCTCGTTACTTTCCCTGGAGAGCTCTGGCTGGAAAGCACAAAATCTACATCCTTCTTGCTGGAAGGCTCAGGGGTTTAGCTAGGTAACTACTTTTCTTTTAACATTCGGGTGTTTTCATCCTTTCTGTCTCTTCCCACTCTTCCTATGCAAAGTTAAACTGCAGCTCCAAGCACAGCACTGCTCATCAGCCTGATCACAGTGTGGTTTTCTCCGTGCAATTAGCTAAAGTGTGTCTGGTGGTGGAACAGCCACGGACGTGTGTGTGTCCTGGGCAAAGCTGCAGGCAGGCTTGGAAGGGTGACAAACCATTAAATTGTCTGGAGCATTATGGGAAGAAAGGACCGGTGGAGTATCTGTCAAGGGCAGAGGTCTTGCAGATGGAGCCAGACCTTCTTTCTAGTGACCTTGGGTTTAGCCACTCTGTACCCTGTGGTTATGCACAGGAAGATCTCGCTGGCTGGGACTGCTGCTGGAGCTGAGGTGTCTGCTGGAAGGACGCAGCCAAATTCCTAATCTCCTTCCCAAACTCCCGCTGGGGCTGTCTAGCTGAGGGAGGACAAACCCTTCTCCCCATTCAGGCTGTGTTTTGCCTGGGCTCTGTTTGCTGAGTGCCTGTATGCCAGGAAGATAATTCCTCCTTGTTCAGCAGCGGCTCAAAACCCCTTTGCCCCTTTCTCTCTGCCCAGCACGTTGTGGCATTGGCAGCACTGTCCCACGGAGGTCTCTCCCTCAGCTTCACTCAGTGCCCTTGGTGGGAATGGTGAAGGGAGAGCCTGCGGGTGATGTGGGAGCGAGGAGGCTTCTTGTACTTGTGCATGCAGGGTCTGGGGAAAGATTCAAGTTAAATGCAGGGGGAGTACTTGTGCTAGAAGAACACAAATAGTGCATGAGGGACTAGTGACTCTTTTGGTGCGAGTTTTATGCCTTTCTTGTTCCCATTAGCCTTGGTCACGGGGTGTGGGCTGGCAGGCTCATGCACCGACAGGTCCCAGCTGCAGTGGTACGCAGACAGGTGAGTGGTGACTTTCTCTCCCCCCTCTCCTCTGATTCAGTGCAGAATTACTCAGCTGTGAGCACCAGCTCTTATTCAGATAAAACGCGAGACAGGTCAAATGACTGTTCTTCCTTCTTTGGAGGACGTCTGTGTGGTACCAGGTACACAATACTGAAACGTGATGGCTTGTATGAGCAATGCAGCGGACAGAGATGTAGTGGAGAGACACCTGATGACACCAGGCTGGGCTTCAGACCCCAGAATCAACTTCCTCAGGCTCCAGTATCCCTTCGATGCTTGCTTTGACTGCCTGTGGGCAATGGAAGGGGCATGTTTGATCCCGTCTCAAAGCTCTAGCGTACCTCAAAGAGCCCACTGCGCACTTAGACGTACTCCAGGTTGGTTAGGCCCTGCTCGCTTTCTGACTGCGTCATGTTTTCATTGGTTTGCCCTTCTGCTGTGCGAGAAGCGGCGTGGTTCACCAGGCTGGTGGCACATTCTCCAGCCTTCCTTGCGGCCTCACGCTAAGAGGTTGATTGGGAGCACTGCTGCTTCAATTGACCGCTTGCTCTCAGAGCCACGTGTGTGGGACCTTATTCTCCTTCTGTCTAGCAGGTGGGAAGCTGTTCTGAAAGCTAATGAATTGTTCCTTGCTCAGGCAGTTCTCTGCAAGGCTGGAAACTTGTATTTTAACACACAAATCCTTGGGAACAGAAGTGTCCAGCTAAAGAAATCTTAGCCCCTGCTCCTCCCAGTGCCCTGCAGAGAGCAGCAATGTTGAGGGAGAAAATTATTAATTTCCTTTCCAGTTCTCTAACAGCTTTGTGGTACGTTTCACTTAGGCAAATCCAAGCCTCTCTTTCATCAGGGCAGTTAAGCTGATTCGTAAAGGTTTAGTTTGGTTTGGCCCAGCCTGAGAAAAGTCTTCAAAAATGACAGCTTCAGGCCCCTTGGGATTTGGGGTCAGCTCAGAGCTGCTGCTTCTGAGCACCGCAGAAGGTGGAGAGCAGACCTGGATGTGATGGGCCACTGGGGAAACCTGAGCACGTAGATTTTGTAGGTCTTGTGACAAATTAGTAATGGTGCCAGCTTATTTACTTTCCACAAATAGAAACTCAATTGTAAATGCCAGAGAGCAGGGAGTAGCTTACCCCAGCAGCTGGGGGAGAGGAGTAACTGGAGGTCCCCTGCAGCACGCAGTGCAAGGAGGAAGGCTCTCCACCCTACTTGGCCTCTGTTTCTCCTTCGCTAAGTGGCTGTGTCCTCTTTGAAGAGTTTTGTTTGAAAGGAGCTATCAGCAGCAGAGCATTATCCTTGAATTTCTGCTCTGTCAGATGTGTTGTTGTCCCACCTGGGCTGTGTGATGTAAGACAGGCTGCTGAGCTAGCTGCCTTGTAGGACAGTTCCCTTTCTGTAATAAGCGGGGGTAAAAGATAATCTTCTCCAACTATAAATAACATTTCTGTTCTGAAATGTCTTGCTCCCTTCCCTTAGGTCATTAGTACTTGTGTATCCACTCCTTATCTGTCTCCTGAATTATTCAAGCCACAACCACGCCTGCAGCCTTGCTGAGGTGCTCACCGTGCCAGCACTTTCTCTGGGTTACCTTGTTCAGTCACCCCTGAGCTTCAGAGTTGGGACTAGCAGTATGGGGACAGTTTCTTTGCACGAGCCCATATTCTAGGCACAATACCAGTATCCTGAATACGCAGTGCTGCTTCACTTGCACGTGCTTTACATCTAATTAAAGTGGCTTACTCTCTCTGACTGCTGGACCTTCAGTGATTTCTGCAGCCCCCCTTCTGTTTTGGCACATTAATCTCTCCAGTTTTGGGGTTTCTCCTGCATTCTTGCTGATACTCAAGCAGAGGCTGGTGGTCAAGCCAGAGATCCCACCTGGAATTGGAGCTGTCCTGCGCTGTGCTGAGTGACGGTGGGCAAAGCCCTTGCGACTGCTCTTGTTCAGGTATATCCCTGTGAATAAATTTTTAGGGGGGTAAGACAGTCTTCCTCCTCCTCTCGTGACACCCTTCCCATTCTAGGAGTGGCCAAAACCCCTCCTAATCTGGGAGACCAAGTACATTTGTTTACTCAACCTTTACTAGAAGAGGGAGAGGCCTGACAGGAAAGCAGCAGGCAGGGAAAGCCGGTGTCTTAAATAAGTAAGTTTGCACTTTGAAATTGTGCACGGTCCAGTTGCCGGGGCATTGTGTCTCAAGGCACTGGCACTAAGCACTTAATGACCAAGAATTTGAAGACTGCCAGATGTAATAAAGGCTTCATCCCTAATGGCTTTTTTCCCATCCTTGGCCCCAGCTGCTCGGAGTGGAGCTAGGCGAGGCTTTCCTTTCCTTCCCTTCCCTTCTCAGCTGGGTTGAAAGGCCTGGTCCTTGCTGCACTTGACGGAAGCAGCAGCAGCCCGAGGGTGTGTTTTGATTCAGCATTTGTGGGCTTTGATTCTGTGTTTTGATGAGTTTTCTTTAAACTCTTAAGCCGTGGAGCAACTTACTTTTTTTTTGTTTGTTTGTTTAATAGAGTCTCAGACACCAGCCTTGCTTACTGTCTCCAAAGTGTGCCCTGCCCCAACGTGCGTAATTCTGCTCCTACTCCTTAAACACCGATGAAGACAGCAGGTTGCGTTACTGCTGGGGTGGTTTTGCTGTGCAGCTGCCTTTGACTAAACCCATTCCGTTAACGCTCGATCAGTCTGTTGTGCCATCCCTGTGAATAATGGATGAGAGCCATAATTAAGGGTCCATGTAACTAACCTAAATAAGAAATGCTTTGCAGCATGTGATGCTGCTCCAGAGATGTTCAGTTGTTGTTTCTTTTGTTTTGCCAGACCTTACAGGCTTTGGGAGAGGAGGAAAAAAACTTCAAGCCAAAGTGCTGAAAGCCTCTAAGGGCCTGTTGCATGGTCTTGTCACCCTCTTCCCTGGGCCTTGGTGGGTAAAGTGGGTCTTAGACTCCTTCTGGAGCACTTTAAAATTACCACAAGAGCTGCATTGCTTGTTGGATTCTGTCTAACCACCTCTCCCAGCTCTTAGGAAGAGCATGAGCCAGTCCTGAGAACAAATTCAGCCTTTTGACTGGCTTGTCTCGAACAACTGCTGAACTTTCAACCTCCAACCACTTATTAAAATTAAAGTGGAAAACTTAATCTGATTGTCAGCAGTCCTGGCTGGTACCTCCCGCTCCTTCTCAACAGCAGGGTTGTGTTTCGCAGTACCGACATCGCAGGGAGCCAGCGTGTGGTTGCAGATGGGCCAGGGACAGGGGAATTATTATTCTGAAGGGACAGGCTAGGCCCTCGCTGTCTCACTGGAGGTCAGGGAGAGCCAGCCGACATCCCTTCTGATAAGGTGAGGTCAGTGCTGCATTAGCTACAGAAGTGAGGTGCTTGTTTCTGTCCAAGCAGGGTTCCCTGTTCCTGTAAGGGATAGTTGGATCCCTCTGCCTTACAAAGGTGTAAGGGTGGAGGTGACTTGGTCCTTTTTCCCTTCCAGGAGGAGAGGGAGAAGCGGCGGCTGGAGCAGCTGGAGCGCAAGAAGGAGCTGCAGCGCCTGCTGGAGGAGGAAGACTCGAAGCTGAAAGGGAAGTCACCCAAGCAGGTCACTCCAGGCAAAGTCACCAGGGCCCAAATTGAGGAGACGATCAGAAAAGACCAGCAGCAGAAGGAGAATGCAGATACAGGTTTGGTGGTACCATAGAAAGGCCCTGACAGCCATGGGGGGCTGGGGAGTGGGAACGGGGGCTGTTTGCCCTTTTTCACCTACTGTCACTGAAGGACAAGGTGTTTGGAAAGCAAGAGCTGCCTGCATCTGTTCTGTGCTGCATGCTTTGCTGTGTCTGTGTCTAACACCCAAATGGGGAAAAAAAGAAACCCCCTGTAACCTTGAGTGGAGAAACAGAGCTGCAGAGCAGGCACTCTTTTCTTGCAGGACTGGAACTGAACTCTGGCTGAGCTTTCTCAGCATTTCCTTCATAGTGCTTTGGAAAACCCTCTTCTGAGGGTTTTGCACAGCCTGGATTTGACGTTAACGGCTCTCCCTTTCTGTCCTCCCTGTGCAGTGGAGAAGGAAAAGACTCACTTGGAGGTGCCCTTGGAAGAGAACATCAACAGAAGGGTGCTGGAGGAAGGATCGGTGGAGGCCAGGACGATTGAAGATGCCATTGCTGTCCTCAGGTGCGTGACCATATCATAGTGGTGCTCTCCTTTGAAGGTGTTGCTTCCCTTACGAGAAATTCTTGTAGACGCACCCTCCCCCAGAACTGGCTGCTTTTTACGCTTTGACTGTGACTTTCTATCTCGACAGCAAGAACAGGACACGTCCCCTGCCCTGTTGTTCTGTGGAGAGTATTTGAAGTGGGTACGGGAAGTATCACGGGGTTTTCTGCTTTATCACCCACGTTATTCTGTATGCACTTCGTTGCACTGACAGGGGATCAGAGTGGGGCGAGTGGCTGGTGCCTGCAGGGAGGTGTGTCTGACGCATGTCTCTCTCTGAATTCCTTCCCGGCAGCGTTGCCAATGATCTGGACCGGCACCCGGAGCGCCGGATGAAAGCTGCCTTCACAGCTTTTGAAGAGGTCAATCTGCCACGCCTGAAGCAAGAGAACCCCAACATGCGCCTGTCCCAGCTGAAGCAGCTCCTGAAGAAGGAGTGGATGAAGTCTCCAGAAAACCCCATGAACCAGAGGCACAAAGCTTACAACAGCCAAAAGTAGAACTAGAGCTGATCATCCCCACGGACAGTGGGCTGGAGCCCCTGGGCTCTGCTCCAATGAAAACAGGAGACACAAGGAACCTCCACTCCTTTTGTTTCCCTTCCCTGGCCCCACTTTCTGTCTTTCTGTGTTCTTGGATTTAAGATAAGCACGAGGCCACAGCTCACCTTGGGACCCTGCAGCGTGCTGCTGTCTTCACTGACGGCCGGTCCCCCCACCGTGCTCACCCCTCCACAGACAGCTGGTGCATAGTGACCTGGGCAGACTAACACTACCTTCGTGCTTCCAAATTCGGTTGTTGTCTTACAAAAAAAGCTACTAACTCGCTTCCAGACCTTCAGCATGGGCAGTGCTTGCGAGGTGCAACGTCAGCGCTGCCGCCTGCTGAGGTAGGGATCCCGTACTGGCTAGCACCATGCGTTAACCTGCTCACAGCCTGGACCTGAGTCAAACTGCATTCATCCCTGTCTCTACCGTGGCTGTGCCACACCCTCATGCTCTGTAGGGTGAATTTTTGCAACTGGCACGAGGAAGGCACCCACCCTCTGTTTCTTGTGTCATCCCCGGTGCTGGGATGTCCCCAGAGAGATTCCAGACTGGTATCGCTATTGGCCCTGCCTGCTGCTGGCCACCTCTCCTCTTGATTTCCACTGGTGGTGCGTTAGGTGGGGAGGAGGAACCACAACAGGAGCAGAAGCTCTGTCGGCACAGTATTGTGGGGAAGAGAGAAAATAACCTTCCGTGTTCAAGGAGGAATGGGAGAAATAACACAGCACAGTGTGGTTCCTTCCTTGTCTGCACAGGATGCTGGTGCCAGACTTCTCTGTGTGACTTTCCCGGTGGCCTTGCCCAGAGCCTCGCATGCTGCTGGTGGGACAAGAGGGTCCCTGGAGGGGCTGCAAGCCCGCACTACCCAAGAACTGCCCCAAGAAGGGAAGCTGCTGCTTGTCCCATCGCTTCTTCCCCTGCCTGCCCCCAGGCTCAGGCAAGAAGTTGCCCTGTGGGCCTGTGGAAGGGGATGTGAGACTGTCAGCTCAGCAGCTTCCCCCACCGCTGGACTGAGGGCACTAACCTGGCTGTGGCAGCTCTGCTCCCCTTCAGCTGGAGCCGCAAGGTCTGTCCGCTGGCCCAGGCAAAAAGAAATCGGTGAGCTCCCTTGGGAGGGCCGTGGCAGCACCCGGGCAGGGCTGGAGAGGCATGGTGGAGTCCTGCCCCTCGCCTTGAGCAGGCACTGGGTTTTCCTCTCTTCCCTCTCCCTTTTCATATCTCTTCTGGTCTCCTTTGGGAGTGAAATTCCTTCCTAAGGTCTAAACCCTTGACCAGGCAGCAGCTCCATTGCCGTTGGTGCTTACGTGTGTGTATAACTGAGACTGCCAAACCGAGACAAACTCATGGCTGGCTTGGCGTCCTGCTGGGGTTTCTTCTGATGGTACTAAACAAATAGGGTTTATCCTGAACCAGGTGATGGGCAGCATGTGGCTTCTACCCCTGCGGAGGATCGCCTGCGAGCAGGCAGGGAGGGTTGGAGGAGTCTTCGAGGCTGCTGAGGCATTTGCACTTTGGTGGTAAAGGGGTATGAGGTGGTGATGCTCAAGCTGAAAGCCTGCAGCTGTTTTGGGGCTCTCCCCAGCCCTCTTGGCACCCTGCTTGCAGAATCGGGCTGAAGGAGCTGGGCCGGCCCCTGCCAACATCCCCGCCCCGCCTCCCTGCTCCCCCCAGCCCAGCCGGTAAAGGCAGAGAGGAATGCACCCGGTGTCTCCCCTTTCTGTGAGAAGTTTGTTGTGTTTGAACCCAATTAAAAATTTAAAACCCCCAAACCCTGTTAACTTGTTGAAGGAATAAAGGCCTGGGGTGGAGGGCCCTGTTTTTCTGGCTTGCTTCGGGGTGGGTGGGCTGTTTCTTTCCCTGAAATGGCTGCTAAAAATCCTGCTGGGGTTTTGTTTTGTGGTTCCTGCCTGGATTGGGAATCTTGCAGGGAGGGGGTAGCCCCCCGCCCCCCCCAGCAGGTTGTGGGGCGTGCGTGGCTCAGCCGCAGCGGTGGAGGAGGCTGCAGGCAGCTGCCCTGCCCTTGCCTGCGCCTGACTGGTGAAGCCCACCGCCGCTGCCTCTCCTGCCTGCGCCCTGCCTGCTGAAACAACCAGCCCACGTGAGTGTTCCCCAACCCGGGTCCCTAGGCTGAGCTGAACCCTGTCCCCGTCCTGGTGTCCCCCAGTTCCCGGGGTGGTCCCCCCCTCCTCCCCATCCCTGGGGGGGGTCAAGAGTGCCCCCCCTCCCTGCCCTCACCCGCTCCCCCCATGGTGCAGAGGCCTTCAGCTCTTGCACAGCCCTGGCTTTGTGCAGCAGAGCCCACCCTCCTCCTCCTCCTCCTCCTCCTCGGCACTGCGGCAGTGCTGTGGTGTCCCCA
>NW_010972600.1:1292800-1294255 GCF_000737465.1 Haliaeetus leucocephalus
GCAGCATGTACCCCCCCTGAACACTGCAGCAACGTGCACGTAGCGCAAGCCCTGCGCCCCTCTGGGCACACGCTGCACCCCCTCCCCGCACACACACACAAAGCCGTGCAGGCAACCTCTTGCACACGCACATGCAGCGATGCAACGTCCTGCACGCGCGCAGCCGCGCTCACAACCACGCATTTACCCCCTGCGCACAGCACAAAGCACACCTTGCGCGGGCACGCGCCTGCACGCTGCAACCCCTGTAGCCGTGCACTGTACGTACACCGCTCTGTGCACACCCCTTGTGCACAACCCCCCTTGCACCCACCGCTGTGCACCCACACCCGTGCACACCCCCCTCGTGTTTTGTTCCACGCACAACCGCAGCCCCTGCGCCCTCCTCACGCGACACGCGGGCCCCCGTGCAAAGGCCCGCTCTGCACACTCTCCCCGGTGCAGGGTGCTTGCACGCGCGTGTGCCCCGCTCCCCCAAGCAGGCCCTGCTGCCGCCTGCAGCTCTCTGGCTTGACAAAGGGAGCTGGAGTGGGGGGAGGCTGTAGGTGGGTGGGCAGCACCCACATACCCCCCCCCTCCCCCAGATACCCCCACGCTGCCCACCCTGCCCACACCTCGCTGCCCGCACGCCCACCGCAGCCTGCCGAGCGTGGGTGCGACGCACGCCAAACCTGGGGGCCGCTCACGGGTGCCACCTCGACACCCCCCTTCCCGGGCCTTGGGGGGGGGGTCCCAGTTCCCCACCGGTGGCAATCGCATCCCCGGGAGCCGCGCACCCACCGGGTGCAACGCCGAGGGGTGGGGGCCCGTGGTCCCCGTGCCACCCTGGGTGCTGGGTCCTGCTCACGCGCCCGAGCCAGGCCAGCCACGGGGCCGCTTTTGGTACAACCGGCGGGTTACCGAGGGCACCGCGGCCCGGTCAGAGCCACCGCGGCTCCAGCTTTCCACCACCCTGAGTGGGATGGTGCTGGGCACCGGGGAGGGAAAAGCACGGCGGCCGGCGTGGGTGCTCGGGGAGGCGCGGGGCGGGCGATCGCCCACGTCCCCGCAGATGTGGCAATTAAAGTGGGGGAGCCGGCAGGCGGCTAAATTTAGCTGCAGACAATAGCTGCGGTGGCCGGGGCGGCGGGGAGGAACCGGGAGCGGGTGCGCGCGGCTGCGCGTGTGAGCGGAATAGCAACGCCGCCGCATCGCCACCCCGGCAGCCCCGAGCCCTCCGCCTTGCGCGCTGGGGAAACCGAGGCACAGAGCGGCGGCGTGGGGCCAGGCGGGACCGTGGGGCCGGAGTCGAGGCGCCCGGCCGCCCCCGGCCCCCAGCTCATCCGGCTGCGCCGGCGGAGCCTCCCGGCAACCCGGGCTCACCGCCGCGCCGGCACGTGCTCACGCCAGGCCATGGTCACCGGCGACAGCGCTCGAGGGGAGCGGAGGCTGGGGTCTGTCTGCAGGTGGGTGCAC
>NW_010972600.1:1294934-1296832 GCF_000737465.1 Haliaeetus leucocephalus
GGGCGACCCAGGGGACACCGGGGACGCCCTGACTGCGGTTGCGCTGCAGTCAGGGGACCGCGGGGGGGGTCTCCATCCTTGGGGGCAGCGTGGCCACGGGGACCGAAGCTGCGAAGGGGAGCGTGGCCAAGCAGGTCGAGGGGCCGGGGGGGTCCTCGGTGCTCCCTGGTGGCGGGGTCTGGCTGCCGGCACAGCCCCGGTGGGACACAGCCCTGGGATGGCTCCGGCCGGGGGTACCGGCCCCACTCTGCACCCAGCTCAGCACCCACTGAAACCAGGGAGACCCTGCGCTGCAAACAGCCTCGGTCGGTCCAGCTGTGACGCCGGGAGCCGGCCATGCCGGGGTGGCACGGCCGGCGAGGCACCGGGGCTGGCGGGACCTCCGGCCACGCACGGTGCCGTGGCCGTGCGCGGTGCCGTGGCCGTGCGCGGTGTTTGCCGGGTGTGAAAGTCTAGGGTTGGTGCTCGGGGCTCCCGGCAGGTTCTGGCACCGTGCGGTGCTTGTGGCCTCGATGTGCCGGGGAGTGCCCGGCATGGCGCGGTGCAGCCGTCGAGGCTGTGGGCGCAGGGCCCTTCCTGCCCCTCCCGACCTTCCCCATGACCTTGGGCCGCCCCTGGGGACCCTGTGCAGGGCTGGGGACCGCGGTGGCAGTGGGGACACCTCCACGGTGGCAGGGACCACCGCCCCGCAGTGCGGGGACAGTGCTCTCCAAAGGTGCTTGTGAGGTTTGGGGGACACCCCCCCTCTTCCCGAGGGGTTTGTGGCAGTTCAAGGGACAGCAGGGACACCCGTGTGTCCCCCCCCAGCCAGCCCTGGGCGGGGGGTCCGTCGTGACCCGGCGGGGGCAGCCAGGCGGAGCGGCTTTGTCCTTCGGCTGAGCCGAGCCGCGTGGGGGAGGCGGCGGGTGAACCCGGCGCAGCGGCTTTGTCTGGGGACGGCGGCGCGGTGGCGGTGGAGGGGGTGTTGTGGGGAGCCTGAAACACGCCACCACCCCCCCCTCAAGACCCCACAGCACCCCCCACCCCAGCCCCGGGCACCCGCTCGGCTCCGTGCAGGTAGGGTGTCCCCGGCCGTGTGTCCCCTCCTGAGGTGGGAGGGCTGGGGACGGGGTCCCCCTTGGGCTGCGGGGGTCTGGGGGGGCCCCAGCTGCCTCCACCAGCCCCAGGGACACTGGCGCTGCCCCCAAGGTCCCTCCGGGGCCTGATCCAGCCCCTGCACCAGGGCGTCTCAGCAGGGCTCAGGGGAGGGTTTTTCTCAGGGAGACCCTGGGACAAGCCAGGGATTCCCCTGCATCATGGCGGGCCCAGGGAGGTTCGGGTGTCCCCGTATGTCCCCGCATGTCCCTGCGTGTGTGCCAGCCTGCATGCCTCCCCCTGCGCCGTGGGACCTGCAGACACCCCACAGCCCCACGGGTGGGAATGGGCCAGATCCTGCCTGGGGCAAATCACCCCAGTGCCGGGCTCTGCCCCTTTGCACCGGTCCTGATGTGCCGGGGTGGACGTGGGGTGCCTGGGGGACGGGGGCCCGGCTGATGGCATCACCGGGGGTCCCACGGTGGCAGGGCTTGGCCGAGCCACCCCGGTGCTCTTTGGGAGCCCGGTGGCCTCGTGCCGGTGCCTCCGCCAGTCCCAGGGGCCTCAGAAGGTCCTGTGCCCCCCAAACCACGCTCAGCCCTCCCTGCCCTGCCCTTGGGGGGCAGCGGCGGTGGCACCCCCCCCCCCCAATCCAGCCCCGTGCCGGTGAGTGGGCAGCGGCGTTTGCGGGGGCCGGGGGCTCCTGCCGGCACCGACAGATGCTCTCCAGCCTGGGACATATGGCTGGGGCTTGGCAGCAGCAGGAGCTGTAGCCGCCCGAGGAACCGGGGCCACCACGGGGGATTTCGGGGAACGGGGGGGGG
>NW_010972600.1:1296872-1299717 GCF_000737465.1 Haliaeetus leucocephalus
CTGCAAAGGGTCTGATGCACTTTGTGCACCCAGCAAACCCTGAGCCCCTGTGCCGGCCAGCGGGGAGCTCCTGCGGCCCTGGACAGGGGGGCACGGCATGGGTCCCACCGCCCCGAGCGCCCCATCCCCTGTGCCATGGGGGGGGGGGGGTCCCCCGTGCCTTCCCCCCAGTACGGCAGCGGGACTGTGGCCGTGCCGCCCAGCTGCTGGCGTGGGGCCTGCGGGCACGGCCACGGTGGCAACCGCTGCTCCCCCAAATTCCTGCCCCACCCTCCCTGGGACCGCGATTCCCAGGCAGGAATTAGCAAGCGGGTAATAAATAAATCACCAGCGGGGAGCCTTACGGCTGCCCGCCTCTATTTTTAGCTGCACCCTCCTCCTCTGCAGTTGCTCCCAGGCAGCATCGCTGCTCTGGGGCACGGGGGGAGCGGAGGGTCCCACCACCACCCCACAGCCACCCCCAGGGCACCGGGGGCTGCTGCATCCCAGCCCTGCGGGGGTTAATCCATGTGTCGTGTCTCCCCCCCCCAGTGTCCCTGCTCCATGCAGGGTGAGGAGATGCTGCCCCGGCCGGGGTCCCCCTTAGGAGCCCTTCGCCCACATCCCCATCCCTCCCCAGCCGAGGGTTCTTCCCCAGCCAGCTCCTCTTTAAAGCCCGTGACATCCCATACCCACCCAGGGTAGGCCCCCCCCGCCTCTCCCCGGGGACCCCCACACCCCACCAGGGCGGTGAGCCCTCGTGGGTCCCCGTGTCCCAGCCCCGAGCGCTGCCGCGGGGGCGGCGGGAGCACCCTGCGGCCGTGCCGAGACACCCGGGCTGCGGCGGTGGGTGTCCTGCTGCCGCATCACTGCCAACCTCCCGGTGCGGGAGCTGCCGAGAGCGGGGACGCTCAGGGCCGTTGCTCAAGGACATACGGCCGCCGTGGCCGGCAGCCCCGGCTGGGGGGACCTGCTGCGTCCCCGTCCCCGTGATGAGGCCGTGGAGGACCACGCTCGGTGCCCCCTGCGCTGCCCATCCCGCCCGAGCATCCCTAGGGATGCGGCCACCGGCCATGATGTCCCCATGGGGACAGGGGACAGGGACCCCCCTCGGGGCTTCGCAGTTTTAATCAACCCTCCAGGCGCTGAATCCTGCCGGAGATGTCCCTATCGATATCCTGACAGGGGGAAGATTTAATAAGGCCCATTTACGTTGCCATCGATAGAACCTATTAGCGAAATGACCGTGGAGTGATGGTTAATAAAATATTTACTGTCATCCGTCTGGGAGGGCTCTGGGGGCGGCTTCACTGACCCCATTTGAGGTGCCGAAAAGTTTGCCAGGCCATGGGGCAAACGTTCTGCCCCGGCATGGCTCTGGCATCTCCGGCACCTCCACGGTAAAGGGGGCCTGGGGCTGGCAGCTCTGGGAAACCGCTTCCCCTCCGCCCTGCCCGCTGCGTATTTTTCTCCCCAACCGAGTATTAAAAAGAAATCGGAACCCATTTTCCTGCAATAAATTTGGCAGAATGGAGAGAAAATGATCTGGCTCTGGAGGGGAGCCAGCGGCCCCGGATACACACCGGGGAGCAGCTGGGCACTGGAGCCCGGCCACGCAGCCTTTGCTCCCATAGGTAGCAGGAAAGCGTCTTCCTTGGCTCCGGTGCATCCCTCGGGAATGGGGAAGGGGTCCCAAAGCCCTGCTGCCCCCCACGGATGGGGGAGATGTTGGTGATGGCAGCCCCTTCCCAGGCGTCCCCGCACCGGGCAAGGTGATGGTGTTTGCAACGGGGATGCCGATGCCGGTTCAGGGTGTTAGCTGGGATGGGCTGCAGCAGGACTCGGCGCTTGGAGGCCTAAAATCCGGGGAGCTGCCGTCCCCCCCCAGGGTACAGCCCCGCTGCAGGGCTGGGGGAGAGACTGCGGGGACCCCCCCGGCTCCCCCGTGAAAGGAGCACCGCAGCGACCTGCCCCTCCAACCGGGACGGCGTTGCGGGTGCTGTGGGCGCTGTGGGCTCCGCGTGGGGATTTTTGGGGCCCGTCGTGCAACGGGGCCGTAGGTGCTGGGGGGGGGTCCATGCAGCGGGGCCGTTCGTGCAGTGCGGCCCGTCATGTGACGGGGCCAGTCGTGCAACGGGGCCGTTGGTCCTGGG
This sequence comes from Haliaeetus leucocephalus, assembly GCF_000737465.1. Classification (NCBI taxonomy): domain Eukaryota; kingdom Metazoa; phylum Chordata; class Aves; order Accipitriformes; family Accipitridae; genus Haliaeetus; species Haliaeetus leucocephalus. Next base: position 1,299,005 of record NW_010972600.1, read on the forward strand.
GGTCCGTGCTGGCTGCGGCGGGGCTGTTCCTGCAGTGGGGTCCGTCCTGGCTGCCGTGGGACCCCCCATGTGCGACGGGGCTGCTCGGGCTGGGGGGGCTGCGCTGGCTCTGCTGGGCCAGCCCTGCAGCGGGGCCAGGGGGAACCGCTCGGGCTGTCGCCTCCCCCCGTTGCAGCCCAGCCCTGGCCCCACAGCGGGACAGCGCAGGGCCGGGGGGCTGTGCCCGCGGGCCCCCGGTGCCCCTCCGGCCCTGCCTCTTACCCCACGGCCCGGTGACAAACCCACAGCCGAAAAACACAGCTCTGCTCGCCGACTCCCCGCTCGCCCACCCTGGCTGCCAATGGGGGGGCTCGGTGCAGCACCGACAGCCCCCTTGCCCACGGCCCCGCCGCTGCCCCCCAAGGCAGGGGGTGCGTGGGTGGACAGGGGACACGATGACCCCCCCCCCGGGTGGCGATGCCAGGGCAGGACCCTCGGCCGGGTGCGGTGGCTCTGGGGGTCCCTGACACTGCGGCCGGGGGGGTTTGGGGACCCCGCTAATGCCGAGTCTCCCCTCCGGCCAGGTGTGGAGGGAAGCCCATGGCACCCGGACCCCCGGACCCCCCCTGCGCCAAGTCCCGGTCCCGCAGCCCCTAACGCCCCGAGGCCCCCCCCGGCCGGCCCCGGGGAGCCAGAGCAGGGAAGGGGGGGCAGGGGGGGCCGGGGCTGGGAGG
>NW_010972600.1:1300158-1303280 GCF_000737465.1 Haliaeetus leucocephalus
GACCCCCGGGAGGCGGGCACGTCCCCCCGTGGGCAGGACGCGTCCCCCCCGCGGGCAGGGCACATCCCCGCCGCCGTCGAGGCCGGCACATGGGCACCATGTGCCCTGGCAGGCATCGCTCGGTACCGGGTGGAGCGAGGATGCCCACCCCGGCTCCCCCGGGACCCCCCAACCCACACGTGCCCCCCGCCCGACACCGTCCCCTCTCCCGCAGGTCGCCCCCGCGCCGCTGAGCCATGCGGGATCGCCCGGCCCCCTCTCCGCCAGAGCCATGAGCGGCTGCCGGTACAATGGGGGGGTGGCACGGCCCCGGGGCCCCCTGAACGCCTCCGCTCGCACCCTGCACCCGCTGGAGGGTGAGACCCAGCCGCTGCGACCTCACTGTCCCCCCGGCCTCGAGGTGGTGGTCTCACGGCCGGAGCAGCCCGGGGGTCCGGATCCCGGCCCGGCGGCGGCGGCCCCGGGGCAGGATGCGGCCGAGGACCGGGGGCGAGGACCCCGGAGGAACCAGAACATCGGGTACAAGCTGGGGCACCGGCGAGCCCTCTTCGAGAAGCGGAAGCGCCTCAGCGATTACGCCCTCATTTTCGGGATGTTCGGCATCGTGGTGATGGTCACGGAGACGGAGCTGTCCTGGGGCGTCTACACCAAGGTAGGGATCACGGTGGGTGGGGGACCCATGGGGGGGGTCCGGCCGGGCTCACGCTGCCCGCTCCCCTCTCAGGAGTCATCGTATTCGTTTGCACTGAAATGCCTTATCAGCCTCTCGACCGTCATCCTCCTGGGGCTCATCGTCATGTACCACGCCAGGGAGATCCAGGTGAGGGGCACCTGCCGGTGGGTGCTCACCAGGGCTGTGCCGCCCCGGGGGTCCCACCACCCACCTCAACCCCCCTTTCTCCCCCCGCAGCTCTTCATGGTGGATAACGGCGCCGACGACTGGCGCATCGCCATGACCTACGAGCGCATCTTCTTCATTGCCCTGGAGCTGATCGTCTGCGCCATCCACCCCATCCCCGGCCAGTACCTCTTCACCTGGACGGCGCGGTTGGCTTTCACCTACGCCGCCTCGGTGGCCGATGCCGATGTAGACATCATCCTCTCCATCCCCATGTTCCTGCGGCTGTACCTGATCGGGCGCGTCATGCTGCTGCACAGCAAGCTCTTCACCGACGCCTCCTCCCGCAGCATCGGTGCCCTCAACAAGATCAACTTCAACACCCGCTTCGTCATGAAGACCCTCATGACCATCTGCCCCGGCACCGTCCTCCTGGTCTTCAGCATCTCCTCCTGGATCATCGCCGCCTGGACGGTCCGTGTCTGCGAGAGGTACGTGGGGTGCTCCCCAACGGGGCTCTTTGGCGGGGGGGGCAGGGATGGGGGCTGCAGGGCTGGGGTGCAGCTGAGGACGCACGGTGCAGACCCCGGCAGGGCTGGGGGGAGAGAAGAGGCCCCTTGGAGAGGAGGCCCCTGCTCTCCAGGCAGACCTTCCCCGGCGGGACCCTCGTGCCCTGGGTGGTGGCCAGGATGGTTTTGCCAAACCAAAACTGCTTGCTGAGTGAGGTGGGGGCAGCCGGACCCCCAGGCTGTCCCCAGATCCCCCCCAAGCCCTTCTGTGCCCCCCCTGGGACGCAGCAGGACCCCCTCTCCGCCGGCGGGTCTGGCCAGGCAGAGCTGGGGGTCTCGCAAAGGGGACCGAGCCCTCGCGCAGGATGTGGCCCGTGCTCCTCAGCTGCGCCCGCCGGGATGCCAGGGCCGGGATGCCGGGGCCGGGATGCCCGTGCCGGTGCCCTGCCCGTGCTCGCCCCTTCTCGGCCGCTCCCCCGGGACGCGCATTAACTGCTCTTGTTTTCCCTCCCTGACCGCTCTGCTGCTCGCAGGGACAAACTGTGAGTCACCCCAGGGACCGACAGCGCGTCCTGCACGGGGCGTCCCCCCCGCCCCAGGCTTGTGCTACCCAGAATTTAGGATTAGCTGCAGCCGGCGGGTTGGGGGGGGGCGGTTCAAGGCTGGGGGGCCTGGAGGGAGGCAAAGAGGCCATGGATACAGAAAGGGGCCGGAGCCCTTTTCCACTTGGAACCTCAGCAGCTGCTTTCTGTCCCTGCTGTGCCCCCCGAGCTGGGGTGGCCACGGTGCCCAGTCTGGCCACAGGCACGAGCTGGGGGTCCCGTTGCAGCATGGGGGGGGGGGCTGGAGCATGGCTCCTTCTGCCCCGGCTCTCAGGGTGCTCTCGGAGGGGTGGGCTTGCTGCAGGAATCACTGCGGGTCCTGGGGTGGCCCTGGAGGGAGAAACCCTGGCAAGGAGCGGAGCCGAGCCGGAGCTGTCAGGAAGGAGCCGCTGGATTCTTCTTGTTTCTAACCAGAGGCTTCAGCTGAGTTTTGAAAGGGCTTTTGCTCAGCTCCGGTGGTTGCCGTTGCTCGGCGTTTTCCCTCCTTAACGTGCACAGTTTGGGTGCATTGAAGGAGTCCTGGGTGCTCCTTGGGAGGATGGAGGGGAGTGGGGAGCACCGCAGCCCCCGCTGTCCCAGGGAGCATCGCCTTGGGGTGACGTCCTTGGGCTGCCAGCCTTTTGGGGACAGGCTCAGCCCTCACTGCCAGCCCACCCCAGGGTGCAGGTCCCCCTCGGCCACGCGGTGCCCCCCAGCATCACCCTGCCGCATCCCTCGGTGCCGGCTGAGGTTCCAAGGCCAAACCGCAGGGCTGTGCCCTGGGGGGCCGGGTGGAGGGACGCAGCAATCCTAAATTCCTCGCCACGCGCTTGAGTCCACCCTGGCTCGCTCCTGTCTCCTTCCTTCCCTTTTCTCACCCCCGGCACCTGGATTTCCTGGCTCCCCGCTGCTCCCCGCATGCCTTTGTCCCGCTGCCCAGCTTGGCTGCACCCAGCGCCCGTCCCCGTCCCCCAGCCGGGCTTGTCCCGGCAAGTGGCGGGGGCTGTGTCCGGGGTTCCTTGGGGGGGGCGGGGGGCACAGCTGTCTGCATTCGTGGCATCCGTGCTGGCCACAGAATCTCAAAGCACAGTGTCCCCCTCTCCCCCCACAGTGATGCCCGTGATGGCCTCGGGACCCTTCGTAGTCCTGGGCTTGCTTGGGGGGGGGGGGGGGGGCCCGCACCGAGTGGCCCCC
>NW_010972600.1:1303290-1305782 GCF_000737465.1 Haliaeetus leucocephalus
GCGCGCCGTTGGGCGCGGGGCCCTCTTGTTGCCCGGGGGTGTGTGGGGGGGGGGGGGGGCGGCTCACCAGGGTGGCCCCCCAGGGGCTCGCGGGGCGAGGGGTGCTCCGCTCCAGCCAGGTCTGTGCAACCTTCCCCCGCTCTGCAGAGATGGGGTGTCCCCTCCCTGGGGGGTCCAGCGGTGACACCCGTGTCCTGTGCTTTGAGATCTCTGGGGGAGCTCCAGGAGGACGGAGGTCGCTGCCATCCCTGCGTGGGGGCTGCTGCTCCGCACCCGTCACCTCGTTATCCTCGTCCAGCAGCCCCCCCCGAGCCAGCCCTGTTCCTGGGGGCCGCAGCTTGGAGGTTTTCCTCCTCCCTGGCACCCATGTCCAGAGTGGCCATACCTGGTGTCCCCAGGGTGTCCCCAGCTTCTTTGGGGACCCACATGCCAGCAGTGCACCTGGGAGCTTGGGGACTCTCCCGGCTACAGCTGGCAGATGGGAAAGGGGCTAAAAACCATGCGGCAAAGCCGGTAGCGCCGTGGGGGGGCACGTGGTGGGACCGGGACCGTGCAGTGACAGTGGCTGCGCTCGGCCCCGGGCAGGTACCACGACAAGCAGGAGGTGACCAGCAACTTCTTGGGGGCAATGTGGCTGATCTCCATCACCTTCCTCTCCATCGGCTACGGGGACATGGTGCCGCACACCTACTGCGGGAAGGGCGTGTGTCTGCTCACCGGCATCATGGTGAGCGCCAGGGGGGGGACGAGTTCTGCACCCCCCGGTCCTGCCACTGCCCTCACCGCGGGGCTCTCTGCCCTCAGGGTGCCGGCTGCACCGCTCTGGTCGTCGCTGTCGTTGCCAGAAAGCTAGAGCTCACCAAAGCGGAGAAACACGTGCACAACTTCATGATGGATACGCAGCTAACGAAGCGGGTAAGACCCCCCCTGCCAGTGCCGTCCCCCCCGCTAGCCCCATCACCAGGCCCAGGACCAGCCATCTCCACCCCTGACCCCGGTGCTCTGTTGCTTCCAGGTGAAAAATGCTGCTGCCAACGTACTCAGGGAAACGTGGCTCATCTACAAACACACCAAGCTGGTGAAGAAGATCGACCATGCCAAAGTTCGGAAACACCAGCGTAAGTTCCTCCAAGCCATCCATCAGTAAGTGCCAAACCTTTACCTGCTTCCTACGAGGAGGTTTTTCCCTGTCGTGGCTCCGGAAGGAGAGACGGGTGCTTTTTCCCCTTCTGCACCCGTGCTGCCTGGACCCCCGGGTTGGGAGCCAGGTGGTCCCCGTCCCCTGTCCCCGTCCCCGCTGTGGGAATGCTTTCCCATGTGAGGACCCCCATGATGCTGGGGTGACGCCAACGGTACCCGATGAATGAGGCTTGATGTGACCGTGTCTGCCGTCCAGCTTCACCCGCATCGGGGAGCAGGGCTGGGGGGCTGCAAGCTCCTAGCTGCCTCCTACTTTGGGGGGGGAAACCTATGGGTGTCCGGCTTGGTGGGGGAACACCCAGGGTGGGGGGGTCCGTGCTGCGGCTGCTGTCGTCTCGCTGCGCTCTTCGTGGTGGTATTAAACCTGCTGTTGTGTTTTGTCTCTGTTCTGCCCCGTCCCTGCAGAGCTCAGAAGTAAGTCGCCCCGCGGGGCTGCTCCTCTCCTCCGTCTGCTCCCGTGTGCATGGGCTCATCGCTGCAAAACGCGGGGAGTGGGGGACACGGCGGGGCAGCCCCCCCCCCCCAGGGCTGTCTGGGAAGAGGATGGAGGGGCAGAGGCTGTGCTTGCGGCATTGGGGGGGGGCTGCATGCTAGGGTGCTGGGGGGGGTTGCATGGGGGTGTCACTGACCCTGACCCTGCTCCCCCCATGTCTCTGCAGGTTGAGGAGCGTGAAGATGGAGCAGCGGAAGCTGAACGACCAGGCCAACACGCTGGTGGACCTGGCAAAGGTGAGCGATGCCGGGGTGGGATCTGGGGGACCCCGCTGCAGGGGGCTCCCGGCGCTGAGACACACCCCCCCTTCCACACCCCCCCGATTCCCGTCAGACCCAGAACATCATGTACGACATGGTCTCGGAGCTGCAGGAGCGTAACGAGGACCTGGAGAAGCGGCTGGGCGCCCTGGAGAGCAAGATGGAGGCGTTGGGGCTGAGCCTGCTGGCGCTGCCGGGGCTGGTCAGCCAAGCCCTGGGGCAGCAGCAGCGTGAGCTCCTGGGGAGCTGGACCCCCCGTCTCTGCTCCGCCACGGCCCCTTGCACCCCCACCCGAACCCCCAGGTCCCCTTCCACCGCCCCCCCCACCTCCTCGGACAGCGGGTGATGGGGTGGGGGGTGGCCGGGGCCCCTCTTATGTCTGGCCATCGTGTGGCTGATTTCAGTAGCTTTGTTCTGTAAAGCCCTGTATAAATTTCCTGCGTTCACTGTGCTGGCGTGAGGCTGGAGCCCCCCCCCCGGGCCATCCCGTGCCCCCCCTCCTGGCCAGGCGGGAGGTGAGCCCCAGCCTCCAGGAGGGC
>NW_010972600.1:1306016-1310192 GCF_000737465.1 Haliaeetus leucocephalus
GTTTGGGGGGGTGGAGGTTGGGGACAGGGGGGGGGGACGCCTGGGGTCTTGCCTGGAGGGTGCGGAGGTGGGGGGCAGACCCCCGAGGTGAGAGCAGGGCTGAGCCCTGGGGCTTGAGGATTTTGGGGGGGGGGGGAGCTCTGTTCCTGGCTCTGCCACGAAGTGACCTTGGCGAAGTCACGTCACCTCTCTGTGCCTCAGTTTCCCCCATCTGTAAAATGGGGATGGGGTGGGGAGGGAGGGGGGGGGCAACGGTACCGACCATTGTAAAGTGCTGTGAGATTCCTGGATGCAATATTCAGCCCAGCCCCCTCCCAGCGGGGTGGGCAAGGACCCTCTGCCAGGACCCCCACAGCCCCGGACCCCCCGGGGGCCGGTCCTGCTCCCCAGCCAGGACCCTCGGGTGGGGGGGTGGGGGCAGGGGGGGCTGAGGCGCACATTAAAGGAGGCTGAACTGGACGCGTCGCTCTCTGCTCATGGCAGCGGGACCCCTGCCCGGCGGGAGGGGTGGGATGGGGTCCTGGGTTGGGGGTGGTGGTGAGGGGTGGGGGGATGCTCTTGGGGGGGATCTTTGCAGCGCCCCTCACTGCAGAGGCTCCCCCCCATCCCAGGAACCTTGCAGGGGGAGGATGGGGCTGACATGGGGGCTTCAAACCCCCCGGGGGGGGACACTGAGAGGGCTGGGAGCTTGCAGCCCCCCCCACTTGCTGACACTGGGGCAGGTTTGGGGGGCTCATAGCAGTGGAATGGGGGGGGGTGATGGGGCTGGGCTCAGAGCATCATTGGCCGTGCTGGGGTACCTGGGCTCCCCATACGCAGCCCCGGGATGTTGGTGCTGCTCAAAAAGCAAAGCCAAAAATTTTGCAAAGCCAAAACCAGGGTCTGGTGCTGGGGCCCTGCAGAAGGCGGGTGCAGAATGCGGCCCCCAGCGGGCACCGGGCAGGGTGGAGGTTGTGTGGGAGCCAGGGTGGGAGGCTGGGGTGGGCAGTGGCCGGATCCTGCCCACGCAGGGCCCCGTGCCACGCTTCGGGGCGGCGCGGCGCTGTTAATATTTAACTGCTGGTGCCTGGCGGCAGTGGTGGCGGGCGGTGGCGGGCGGTGGTGGGCATTGGTGGTGGTGGGCAGCGGCTGAGGGACGTCGTGGTGAGCCCCAGGACCGTGTCCCACCATGAGACGGGCAGGTAACGCCGTTGGCAGGGGCTCAGGGGCTGGACGCTGTCCTGCAGGGGCTGGCATGGGGACAGGGGGGACGACACGGAGCTCGGGAGTGACACAGCAGGGCTGGTCCGCTTGACACGAGTCCAGCAGCATCTTGCGGGGTCCTTGGTGGTCGTGGGGATGGCTGGAAGCGATGCAGTGGGGACCCTTCCTTTCCTCCTGCCCAGAGGGGCTCCAGCTGGTCCCTGCTCCCACCCAGCCTGGGTACTGGGAGCACCAGTGGGTGCTTTCCCACTCACCCATGGGCATTTCCAGCCCAGGCTGTGGGGAACCAGGATGGGGTGGCAGCCATGCACCAGGAGCAGCTCACAGTGGGGAGGTGACATCCCAGGGCACAGTCAGAGCTCACGGCCGGGTCCCCACGTCAGTGGCCACTCGTAAATCCCTGGCGAGCGATGGGGAAGGAAGGTGGCTCGGGGCCAGGCTGCATGTGTGCCCCGTGGGGGAAACTGAGGCACGCAAAAAGGGCTGGTAGCACTGTGACCTGTGTCTGCTTGCCGTGGGGTTTGCTCCCATCCCTGCTCATCTTGGGGCTTCTCCTCCAGTGGGGCTCAGCCCGGAGGTGGGGAAGCGAAGCAGCCGCCGGATGCACCCAGGGGACCCCCGTCACCCCGAAGCCGCCACGAGCCAACGGCCGAGCCCATCTGTCCCACCAGAGAGCTGGGGCTGCCGGGTATGGAGCTGGGTGTGGGGGGGTGCTGGACCCCCAGGCTGGGCTGGAGGTGTTCGGCCCCCACTTTGCCTCCATGAAGTCCTGGCCAGGGGGGGCGGCTGGAGGCAGCTGGCCTGGCCTGGCTCCTCACTGCCATCCTCCTGGGGCTGTGCCACGGCCCCCTCCTCACCGGCATCTGCCGCTTGGCCGAGGATGCATGCAGCCGCTCTCATCTTCCTCTTCCTCACGGCACTGCTCTGCCTGGCCGGCAGCCTCCCGTCCCTCTGGCTGTGGAGGTGCAAGGTGGTCTGGAAGCACCCGGAGGTCTCCGGGGATCCCACCGTCTCCAGGAGCGGGGACAGCCCCGATGGTCCTCCCCACCCCGTGCCCCCCCGGTATAGTGTGGGGGTCGTGCAGCCTCACACCCCTCCTTTACCTCCTGAAGCCTCCGCCAGCCCGAGCCAGGCGCGTCGTCTTCGAGGACGAGGTGATGCCATCGGGGAGACCCTCAGGGAGGGTCCCCACTGCCGAGGAGGGCAAGAAGCCGGGGGCCAGGTCCGTCCCCCCGGGGCTGGCACCCCGACCACGTGCTGTCCCAGACTACGTAGCGTAAGTGACTCCCGTGGGGATGGGGACGGCCACAGGATGGGGTATCACAGAACCCCAGGGACCCCCGACACCCAACCGAGAGGGTCCTGCCCCCCTGGGCGTGCGGGCAGCGCCACAGGCAGCACCCGGGCTCTCCCTCCCACACCCTGAGCCTCATGGCCTCGTGGCGGTGCAGAAAGTACCCGGCGATCCGGAGCCCCCGGCAGCGGGAGGGCTACAAGGGCGTCTTCCAGGACCAGCTGGCGGAATACACGGAGCTGCTCGGGGAGGTCCGCACCGCACGGCAGAGGCTCGGGGAGATGGAGGCGGCGATGGGCCAGCTGCCCCGGCACACCATGAGCAGGACGGTGGGTCCCTTGGTGGGCACCGGCTGTGGGCACCATGTGTCTTGCGAGCAGGGTTGGGTGTGATGAGTTGGGCAGTCTCTGCAGGGACTGGGGATGAGCCTGGGGACCTGCAGCGGGTGGGGGGGGACAGGAGGGGACGTGCAGACACCCAGGATTCTGCAGCTGCGAGACATGAGCCGTGCTCAAAGTCATCGGGCAGCTGCTAGAAAATTAACAAGCATTTCTCGGCTACACCCTGGGAGAGGTTTTCACTCCGTGGCATGAAGGATGGCTGGCTGCCCTGGAGCCCCCTCCTGTGCTCATTAGCTCCAGCTGCCTCATTAGGGCTGTGCTCAGCCAGGCTGAGCCCCCTGGGGTTCCAGGACATGTCTTTCTGGCCCGCAGGATGGGAGCAAGGTGGCCCACGTCTGGCATGAATATGTGAGGAAGAAAAGGGTGAGCAGGGGAAGGGCTCAGGTTCTGCTCCCTGTGCTGGGAGGCTGCAAGCCCACGGCCTCCCCACAGTGCCTCTCCCCCCTCCCCAACGCTTGGGGGGGTCCCCAGGGCACCGCAGGACCCCGGTGCCGTGGCAGGGTTCCTCCCAGCTGAGCACGGTGCGGCCGGCAGGATTCGGCCTTCCTGGAGAAGCAGCAGCGCTGCGAATACCTGAAGAAGAAGCTGACGCACATCAAGGCGCGGATCCAGGAGTACGACCGCGACGCCCGCGACAGCGCCGTCTATTTCTGAGCCTGCGCACCGGCCGGTACTGACGCCGTGGGACGATGACCCCAGGGGGGACCCCAGGGGAGACCCCAGGGGCTGGGTGCTGGGGAGGGGGTGGCGATGCTGCGGGGATGCAGCCAGAGCCCCCCCAGCCATTGCACCCACCCGGGGAACGGAGAACAAACCCACAGGCTCCTCGTGCCGCTGGTTTTGGGGTCCTCTGGGTGCTCTGCGTCCCAGGGAGCCTCCTGGGTCTGGGGTCCCCTGGGAGCTGCCCTGGGCGCTGGGTGGGTGCTGCCTGTCCCCGCGTGGGAGCCAAGCCCTGGCTGTGCCCCCACGTTACCCCATGTGAATTGGGGGGGCGGGGGGGCACCCACCCCGGGGCAGTGGGTGCTACTGCTGCAGAAGTGGCCAGAACTGGTTTTAATAAAACACGGTGATGGTTTTTTTTTGAGGGGGGGGTCTTAATGCGCACCCTGGGGCAGCCAGTGAACGCGTCCCACCCCAGCACCCGTGGGACCCTCCCGTCCCCAGGAAAACAAGGGGGGGGGGGGGGTGCTGGGGAGGGGGCAGAGCAGACCCCCAACTCCAAAACCCTTCGGGACCCCAGCCGGGGGGTGCCCCCCCCGCGGCCCCTAATTCCCCCCC
>NW_010972600.1:1310202-1326257 GCF_000737465.1 Haliaeetus leucocephalus
GGGGGGGTGTCTGTCTTTCCTCGCCGCCCCTGCGCGCACCGCGGTCCCCATCGGTACCGGGGTCCCCACCGGTACTGGGCTCTCCACCGGCGCCGGGGTCCCCACCGGGGTCCCTACTGGTACCAGTACCGGGGTCCCCACCGACGCCGGGGTCCCCACCGGTACTGGGCTCTCCACCGGCGCCGGGGTCCCCACCGGCACGGGTGCTCCCGGAGCCGGAGCCCCGGCAGGTGGAAGGGGAGAGGCGGCAGTTTCTCCCGGGGGAGCGGGGCCGGGGGGCCCTCTGCCCACCCGGTGCCCCCGCAGCGGGGAAGGGACCCCCGGAGCCCCCGGTCCCGTGTCCTCCCCGCCGGTACCGGGGTGCTCCAGGTGGCTGTGCCCGGGTTACGGCTCCGGGAGCCTGAGACCCCCAGCCCCGCTCGGGGGGGCGGGGGGGGTCCCCGGTGCTGCCATTGCCCCGGTGGCCCCTCAGGTGGGGGTTCCCGCTGGGGCAGGGGGGGTCAGACCGTGGCCCCGGGGGTTAATCTGACTGGGACCCCCTGAAGCAGGGGGGGGCGTTTGGCTTGGGCACCCCAGGGACGTGCTGCCCCAGACCCCCCCCCAGGACGGCGGCTGCACCCCAGACCCCTGGTGCCCACCCTTGCTGCAGGTCAAGGGGTGCCAACCCCCCCGTAGACCCCCACCCCAAGGGCCTGATCCTGCCCGCTGAGCCCTGGCACCGCCGGGAGCGGGCGGCCAGGTTGGGTTTCCCACGAGGGTTCAGGTTTCCCTTGCGCTGCTCCCCGCTCCGTGATGGGGGTCTCCGTGCTGGGGGGGCATCTCTGCGTCAGTTTTGAAAAAAACAAATTTTTGAAACCCAATTTGCCACTTTGCACTGGGGTTGCTAATGTGCCCTGTGTTGTTATTCTTTTTTTTTTAAATCCAGCCAGATCTGCTTACGGAGGAACCCTCGGGGTTAGCACTAGCCTTGGGTAAGAGGTTTTCTGTTTTAATTAGAATTTAAACAATCCAATTCATTCAGGTGGTGTCTGGTGGCCGTGGCTGGGGGGGCCAGGGAGGTCTGGCATGGCAGGGTCTCGTGCGTGGGGCAGGGCTGGGATGTGACCTGGCAGCTTTTGCTGGGAGATGCTCAGTGAGTCACTTCTCCCCGTGCCTCAGTTTCCCCATGAGCGGCGGTGACTCTGGTGGCGTGGTGCTGGGCACGGGCGGGCGGTTGTTGACGGTGCTGTCGGGCTGGTGACGGGAGACCAAAGTCCTTGCTGGGCGCGCGGAGACGTAGAAACCCGGCAGTGCCGCCTTGCGCGGCTGCAGTGCTGGCACCTGCACCTCCTGGTGCACGATCAGCTCCGACGGCTCCATCCATCTCCCCGCCAGGCTCTCCACTGCCGCCACCATGTTCAGCAAGAAGTCCTACGACGGCCCCCCTGGGGGCTATGGCCCCCCCACGGGCTACGGTCCGCCCGCAGGCGATTATGGCTACGACTACGGTGCCCGCTCGCCCCCGCCGGGCTCCTACTACATCGAGGACGTGCCACAGCACTTCTACAAGTGGACCTCGCCGCCTGGCGTGGTGAGGATCTTGGAGGCCATCGTCATCCTCCTCTGCATCGCCATCTTCGCCTGTGTGGCCTCCACCCTGGCCTGGGAGTACGGCTACGGCTTTGGGGGGGTTTATGGCAACGGGCTGGGGGGCTACTATGGCTCCGGCTACTATGGCAGTGGGCTGAACTACGGCTACGGTTACGGGGGCTACTACGGTGGGGTCACCAACCCGCGGGCGGCCAACGGCTTCATGATCGCCGTAGCCGTGCTCTGCTTCCTGGCCCAGCTGGGGCTCTTCGTTGCCAGCGTCAGCAAGTCGAGCGGCTCTCGCTCCCGTCGATTCTACCTGGTGGTCATCGTGGTCTCCGCCGTGCTAGCCTTCATCATGCTCATCGCCTCCATCGTCTACATCGTGGGCGTCAACCCCCAGGCGCAGATGACCGGCAGCTACTACTACAACCCCTTGCTGACCATGTGCAGCCAGATATACAGCAGCAACAACTACCTGAACCAGTACCTCTACCACTACTGCACCGTGGACCCCCAGGAGGTGAGGGTGCACGCCAGACCCCCCCCGCCCGCCCCGAGCCAAACCAGCAGCGCAAACCCCTTGCTCTGCTTCAAACGTGATGCTGAGCAAGGGCAGCGCGGGAGGGAGAGCATCGGCGACCACGCGTCCTGCCCTTGGGATGGATGTGCAGCGCCAGGTCCCCGCAGCCGGGGTTTTCCCCTCCGTCTTTAATTTTTTGGGTGGTACCGGTCACCGTTTCGTGCCTGTGGAGGGCAGGGGGTGGCTGCTGGTGCCGGATCCCAGCCCGGCTGTTTGCCGGAGTGAGCTGGGGCTCCGGGAGGAACTGGGGTGAGCCGGCTGCTCGTGCTGGGAAGTTTCGGGGGGGAGGGGATGGGCTGTCGTCCCAGCACAGACCCGGTTTCTGGTACTTTGGTCTCCCCGGTCGTAAAAGTATTTGAACAAGACTGGGGCCGGGGCGGGCTGCATGTGCCAGGCTGGGTGCAGGGTCAGGGTGCCAGCTGGGTGCCAGCTCTCCCCAAGCACCCATGATGCTGCCAGCCTGGCTCGGTAGCCCAACAGGTCAGTGGGGCAGCGAGAGCCCTCAAAACAAAGTTCATCAGCCCCAGTTTCGGCTGAGGCCAGTGGGGAACCTGCGTGGCACATGGGCTGGGACTGGCGTTGCCGGTTCCCATCCGGCTGGGCTGGCCGTGCCGCATTCCTGTGCCCTGAGCGGGGGGAGCTGCGGCACCCGTGCTGCTCCTGCTCCATGCAAAGGCCAAGCGTGGCCTAATTCGTCCTCACCTGGCCCCAGTTTCAGTGCAGCTGCAGGGATCTGGCTCATGGGAAACCATCCGGGCAGGGACCCGGCTGCGCAGTGTGGGAGCTGGCCCATGGTCGAGCTGGCAGTGGGGTTGGGGTGCTGCACACAGATGCTGGAGGGTGCCAGCTCCCTGCTGCTCCCTGAGCCCCAAACTTGTCCTGTCCCTGTGGGAAAATCAAACACCCTCCCCATTGCTTGAGCTGGCCCCAAAATCTCTTGAACCCCTAATGGACTCCATCCTGACTGCCCGGGCATGGGGGGGGCCAGCCTCTCTCCCTCTGCCTTGGCGGGGGGTCCAACATCAGGAGGATTTTGGGATGAGGGGAGCAATTCCCGGTCAGCCCAGGGAGGTGCGGGGTACCTGGACCCCCAGGATGGGGTCTTTGCAGCCCCACAGGACACCCACCTTGAGAGCCCCCTCCCTCTGCCCTCCCAGGCCGTGGCCATCGTCTGCGGGTTCCTCATCGTCATTCTACTCTGCCTCATCTGCTTCTTTGCTCACAAGACGCGGAGCAAAATCTGGAAGTATGGGAAACCAAACATCTACTGGGACAAGATGCCGGTGGTCCAGGAGGGTCCCAACGTGGAGGAGTGGGTGAGTCTGAGCGTGGGCTGGGGGTGCCGGTGGGCACCCAGGGCTGGGGGGGTCTTCCACCGCCTCCCCCCGAGCATCCTCCCTGCCTGTTCTTGATCAGCAGGGCTGGACGTGCCCGAGGCAGCGCTGGGTCGGGATGTGCTGGCATGAGCACAGGGGCTGCGTGGGGACCCTGGGGCTTCTCCCGGCACCGGGGCTGTGCCAAATCTGGCCACGACTTTGTGCCAGGACCCTCTTTCTCCCTGGCTTGTGCCATGCCGGTGCCTGGTCCCAGCGTGTTTGCACACCACAGCAGGCAGCTCCCGGGGTGCGGTGTTATTGCCACCGGTGCGACGCAGTGCCCGGTGCTCACCGGGTCCCTCCCTGTCACCCCATTTAGGCACTGTGTTTTTTCCCAGCCGGTACCATTCCCCGGCACTGTGAGGCTTTGCACAGGGTGCTGGGCTGGGCGAGCTGGTCTCAAGCTCCCTGAAAGACAAACAGGGTGGGATCTGATGGGCCGGGTGCCAGAACAACGCCGAGGCTCTGGCTCCTCTCCCCTTCGCTTGCCCCATGCTCGGGGAAGCCGGCCATGAGACGTTGCCCATTGACACCGTTTGGTTTCAATCTTGGCAATGATTAACTCGGCTCTGCGGGGCTGTGCCACCCCACTGCCGTGGAGGGAGACAGGGGCTTTGCAGCAACCAAACCGGCACCATTTGGGCTTCGAATGAGCCTGTGTCCCTTGGGTGAGGGATGCTGGGGAGCCCCCCGCTGCCACTCAGCCCCCTCGGCCCCAGGGAGATGCTGGTCCCAGCCTGGTTCCACTGCGTGCCGGGACGTGCCCTGTCCTGTCCCTTGCTCTGCAGCTCCCCGAGCTGGTGTCTCCGTGGGAGCCGGTGCCTGGGGATGGTGTGGGAATTCTGCAGCATCCCATGGGGAAGGAGCCTTTGAAATCTGCCCCTGCCCTGGAGCGTGGCTCTTGGGGTGCTGCCGTGCCCCGGCCGAGGAGGGGCTGCCCAGGCCCCCGTAGGAGCTGGGACAGCGGGCAGCAATGGACCGCTGCATGGGCAGGAGCTGCATCCCTGTCCCTGTCACCGTCCCCATCCCATCCTCATCCCCATCCCTGTGAGGCCGGGGTCCCCACTGGAGCCTGGGACCTTATCCCAAACCTTCAGTGCAAACCCAGAGTCGAGCACAACAGTTGCTCTCAAGCCCCAGAAAGCTCGGCTCTGCTCCGTGCGCATTTCCCCACGCCTCGCTCTGTGTGTAGGTCTAATATTTATTTTTCATTTTGCAGAAATACCTTTGTTCTCCTTTATTTATTTTTGTTAAAAGTCCCTCCCTTGCAAAGCATTTCCTGGCTCGCTGGGGGCTGGGCTGCCTGGGGCACGGGGGCACCCGGGCTCCCCCTTGCCCTCACCTGCCCCTTGGGGGGGTCCCCGCTCTGCCGGGTGCCACCATCCCAGCCGGGTGGGCTCACCCACGGGTGACACGTCCCCGCTCGGTGGGGATGCAGCCGTGGGGAGGTACCGGGGTGTGAAACCCTCCTGGGACGTCTTGTTCCCTGTTTACAGTCCTGACTGAGATAAACGGGTGACCTTCGAGCGGGCGTGAGCTGCCGGGTGCCGCTGCCTCCGTCCCGATGCGGCATGGGGACGTGGCTGTCCCCATGCTGGTGGCTGCTGGTGGCCGTCTCACCTGGTAGCCCCGTCAGGCAGAGCGGGGCCGAGAGTGGCCCCCAATTAACCGCGTCTTCGTTAGTCAGGGCGGGAAAAGTGCTGGAGGAAGTCGCTCCGCCGGCCGGAGCTCGCAGCTGACTTCCCCAGGGTCACCATCCCGGGGAAGGGACCGGCTTCCGACAGAAACAACCCACAAAGGCCAGGAAGGAAGGGGGAGGGAGGGACAGTCGGACGCCCCACGTCCTCCTTGAGGAGCCTTGGCCGTGCCGGGGCAGCAGCGAGGGTCTGGGGGTGGGCGATGCTGGACGGGGCGACTGTGCAGCCCCTGGCAAAGCCTGAAGGGGGGGTATCACCCTGGGGTTGCAGAGCAGGGTGCCAGGACCCCCCAAGCTGTGTGTCCATCTGTGCTTGTCTCCCAGTGGGACCCCCATGGTGGCTCTCCGCAGGGCGATGTTGCCCACTGGGGTCTGTGGGCCCTTCTCCGGGGCACATGCTGCAGCCTCCCCCCTCCCCAAACGCTGCTCTGCCCGACCGGGGGCCCCCATCCCTTGTCCCCCCTGTCCTGTTCTTCATAGCCATGCGGGACACCCCACTGCAGCTCTGCTGGGACCCCCAGGCAGGATTGCAGCGGCTACTCCGGGGTGTCTCCAGCCCCGTGGGATGGAGACCAGTGTCCCCATGTGCCACGGTCCATGCTCCGCTCGAGGGTGGGCGAGTGTCCCCACTGTCCCAGCACACGGCTGAGCGCCTCTTCCTACTCCAGGTGAAGAACGTGGCGGATGGGGCCAGCATGCAGGACGAGATGGCCACGCTTGCCTACTCGGAGAAGCCGACGAGCCCCATCGCTGCGCCGCCCTACAGCCCTCCCTCCTACAGCTACCCCCCCCAGAACGGGTACTACCCCTCGGGGACCTACAGCAGCCGGGGGTGAGTGGCCAGGCAGGGGTGGAAGGGCTCGGAGCGGAGAGGGGGGGACCCTGGGCACCCGTTTCCCCCGCCATGCCGAGCTGGCTGACGTTCCCGCATCCCCTGCAGTGACCAGCCGGATCGGGTGGTCAGCCCCAGCCTGGCGGAGGAGAAGGCGCGGGAGCAGCCCTCCAAGCCCCCCGCTCGCCGTGGCCGCCGGCGCCGGCGCAACCCTGAGCTGGACGAGTCGCAGTATGAGACCGACTACACCACGGCCGTGGAGTCCGGCGATGAGCGGGACCAGGACCAGTGGGCCAGGTAAGGGACGGGGGGGGACCCTTGGAAGCCCCCAAGCACCCAGAGCCACCTCTCTGGGGCCTGACCCTGCCCCTCTCCCACAGCCTCTACCCCCCCATCACCTCGGACGGCACCCGCCAGAAATACAAGCAGGAGTTTGACACGGACCTGAAGCGCTACAAGCAGCTCTGCGCTGAGATGGACGGCGTCAACGACCGCCTCAACCAGCTCAGCAAACAGCTCGACAGCATCTCCGAGGACAGTCCCAAGTACCAGGTCAGGGCTCTCCGGGAGCTGTGGGACCACTGGGATGCTGAGGGACGCGGGGGGATGGATGCTGCGGTGGGGTCAGGGATGGGTGCTGCAGGGTCTCGTGATGCTGCAGGGCATCGGGGATGGATGTTGTGGTGGATCAGGAATAGATGCTGTGGGGACTCAGGATGCTGCAGGGCATCGGGGATGCTGCAGGGCAGCACTTGTCCCCGTGGGGTGCCCACCTGTGTGGCCCCCAGCCATGGTGCCCACCGGTTGTGACACCCCCTCCCACCCCCTTCCCTTCACAGGACGTCGCAGAAGAGTACAACAGGCTGAAGGATCTAAAGCGGGTGAGTGTGCGGAGCGCGGCCGGTCTCAGTTTCCAGCTGAAGTGGGGCTGGGTTGGTGCGATGTAGCTGGGGGAGGTGGAAACGGTACCCACTGCCCCCCCAGCTGCAGCCCCCTCCCCAGGGCCCGTGCAGCTGAGGCGGGTCCTGTGCTGCCTTTCAGAGCCCCGACTACCAGACAAAGAAGCTGGAGACCAAAACCCTGCGCAACAAACTCTTCCACATCAAGCGGATGGTGAGCGACTACGACAAGGTGCGGGGGTAGCCTGTGCCCACCCCCCCCCCACCATGGCAAGATGGGCACGAGGGGCTCCCTGCTCCTCACCCACTCCTCCAAAGACTTTGGTGCGTTTTGTACCTTTGTTTGTATAAAAAAACCCCCAAACCCAAGATTCAAAGCCACCCCGTGATGTCAGTGCCAAGGGTGTGGGGCCAGAGGGGGCTGCTGGAGCGAGGGCTCCCTGTGCCTTCCTATCCTGCATCCCTTCCCGCTGCTGTAAATATATTTGGGGAGAGTCCACAGCCCCCGGCTGACCCTGCCGGCCCTGAGGTTGGGGTACCAAACCGTGGCTGCAGCCCGGTGCTGGCAGGGATGTGCTGCTCGGGTTGGACGGGGCAGAGCATCCCTTGGCCGTGCAGAGCCCTACATCCCCCCGAGCCCCCACGGCTGCCCTTGGGGGAGCAGCCCTGGGCCAGGGGTGATATTTTTTAAGGAACTGGCTGAAACTGTGTAATTTTTTTTTTTTTAAAGAAATAAACTGTATCTATTGATTTTAAAGCAGTGCTGATGTGAAAGGGGCCACTGCGGAGCTGTGCATGGGAGCGGTACCTCTGGTAGGTGGGTGCCCCGGGCTGGATGCGGGGGCTGTCTGTGTACACGGTCACCCTGGCACAGCCCTGGCGCTTCCCGGTGCCCGTGGAGCCGACATCCCGGTGGGGCCGCACAGATCCTGCCCCAAGCCCTGAGTGCGATGGGTGCTGCATGGATCCTGCACCCCCACCCCTGCATGTGCTGTGGGGAGCAGCTGCAGTTCCCCAAAGCAGGCCCCCGAGCCCTGCCCCGGGCTGCAGCAGCCCCTATGCTGCCCAGACCCCACACCGGGACCCCCCCCGCATTCCCCTCTCCCCAAGGCTGGTCCAGCCACCGATGCAGCCCAGACACCCCAGCATCCCATGCATGCAGGACAAACACAGCACCCCACACCCAGCTCCTTCATGATGGGGGGACCCCCAAACCCCCTTATCTTGGGAGGGGGGACCCCACCCCCCCCCCCCCCCCAAAGACCAGGTACTAACCTCTGTGCTGGCTCCTGCTGCCCTTCATGCTGCTGATCCTTTCCCTAGCAGACCGCAGGCAACACAATTTATTCCCGAGGGACCTGCCCTGTGTTGAAGAACATCACCCAGGCCCCCCCCAAATCTCCAGGATTTCCAAAACCCATCCAATTTTAGATACCTTATAGGGGATTAATTTTTTTTGGAACACTATCTCCCATTCTGCTTCATCTGCCCCCTCACCCCAGGGTGGGCTTCAGCATCACTGCAGGATAAGCCCCTTTCCCTACTCACAGCAGATCCCTGGCATTGTAAGAAACATCTTTTATTGACTTCAGTTAATTTGTTTAGTATCATTGAACAAGGATTATATTTTCAGTGAATCAATCTAAATGACAAATCCCCGGCTAATCCTGCCTCCGTCTGTTTGCATGGTGGATACCCCTGAGAAGCAGAGCCCGGGGGGGGAGGCCATGGGGCATCCCCCATCCCTCTGAGGTGGCTCTGCCCCCCCTCCCCATGTGCCCCTTCATCCAGCACAGCTCAGCCCTGGGGACAAGGACCTCCCCACCCCCCCCCCCCAGCAGCATCACCTCTTCCCAGCCTGATTTTGGTCCCCCCCAACATATCCTCTCTCCCCCAAACCTAGCTTTAAAAAAAAAAAAATGAGGCACAGGAACATAGCGAGCATGGGGAGGGGGATCCTGGCACCCATCTGCCCCAGTGTGGGGATGGTGATGGGTGCTGGATCTGGCCTGGGGTGGGGCAAAGCACCAAGTGAGGCAGCGGGGAACAAGCCCAGGGGAGAAGGGCTGGGCTGGATGCTGTGCAGCACCCAAAAAGGACCACTTGGTTTGCACCCGTGCATGGCCCCGGTCAGCCACCTGTGTACCCCCATCTCCTCCCCTGTACCCCCATTCCCTCCTGTGAACCCCCATCCCCTCCCGTGTACCCCTCCCCGTGTCCCGACAGTGGAGATGCTTCAGTGGAAAGTGCAGGGAGGGGGGGCTGGGACCAGGCACGGATGAGCCCAGTCCCCAAAAAAGGGGCTGCTCCAAGCTTGACCCTTCAGTCCTTGAGGCTGGATACGGCCCGAGCAGGCAGGGGCAGCCCCTGGGCAGGGCACAAAGGGGCTTCAAATGACCCTTTTTCCACGACTGCCAGGACTGAGGAAGGGGGCAGAGGCAGCAGGACCCCCCAGAGAAGGGCTCTGCACGGCCAGGGGCCCCCCCACATCCCAGCCTGGCTGGTCCCACCTCCCATCACCTCCTGTCCAAGCCTCTGCCATCTGAAATTCAGATTTGGAGGGGCAGCCAGAGGACAGCGTCCCCCTCCCCAGGCTCCAGTCCGGCTCCGACACCGGGACAGAGCGAGGGACCAGCCCCGGGGATGCTCTGAGGTCCCCGGACGAGACCGGGGCGGCCAGGGATCTCCGCTTCAGGGGGGTACAGGAATGTTCAGCGTCCAGCAGTGGCGGCACGGCCAGTACCTTCGGGGTTAGGAGGATAACGCCGCGACCCCACTGCTTTCAGGGGGAGCAGCCCCCACTGCTGTGGCGGACGGACGAGCTACAAGACGGCTGCGGGGCGGGGGGGGTCGGTGCAGTTCGGGGCTCCCCGGGGACGGTACCGTCTCAGGGTGCTGGAGGGAATCCAGGTCCGGCTGCTGGGGGTCGCTGGGGTGTCCCCAGTGGGGGGGGAGAGGCTCTGTCCCCTACTGCCCCGTCCCGTAGGGCCAGTTGAAGGTGCTCCCGGACAGCAGCATGTCCCTGATTAGTGTTTCGATGGGCGTCTTCCCCACCAGCCTCATGAAGAAGAGCTGGGAGATGAGGGCGGCCGGCACGGCTCGCAGAGCCGGCAGCCGCAGCAGGAGCCGGCCGAAGCGCTGGGGCTGCGAGGGGTACTGCGAGCGCACGTACTCGGTGAGGGCCACCTGCGCCTTCTCCTGCAAGCTCTCCACGTGCGCCGGGTCCGAGAGGCCGCAGGCGTCTACGAGAGGGATGGGATGGAGAGGGATCATTGGTTGGAGCCCCCCATATCCCCAGTGAGCCCCCCCTCCTCCTTAACCAGCTGCCACGGCCACACTCCTCGCTGAATTAGGGCATGCACCTGGCTGCAGCACAGTGCAAGAGCACGGCTTGGACCACTCCGGCTGCAAAGGGCTGCTGCAGGCTTGTTGCTGCCACGAAGGACCAGGCACTTCTGTGGCATTAAATGAGCATAGATGGACCGAGGGACGGGGCTCCCCAAGACCCCCCAGTACATGGCGGGGTATTTGTTTCTGCAGCTCTCATTCCTGTTGCCCCGAGGAAGCTCATCCCTGTACCCAGACGGACAAGCCGGGATGCTGCAAACCACGGTGGAGAAGTGCCAGGGCACGAGGACTCTCTGCCATCTCCCCCAAGAGCCATGCGATGCTCTCTGGACCCCAAAACCCCAGGGAAAGGCGAGGACAGATACTCCTTGGGGGCTCACAACTGCGTGGGGCAGAGATGGGGACAGAGCCCGGTCGCGGCACCAACCTACCCGGCGTGAAGAGCGCGATGGCTTTGAGGCAGCTGTACTCGGCCGAGTCCACCTGGAGCCGGTTGAGCTTCTCCACCTGATCCTGAAAGATGCGGATCTGGTCCATGAAGGAGACGACGCGGTCGGCCGACATGGGGGAGGCGTGGAAGCCGGCGGCGGCCAGCAGCGGGGCCATGTGCAGCGGCAACGCCGACTGTGCCGCGTTGAGGACGAAGAGCTCGCTCCAGCTGAGCCGTAGCAGGGCTACTTGGTCGGAGACAGGCAGCTCAGGGAAAAACGGGATGTTCCGGGCCCATTCCACTGTGCTGAAGAGGAGGCGGGCGGCCAGCTCGCAGATGTTGTCGATGCCCATGACGCTGCCCTGCTGCGCGTACTGCGAGCCGTAGCGGGCGGCGGGGTACGGCTCAGCCCGCAGCAGCTGTGAGATGAGCTCCGACACCGGCTGCCCGTTGAAGTATTCCCCGCTGGGCATGGTGTTGGGACTGGTGCTGGAATGGGTGGGGGGGATCCGGCCCCGCTGCACGGCTAGGGGGAAGGAGAGGAGGTGTCTGCTCACTTCTGCATCCCGCTGCATCCCCCATCCCGCTCCCTCTGCCCCATGCAGGGCGAGGAAGGACAGGGATGCTCCCACCACCCACCCAGCATCCCAGCATCCCCGGCAGGGCCGGATCCTGCCACCCCAGGGGAACAATGGGCGGCTTTCAGGCGCTCGGGGAGAGGGAGGTGGTGCGTGCCGCCCGCTGCGCCCGCCGGCGAGCTGCCTGCGAGAGCTACACTAATCTATTTAGCATCCCGGCGATTCACCAGCAACTCCCAGGCTGCCGGCACTGTGGCTTGGCCATGGTCTCCGACCAGCAGCCGGGCTGGGACAGCATCCGTGTCACCTCCTCCTCTGCAAGGGCCTGGCACAGGAGCGGCTGCAGCTCTGGCCATGCCGTGCCAGACCGGGTGCCCCGCCGGCACCACGGCCCCCCCATGCCAGCTGCAGCGGAGCAGGGCAATTGCTACCCAAGGTCATTGCATGGCAGCAATCATTTATTTGCAAATAAAACGTCCATCTTGGAAGCGTCGTTAACCCTGGGGCACTCCCCCTCCTAATTGCATTCAGGGAGAGCCATTTTTCAGCTCCCCCCCTCTCCCATTAGCGCCCACTATTTGCTCAGTCCCTAGTAATTAATTTATGGGCTGTTCATGAGCCACTTAAATGAGAGCTCTAAATCATGCTAAGTGGCAATAATGCCATCTCGACTCCTCTGGAAAGGAGGGAATTACTGTCCTGCTTCCAGTAGCCTTCCCCCCTTGCTCCTTGCATTAATGCCACCTGCCGCCGAGCAGCCCCAGCACCGCGGCAGAGCCCACGCTGAGCCCCGGCACCTCCATCCCCGCGCGTGCCTTGGCACAGCCCCATCCTGCCACGGGGATTTGAGATTTTGGGCTAAACCCTTTGTCCCGTTTGCAGCAGCCTGGTAAGCATTTGGGGTTCACACCCCTGGGTGATGGGGAGTGACCAGAAAGCGGCCAGGAGATTTGCCTGTCTCTGGCAGTGCCGGGAGCCCGTCCCAGCCGACCTCCACCGCGCCTGGGGCGCTGAGGCCATCCGGGCTCCAGGTGTGTCACCTTATCAGCTCAAGGCTCCGGCTTTTCCAAACAAACACCACCTGCGCTGCCGGCACCGAGGGCAATTCAAGGAGAACCAAAAAAAAACCCACAAAAAAAAAAAAAACCCAAAGGGGGGGACAAACGGGGGGTTTCGATGCAAACAGGGTTCCCGAAGAGGTGGGAGAGCGCCCGGCTGCAGCGGGAGCAGAGCGGGCACCGGCAGCCCCACGCTGCGGTGGTGGGGTTCACCGGTACCCCGTGGGAACAGTGCCCGTCCCCGCGGCGCCGGCGTTACCTTCCTTCCTCATCCCCACACGGAAACACTTCTTCAGGCGGCAGTACTGGCATTGGTTGCGGTGGTGCTGGTCGATCTGGCAGTCGCGGTTGGACCTGCGGACAGGACCGGGCAGATGAGGTGCCGGGGAAGAGCGACGGGATGTCACCGGGGGGGTTCCTGCACCCCACCGAGCCGCTCCGCCACCCACCTCCTCGCTGCCCTCGGGCAAAACCCTTCGCCTCCGAGCGTGGCCCCCTCCTCACCGGCCGCGGCTGTGCCACGCCGGCCCCCGGCGTGCAGACACAGGCGCTCCCAGGCGGCAACGCAGATGCTATGGAAACAGAGCGATTTCCTACAGCAGGGGCTGCCAGTTTGCCTCACCAGCGATGCCCAGGGCTGGAGGAAAGCTGGAGAGACCCCCGGGGGTGCAGGGCTCCCATCCTCGGGGACACACAGGGACGGGTGCCGGGGAGCGACGCCCCGTGTCCCGGCACGTGGCGGGGGGGAAGCGGCGGAGCAGCCCCCTGGCCTCCCCGCCAGACGTGCGAGGAATTTCAAGGAATTTCAACTATTTCCTACGGGGCCGGGGCTGCCCCCGCGGTGCTGAGCCCGTGACCCCTCGGGCACGAGCGCTTGCCGGCGTCCGTCATGGCGGTGGCACGGCCCCGCATCCTCCACGCTCCGGTCTGGCCTCGACCGGATTCCGCGAGCGTGGCAAAGCAAAACCCGGCGGCTTCGGAGCAGCGGTGCGCGTGCCCCCAGCCCCGGTGCGGGGTCTGCACCGGCCAGAGGGATGCTTTCCCCCCCTGAGAAACCTCAGAACCTGCAAGGGGGTCGTGCCCACCCCCCGGCACATGGGTCCTGCCCTGGGTAAGGAGCCACAGGCACTGGGTAGCCCCTGCACCATGCAGCAGGGTACCGGCCACCACCAAAGCCAGCCGCCGACCTCTACTTCTGCAGCATCGCGGGGAGCGACACGCTGGGACAGGCTGCGGAAGACGTTCCTGAACGGCATCGTTAGCATCCAAACCCCTCAGCCCCAATTCCCAGGGGCCGCTCGTGCTCATGGTCCCCGCGCAGCTGAGGGATGCGGCGGGGCACGGGTGACACCGGGTGCTCGTATCCCACCCGAAGGCTGTCACGGCAAACGGGGAGGAAAAGGGGTTATCAGCAAAACAGCGATAAATTAAGGCATATAAAGCAGCAGCCAGGAAAGCGCAGGCAGGGCTGGGGCACACCGGCATCCGGCAGCAGCTCGGCTCTGCCTGGGAATCCTGACATGAATCTCCTCATCCCTACACGACTCCAGAGGCGAGACAGGCAGGGATTCCCACCGCGCTCAAACCGGAATTAATTCACCCCGAACATCACCACTGTGCTTAGCACATTTTAAAACGTGTTGCTGATAAAAAGTTATTCCAGTGGAGAAGTGATAGCTAATCAAAACGTCAGATTACATCTTCATCAGCTGCCTGCACCGTGGCAGGGGCAAAGCTCCCGGCACCGTGGCCGAACCTGCCGGCAGGGGCCTGGCTGACCCTCACCGTGGCCTCGGGACACCGTCCCCAGAACCGGGAAAACCCAAAAATCATCTCAGCTCCCGCCGGCGGCTCATAGCAAGTTTCCCAACTGATAGGCTGCAGCGACCTGGGAAACTGTGAGAATACAAAAGGCGTATACTGTGCTAATTATGTAATTAGAACATGTAATTATTTAGTGCAAGAACTAAACTGAATCCAACTCACTTTTAATATTCAAATTAGAGCAATCTTGGCTTGATGCTGCTTTTGACTCCTTGAACAAAGCAGATGCCAGGGCTGCCGGGGGAGCATTGTTCCTGGCCCCTCCAACACTTTACTCCCTACTCGGAAAACCAACCAACATTTTTCTATCGCACCAAATCACTTCCCAGCACAAAGGGGGGGAAAAAAACCCCCAAACATCTGAAGTAGGTGCCCAGATACCAGTGACAAGCGCAGGATAAAATCTTCGATGCTCACAGCCTGGGCGAAGCCCCTCCATCACCCCTGCACCTAAGCGGCATCTGGGACGCAGAGTCTGTCCCTCTCCCGGGGAGCCCAGATTTGGCCTTTCCTTTGTTCCAGGAAACTGGAATTTCTCAAAAGCCATATGTATTCGCCATCTTCAAATCATTAATCCCGAGCAGCCGCTCGGCTGAGTCTGCTGATCGGAATCTGCTGATCAGATGGGGAAACTGAGGCAGGGCCAGGGCTGATGCACACGCTGCATCCAGGGCAGGCGACGGGGAGGATGCTGCAGGACCAGGGGCAACGGGAACTGAACCCTGCCCCACGCCGGCAGCTCCAGGGCCCCACTCCACGGCCACGAGCAGCTCGGCTGACGTCAGCCAGGACCTGGCAGCGCCGGTGCCGGGAGCTGCCGGGAGAAGAGATGCTGCGCACGGGGGAGGACGAATCTAGGCCGCCCAAACGAGAGCAAGACGGCTCGGAGATGGTTCCCGCCGCAGGAGCAGCTCTGTCCCTTCCCTTCCCGTGGCATCTCAGCACCACGAGACGAAGCTCGAAGCAGGCGGCCCCCCTTGGGTGGGGAGAAAGCGGGGTGCGGAGTGGGGGGTGTCCTGCTCCCAGCCCGGCTGTGGGGTGCCCACGGCTGGGATGCGGGTGCCATCCTCGCAGCACCCTCACTGGTTTAAGAAATGCCGCTGGAAGCACTTGCACGTGGATCCAGAGCTGTGAGCGAGCCCCTGCATACACGTTTACACCCCTGGGAACAGCCCAGAGCCGGGGGTCCCCGACTCGTGCCAGCCAGCCCGATGCTCGTTTCGAGCCCAACAGAAACTCTAGAGTTATCTGCGGCTCCAAACTTCGCGGGGGTCGTATCCTGGTTCTGCTGGTGGGCCCGGATCTCCTGCAATGCCGGCCCGAGCATGGGGGGCCGGCAGGGGCTGCAGCCCCTCTCCCCGGCATCTCAATCGGATCAGCGCCCGCAGCACGCCGGGCTGTTGACACCTCCGGTTAAAATTATACTCGCTGCCGCACTGGTGTTTTCTCCGGGTAGAGCGGCCGTGACCGAAGTGACTCACAACCACGGCGCGTTTTCAGGCATTAGCCTGGAACGGTAATTAATGCCGGAGCAGAGCCCGGCGATGACGAGGGCCCGGACACCGGCTGTGCCCCACGGCCCAGGGGACGAGGCAGCCGGGGCATCCGTCCCTCCTGGGGGGGGCTGGGGACGTGCCGGGCAGAGGGGCCGCTTCTGTGGGGTACGGAGCGCGGAGGGAACCCCGGTGC
Source organism: Haliaeetus leucocephalus (assembly GCF_000737465.1). NCBI lineage: Eukaryota > Metazoa > Chordata > Aves > Accipitriformes > Accipitridae > Haliaeetus > Haliaeetus leucocephalus. Next base: position 1,326,085 of record NW_010972600.1, read on the forward strand.
CGCACCGGGGGACCCCAGGCTGCACCGAGGACGACGGTGCGGCCGCATCGGGCCCCCCCTCCTCCCCGTTAGCGCTGCAGCGGGGCCGGCGTGGAGCTGCACGGGGGCCACTGCAGAACCGCACCGGGGTCACCCTTCGGGCTGCAAATCGGGCCAGGGCTCTGCACCCCCCC
>NW_010972600.1:1326267-1326483 GCF_000737465.1 Haliaeetus leucocephalus
GTTCCCCCGGCCCCTACCTGCAGGTGTAGCTGAGGTTCCTGCGGATGCTGCGCTTGAAGAAGCTCTTGCAGCCCTCGCAGGTGAAGACCCCGTAGTGTTTCCCGCTGGACTTGTCCCCGCACACCACGCAGTCCACCGGGGCACCGGCCCGTTCCTCCTCGCCGTGTTCCGCGTCGCTGCCGCCGCCCGCCGGGGACGCCGCCTCCTCCCCGCCGT
>NW_010972600.1:1326527-1329303 GCF_000737465.1 Haliaeetus leucocephalus
GCCCCGCCGCACCGGAGCCGGAGTCGGGAGCCGGAGCCGGGCAGGGCAGAGGCTGGGCGGTACCGTTGGGCCGGTGGTACCGGTTGTGGCGGAACCGGGCACGGTCCCGGTGAGGTTGCCGGGTAGGGGAGGGCGATGCGGTTTGGCAGGAGCCGGTGGTTTGGGCGACCGAGGTGGTTGGCTGGAGGTGGCCCACCCGCTGCCCTTTGGGCTACCCAGAGCCCTTCGCTGGCCCCGGGGTCGGGCGGCACCGGGAGCCCCACGTGCAGGGCCACGGCGTGCCGGGGGCTGCCGGTACGGCACGGCTGCGGTCCTTGGCCCGTTCCCCCCAGCGAGTGACCTCGAAGCCGCGAGGTGCGGCAACGGGAAGCCCCCCGGGCACGTTCACCGCCGAGCGCTGCCCTTGGGGACGGGGACCAAGTCCCGGTCCCACTGCAGCCCAGTTTGGCTGCCGCGGCACAATATGGTGCGATGCTGTTGGGGGCTGCGGGGGCCACCGCGGGAGGATGGGAAAACCATTCCCCACACCTGGCCCGCGGCCAAGCCGTCGGCATCGGCAATCCCCTCCTCTTGCCGACAGCCCCAGCGGGATCTTTAATTACTGCAAGCGGCACGAGGCCGCAGCTCCCCGTCTCGTGCGAAGCACGAGGGCCGGGGCCGTGCCGTGGGGTGCTCCTGTGGCACCCGGGGTCCCTTGGGTGCCACCACCCTGGGACGGGGTGAAGGGCTGGATGCGGCCGGGGACTGGCTGCCCACAGCCCCATAAAATCCGTTTGTAATGTGGTTAATCAAGTCGGACCCGTAAGAGCTTGTCGGCGGCCCCTGCAAGAAGGGACGGGCTGGGGTGCCGGCTGTGGGTGCGCAGCGCCCGCCTGCTGCCACCCTGTTAATCATTAACGAAGAAATAAACTGTGCGGAAAGGTGCTTGACCCGGGAGCAGCCCTGCGATATCGCCCTGCCTTCGCCTTTCACCCCGGGGGCTAAACTCTCCTCCTGGCCATGCCGCGGCGGCCCCGGTGTCTCCCGGCAGCGCACCTTTCACCTTGACTTTGGGGGCAAAGTCCGGCAGGCAGGGCGTGGAGCTGCGGCAGCGGCAGGCTGGGTGACCCCACGCACCCCTGTCCCCCCCCTCGGCGTGCCCTCGGGGCAGGCCTGTCCCCGTGGGGCACCCCACGCTGCGCTCCCAGCTCGGGCCGGGTGAGGATGCCGATGCCAAGCGGAGCAGCCGGCGATGCCTACGCTGCAGGGACGGGCTCGGACCGAGCGGTGCCGGGACCTTCGCGGTGCCTTGTGCCACCATCCTTGGCATTCCTAACCCACGCGCCGGGGCTGGCGTCTCCATCGGGGGGTTAAGGGAAAGGCGAAGCAAAGCAGGCTGGCTATAAAAAAACCCCAGCAAAGCACCGAGCCCAGAGCCGGGGCGCAGCAGAGGTGGATGGATTACGGCTCCGGCCATAAATAAAACCTCCATTTCCTCCTGTCTGGAGGGATCTCTGCTCACCAGGTACCTGCTAACGCGGCCACGCCGAAGTGCCCAGCAAGGGCTGCCGCGGTCAGGGGAGCAATGCCTGGCTGAGAAGGGGCCAGGCTTGGGGGGGGTCCCAGTCCGGGTGTGGGGGGGGCACCCCCACCTGCAGCTGGCCCCGATTCTCCTTTCTCTTCTGTCAGGCCGTGATTTATGGCCCTTTCCCTGCCGCTCCCCCGCCTCCTCGCCCCCTGCAAAAAATAATAATCCAGGAACAAAGGAGGAAATTGGATCTTCTCCCCCGCGCAGCTCCTGGCCCCGCGGTGGGAGCCGGGTTTGTTTTGACGTCGGTGTCCAGTTGGCGAAGGCGTTTGATCTCCGGAGGAATTCCTCCTTCCTCGTGCTGCTCCGCTGACTCTGCCACACAAAAGGGCCCCCGGGAGCCGGGAGCTGCCGGCGTGTTTCGTGCCGCCCCGACGCCCCCGGGAAGGGTCCGGCATGGCAGAGGCGCCCGCCGGGGCTCGGGGAGGTTTCCGGGCTCTGTGTCGGACCCAGATCCAGTGCGAGGATGGGTGGCGGTGGTGTCCCCCCGCTCCCCGGCAGCCTTTGGGCTGGAGGACGATTGAGCAACCCTTGCCAAAATGTGCAGGGGCAGGGCCGGGTTCGTGGCTGTGCCGCCGGAGAGCTGGGTGCCGGCACTGCCGGAGAGTGGGGTGCCATCACCAATGGAGAGCTGGGTGCCAGCACCAATGCAGAGCCAGCTGCCGGCACTGCCGGAGAGTGGGGTGCCATCACCAATGGAGAGCTGGGTGCCAGCACCAATGCAGAGCCAGCTGCCAGCAGCACCGGAGAGCCAGATGCTGGCACCACCAGCCCTGACCCAATTACCGGCATCCCGGTTAGCATCACTCTGGGCTGGGGGGCAGCCATGCCGTCTCCCGAACCCACATGAGAGCTGCCGGCAGCGGTGCTTCCCAGGGGCTTAGATAGATACCACCCTGTCCGTCTGTCTGTCTGTCCCCTCCAGGCCCCAGCGTACCCCCATGGGGACCTGCACCCCGACACGGGGCTGTGCCTGCATGGTTTAGGTCAATCCCCTGATTTTCAGCCGTCGGGCAGGATCTGGCCCCACTCTGCCCTGGAGCAGCTTGCAGAGCTCCCAGCCCCTCTTTGCCGTGGGGCCGAGGGTGCTGCATTCCGAGGGCCGGATTCTGCCGGCGGGTGTGTGGGCATGTGCGTGCATGCCGTGGGCGGCGAGAGCAGGCATTGAACTGCTCCGGAGCTGGCGGGTGGGGGGCAAAAGGGCCTTCA
>NW_010972600.1:1329313-1329682 GCF_000737465.1 Haliaeetus leucocephalus
CAGCCCCCCGCGCCCCCGCCGCAGGCGAAGGACAAAGGGAGGCCGAGGCCGGCTGTGCCGCGACTCCTCGGCTCCCTGGGCAGGGCTGCCCTGCGCCCCACGGCTGCCCCGGGGCACGCACGCCGGCACGGCGCGGGGAGCACCCGTCACGTGCCCGCGCGGCAAACACGCCTCCGCTGAGTGCACACGCGTGTGCGTGGGACACGCAGCCCCACGCACAGGGGTGCACACATGCATGCAAATGGCGGCGGGGGTCACCGCGCACACACGCACGCAAGCTCTCTCTCCCCCACGGCCACCCCACGGAGCGGCGGTTTCGCCCCCCCTCCCCAATGCCACGGTTTTGCCCCCAGCCCTGCAGAGAGGCAG
>NW_010972600.1:1329692-1334805 GCF_000737465.1 Haliaeetus leucocephalus
CCCGATCCCAGCCCCCCCAGCCCCCCTTTTGCCCCCCCCCCTCCACCCCGCCAGAGAGGGCCGCTCCCTGCCCTGCATTCCCGGGATATCAGATCCCACACCCCTGGCCCCCACCCAGCCACGGCCAGACGCACCCTCCCGGGGGGGGGGGAACGGGTCATGAATCACACACCCTGCTCCCATCGCACCACCACCCTCCCCGCTCCCATTGCTCCCGGCTTCTCCCCGCTGCCTTCACCCCCGTGCCCCCCCGGCACAGCCTGGACCCCACCAGGACGGTGTTTCGCAGCCGCCCCGGGACCCACTCTCCAGGGAATGGGGTACAGTCCCACAGTGGGCCCTGCTACCTGAGGGGGCCAGGGGGTTTTGCTGTGGCCCCTCTGCTTCCCGGCAGCCCACGCTGCTCTGCAGAGGGGAAACTGAGGCAGGGAGCGGGCCAGAACGGCGGCATCTTGCAAATCGTGAACTGGCACGTGGAGCCCTCCCTGGGGAGCTGTGGGTTTCTGGGTGCACGTGGGGGTGAGCAGCGGGCAAAACAGGGGGGTCCTGCTACCCCCAGCTGCTGTGCTATACCATGCCACGCTGCGCCGTGCCATGCCGTGCCACGCCGTGCCACGCCATGCCATGTCGTGCTGTGCTGTGCCGGCAGCCTGGCAGGTAGCATGGTACCAGGGGCCCCCGGCTCCACTCCCCGAGCTCACGGCACGCTCTGTCCTCGCCAGAGGCTCTCCGTGTGCCAAGGCGGGCGGCGTGGCTGGGTCCGGCGCAGTGGTGGGCAACGGGGAGCCGAGGCCACCTCAGCCTGCCCCGAGCCCCCGCAGCCACCGGGCACGATGGGGATGCCGCAGCCTCGGGCACCCCGTCCCTGTCGGTGCCCCTTGGGGGGGACCCGGTCTGGCCCCGGGGTCAGCAGGATGCAATGGGGGGGGACCCCTCCAGCTGGGGTGGGGGCAGCGGTGGGTCCCACCTGCCCTCCCCCTCTTGCCGGCACCCAGGGTTGAAGCCGCCCCGGCCCTTTCACGCGGCTCTCGGTGGAGCCTGACCCTGCACAAAGCCCCCAGGAACCTATTTGAATCTGAAAAGGGGTCTGAGTGCAGAGCCCTGACCTTCAACCTGCGGGTCAACCCCTCCACGCCACTGCCACCGGCCCCCGAGACCCCCCCACGAGCCGTGCCGGACCGAGCCAAGCCGTGGTCCCCACCGGAGCCTGGCACAGGGGGTGGAGGCAGGGACAGGGGCTGGCAGCAGGCAGCACAGGCAGCCCCCCCCCCGCTCCGGTATGTGGGTGCGGGGAATTGCCCCTCTGTGCCGGGCGTGCGGCAGGACCTGCCACACCGATCGAGGCTGGGTTCCACGGCACCGCCGCTCCTGTTTTGTGCCGGGGCTGCTCCCCAGGGCCTGGGGAAGTTGTCCTTCGATCCAGCCCCGCCGCCTCCGGGGACATGGGGCTGCCCCCATTTTGGAGGGCTCCTGGGTGGCGGTGAGGTGGTGGGGGTGGAGGGCACAGGCAGCTTGAGGGGGGGTGAGCTGCATCCCTGCATCCCCGCATCCCTGCATCCCCGCATCCCTGCATCCCCGCATCCCTGCATCTCCGCAGCCCTGCCCTGCAGCCCTCTCTCTGCCCTCTCCATCACCACGGCTCTGGATATTGATCCACTGAGCCTTGAACTCTGCTGCAGGATCTCTCCAGGGAGATGCAGGCCTCGTTTTAGCCTATATATAGCTCCGTGCCTCAGTTTCCCTTCCACCCTGCAGCGTGCCTGAGCCCTGGGCTGCCCCACAGCCCTGTGCATCCTCCCACCGGAGACCCACACTCAGCCCAGCTCCCACTATCAAAATGCCTCATCGTGCTGGGGTTCAGGCTGCCGGATTTAGCCCCCAGCTCCCCACAGCAGCCCCCTGGCACCGCCTCGCTGCCGGGCCCCCCCACCCCCCCGCACAACGAGGATGCCCCCAGCGCAGGGTCACTGCTCCTCTTCCCTCCTGAATATGCATGGGCCCCAGCCGCCACGGCCATCGCCGTCACCTTTGATCCCATGTCAGGGATAACGAAATGGCTTCATCTGCGCCAGGAGATAGCGGGGGCTGCGGGGAGGGGACGGCCTTTGTTCCCGGCCCCGCTGGGATGAGCCGAGCTGGGGGTCCGGCTGCCTGACCCCCCCTTCCCCAAGCCCAAAGCCCCCCAGACCCAAACCACAGTGCGGCTGGCCGAGCCACGAGCATCAGTGGTTTATTCTCCCTGGGGATACAGCAGGTGCCTCCCGGCATGGGTGGGGGTCTTGGGGGTGATGGGGGGTCCCTAGATGCAGGTCTCGCTGCCGGCCATCCCCTGCTCCAGGGTCTGCAGCCTGCGGGTCAGTGCCTGCACCCGCCGGGCGTGCTGCCTGCGCAGGGCTCCTGCCTGCACCTCCAGCCGCCGCAGCTGGGCTGCCTGCTTCCGACGGGCACCGCGGTACGCCAGGGCCAGCGCGCTGCGGGCACCACGGTCAGCATCCCGGCCCAGGGCACGGCACCGAAGGGACCGAGGGGACCGAGGGGACCGTGCGGGCAGGAGGGAGTGTGCACCAGGGCCGGGAGGGAGTGTGGGTTTGGGGTGTGCAAGAAGGGACCGCGCATCAGGGGCGTGCAAGATGTGACCACGGTTTTGGGATGTGCAAGAAGGGACCATGCACTGGGGGTGTGCAAGAAGGGACTGCAATTTTGGGGTGTGCGGATAGGGACCACACATTGGGGGTGTGCAAGAAGGGACAGTAGTTTTGGGGTGTGCAGGAAGGGACCGTGCATCTGGGGCAAGCAGGGGCAGATGTGCAACCAGGTCATGCGGGAAGGCACCCAACGCCTGCCCAGCGGAGAAGCGGGTGCCTCCTGCCCACCTGTGAGCGTGGAAGAAGTCTGCGGTGGCGGTGACGCACTGCGCCTGCTGTGCGCGGCTGACGGCGCTGCTCTGCTCCAGGGACAGCACCAGTGCCTGTGCTCGGGTGCACAGCTCCTCCACCCTGGGGACACCCATATGGCAGCCAGCCTGGCTCGCTGCCCAGTGCCGGCACGGTTCCCCGTGGCAGGGCCACAGCATGCCGGTGAGGTCTCTTACCGGGCCAGGGTGCGGAGCAGTTCTTCCCCCATCCTCTCTGGGTCCGGAGGGTGCTGAGGAGCCGCTGCTCCCACCCGGCCGGTTTGGGCATCCTGTAGAGGCTGAGTGTGGGTCCTATCCCCGGGGAGACCCCCAGCCCCACGGAGGGTCCCCGTGGGGAGGTCAGAGCGATCCTTACCTCCTCGCTGCTGCTGGAGCTGCTGGGGAGGCTGGGGGGGTGGCCGGGCCCCCTGTCCCGCTCTTGCTCCAGGTGCTGGAGCACCAGGCGCAGCGCAGCCTCCCGCGGCCCCTGCCCGGCCACCAGCACCTCCAGGCCCCGCTTCTCCCTCTCCGCCAGCTGTAGCTGAGTCTTCAGGTCAGCCATGGCCTCCTGGCAGGGCAGCGGCATTGTCGCCAGGTGGGGGAAACTGAGGCACGGCCACAACCCCCCCGGCTCCACTCCCTCCCGCTGTGCATCACCCCCTGCCCTTCTCCCAGCTGCTCTGCTGAAAGCCTGGACCCGGCGGAGAGCCAGGGAGGGACCCAGCCATCCACTCCCCCATCCCCTCCCCATCTCACCTTGAGCATCGCCAAATCCTGCAACAGCTCCGCTTTCTCCGGTCGCCTCCAGCCAGGCAGGAGAGCCCTGGCTTCCCGCAGCACCTGCTCAGCCCGGGCTCGGACGTCCTCGCTGCGGTGGGTGCTGGTGGGTCCCGGGGCATCGTGCAGGGACGCTTCCACGGCCGCCTGCTCTGCACGCAGCTGACGGATGTGCTCACGCAGGGCCCCCTCCTCCATCCCGTGGGGTGCAGGGATGCTGTGGGGACAGGGAGGCGGTGGAGGTGGGCACAGGGGCACGGTGTCACCCCAGGGACAGCTCAGCCCTGGCCTGGCATCACACCCCCTCCCTTCTCCCCTAGTACCTCTGCAGCCTGGGGGAGCCGCTCTCTCCGCTCTCCTGGCCATCTGGCTCTGCTCGGCCTGGGAACTGCGGCCCCTCCGTCGGCGTGGGGCTGGACCCCCATCTGTGTCCCGGGCTCTGCTCCCCTCTGGCTCCTAGGCACGAGGAGGCAGCATTCAGGCGGGTGCCCTTCTCCAGATGTGCCCACAGGGGCTGTGCTGGGGACTGGGGTTCCCCAGCATCCTTCCTATATCCCCCGATATCCATAAGCATCTGCCCCTCATCCTCCCAGCACCTTCCCTGTATCCTCTCAATATCCCCCCGCATCCTCCCTGCATCGCCCCAACATCCTCCTAATACGCTCCAGTATCCCTTCTGCATCCCGCTGCATCCCTCCTACATCCCCTCTGCATCCCCGATATCCCCCAGCGTCCCTGTGCATCCCCCCAGCATCCTCCCTGATAACTCCCCAGCATCCCCCCAGCATCCTCCCCATAAACTCCCCAGTACCCCCACACACACCCCACAGCCCCCCGAGCTGGCACTCACCGCCATGGGCACTATCCTCCTCCCTGCCCAGCTTTGCCCGCATCAGGTCGAGGAGGGCGGCGTAGGCCCCCCCACAGCGCTCACTGCAGGGAGAGGGGCTCAGCATGGCACAGCAGGTTGTCCCCCCCGTCCCCATCCCCGTCCCCATCCCCACCTGCAGCGCAGGGCCAGGCGCAGGGCGGTGCTGCAGGACTCGTGCTGGCCCAGCACCATGCTGAGCCGCTCCGCATCACTCTTGCACTCCTGCAGCGCAGCCGCCAGCTGCCGGTTCACCTCCTGCAGCCTCCCCAGGGACCTGGGCACCACCGGCACCCGCCGTTAACCGTACGGCAAGGGCCTGGCACCGTGCCTCAGTTTCCCCACTGGTGAAGGTTCAGCAGAAGCCGGGGCCGGGGGGGGGGGGGGCCCTCCCCCCTGCAGCTGCTGCACCCGCTCCTCCTGCTCCCGGCTGGCACCCTCCGAGGGTTGGGGGGAGAGGGGGCTGTGGGGCGGCACACCGTGGGGCTGAGCGCCATTGCTGCACTGGGGCAAGTCCTGCAGAGGGAACAGGCAAAGCCCAGCACCGGGGCAGGATCCCACCCGCCGAGCCCCCC
>NW_010972600.1:1334815-1337098 GCF_000737465.1 Haliaeetus leucocephalus
CCCCCCGTCATGCCTCGGCCGCAGCCCACCCCAGCCCCGCACTCACCTGGGGCAGCCGGGGCTCCTCCTGCCCTGGGGGGCTGCCGAGCCCAGGGCTGTCACTGCCGGAGCCCCCCGGCTCCTCCAGCCTGGACAGAGCATCCCGCAGGTCCTGGACCTGCGCCGAGCATGGGGCTGAGCCGCGGGAGCCGCTCTGGTGGCACCCCAAGGGCTGAACCGGGGGCAGTGCCCCCCTCCCCCCTTTTGCCGTGTCCCCAGCACCCACCTTCTGCTGCAGCCGGTCGCGGTCCCCCTGCAGCGCCCGCAGCGAGGTGGTCACCCGGTTCAGCTCCTCGTCCCGGCGCCCCAGGGCTGCCCGCAGTGCCGCGTTCCTCGCCGATGCCGCCGCCACCGCTGCCTCCTCCACTGGCAGCCCCTCGCCTGCTCCCTCCTCCAGGCCCCGGCACGTCGTCCTCCCGGCCCAGCCCGGTGTCCAATCCAGCTGCTCCAGGCTCTGGGAATACAGGGCCGGTCAGCCAGCGCCCATCCCGTTGGCGTCTGGGCTGACCGTGCCGGTGTGCCTCACCTTGGCTGCCCGCGTCCACTCCTCGCCGGGCAAAGGCTGCGCCGGTGCCCACCGGTGCCGGGAGAAGACGGCGCGCTCCAGCGAGCTCACGGCGTGCTGCAGGTCTGCGAAGAGGTCGGGGCCGTGGGCTGGGGAGAGGGAGAGCGGCTGGGGTCAGGTCCCTACAGCAGGCAGCCAGCTGCCGGCACGGCACAGCATGGCACGGCACAGCACGGCACGGCGCACCCACCTTCCAGGCTGCTGGCGGCGTCGCGCGTGCCGTCGATGCGCCGGGGCTGTGGGTTGGCAGCAGGGAGGCTGGCGGTGCCCTCCCAGCCCTCCTCATCCTCCCTGTGGGGCGGTGAAGACCAGAGATGGAGGGGGCCGGACGGTGACAGCCCCCGGTACCCCACAGCCACCGCGTGCCAGTACCTGCCCATGCGGCGCTGCAGCTGCTCGGCTCTCCGGTGCAGCCGGGCCACCGTCGTCAGCAGCCCAGCAATGCGCTCCTCATAACACAGGATGTCGTCGGCGTCCCCCGCCATGTCCTCCTCATCATCCTCATCCTCGTCTTCATCCTCCTCCTCGCCCGGTGGGGGCTGCGGGGGCTGTGGGGAGCAGAGGCGACCGCCCGTCGCGGCCCCGGCCGGCACCAGGGGACGGAAGGGTTGACATCCGCCGGGATTTGCCAGGATGGGGATGAGGTTTGGGCACCAGCTGACCGGCCGCAGCGCCTTGCTCGGCACAGTGGGCAGGACCCGGCACTGCCGCACCATCGCCTACCGGAGCCTGGCACAGGGACCGGGTGTGCCCGTGGCCGGGGGATGCCCGTGGGGGGCACAAGGAGGCCCCTGGCCACATGGGACCAACCCCTGGCAGCACCCATCCCGCGGGACACCCCACTTGCCTTCTCCATCCCGGCCGCCTCCTGCCCACGACGCCCCGCGCCAGCCAGCGCCCGTTCCTGGGGCTTGTCCCGGTTCCGCAGCCGGGGCTCCCGGCACGTCCCGGCACGTTCCGGCTACGCCGCCGGCCCCCTGCCCTGGGCCTTTCCCCGTCCTTGTTCCTGCCGAGATTTCCTCTTCCTCGGCAGCCCCGGCGCAACCTCTTGTGCTTAACCGTTGCGCTGCCCCATGCCCGGGCGGGCGGCGCAGCCATCTTGGGGGGCTCTGCCCCCCAACATCGTCCTTCCCTGCTCTGCCCCATGGCACCTCAGCCCCCCACCGGACCCTCCCCGTGTGCCCGGGCTCCCTCGCACCCAGGCGGGTGGATGCACCCAGCTTTGCGTCCTTGAGCATCCCCTGGAGTTTGGGGGGCGGGGGGGGGGGCAGGCAGAACACTTGGGGGGGTGCATGAGAATTTGGGGTGCTAGGAGGCATTGCATGGGGTGCTGGGGTGTGCCGTGGGAGGGAGCCAGCCCAGGGGTGCCGTGGGCAGCGCGTGGGTGTTTAGGTGCTGGAGGGTGGTGTTTGGGGTGCAAAGGGGTGCTGCAGGGGTATTTGGGGTGCGGGGGGGGCAGTGTGTGGGTGCTGGAGGGTGCTGCGGGGGTGTTCGGAGTGCTGGGATGGAGCAGGGATATTTGGGGTGCAGAGGGATGGTGCATGGGTGTAGGGGGGTGTGTTTGAGGATTTGGGGTGCAGGGGGCGGTGCATGGGTGCAGGAGGGTGTGCGTGGATATTTGGGGTGCAGAGGGGATGGTGCGGGGGGGTGCGCGTGGATATTTGGGGTGCAGAGGGATG
>NW_010972600.1:1337261-1340156 GCF_000737465.1 Haliaeetus leucocephalus
TGAGCAAGGGGTACATGGGGCGGGGGGGGCAGGGAGGACATGAAGAAGGGGCGCATAGAGCGAGGGGCCGGGGGGCACAGGGCTGTGGCAGCGCCGAGACCCCCCAGCCCCCCCCCCCCCCAGGCATCAGTCCGGAGCCGCCATGGAGCGCGGCTGCATGATGGACACATCGGAGCTGGGCAGCGCCGCCGAGGAGGAGGAGGAGAAGGCGACAGAACCGCGACCTAGGACCCGCTCCAACCCCGAGGGGGCCGAGGACCGGGCGCTGAGCGCCCAGGCCAGCGTGGGCAACCGCAGCGAGGGGGAAGGCGAAGCGGCCAGCGCCGACGACAGCCCGCAGGGTACGGCCGCGCCCGACGGCACCGCCTGGCCCGGTCCAGCACCCCCCACCGAAGTCCAGGTCAAGACGCCGCGGGTGAACTGCCCCGAGAAGGTGGTGAGTGTCTGCGGGGAGGGTGGCGCAGCCCCGACGCCACGGTGAGGGGCTGCGGGGGAGCTCAGTCGCGGCTCTCTCCCGCAGATCATCTGCCTGGATCTGGCGGAGGAGATGGCTCTGCCCAAACTGGAATCCTTTAATGGGTGAGTGGTGGGGGCTGGGCTGGCCTGGGGACCCCGGCTCTGCCATCCCCAGCCAGGATGGGGGCCGGTGTAGTTGGTGCCTGGGGGGGACACGCTGGTCCCCGCTGAGCTCTGGCCCCCGCGGCAGGTCCAAGACCAACGCGCTGAACATCTCCCAGAAGATGATCGAGATGTTCGTGAGGACGAAGCACAAGATCGACAAGTGCCACGAGTTCGCGCTGGTGGTGGTGAACAACGACGCCACGTGGGTGAGTGGGGCCGCGGGGACAGGGACGGAGACGGGGGGGGACACCAGGACGGCGACAGCTCCGTGCCCCCCTCACCCCGGCTCCTCTCAGCTCTCAGGATTCACCTCGGACCCCCGCGAGGTCTGCAGCTGCCTCTATGACCTGGAGACCGTCGTCTGCAAGTCATTCAGTATCCCACCGCCTGTGGGGCTGGGCTGGGGGGGCTGGGACCCTGCAGAGTCCCTTGGGTGCAAATGGACTCCCTTGGGTGCAAACGGGGTCCCTTGAGCATAAGCGGGGACCCTCCAGGCCTGCTGCCTGCAGATGGCAGCAGATCCGCAGCCGAGCTGGCATCCCCCGCGCAGCCGAGCCGGCTACGGCACAGAGCCGTGTCAGCATTTGAGGTTGGAGGGTCGAACCGGGTCCCTGAATCCCCCAAGGCAGGGTTTAACGCTGGACTCTCCAGACCCACCAAACACCCGTTTATTGGCGTTTTCTCCCCACCCTGGTCCATCCCCAGTGCCCGGTGCCATCGTCTCCCTCTGCGGGAGCTTCCTGGGTGCCCCCGTGCCAGCCTGGCTGCCGGGTTTAGGTGCCGTATGTCCCTGGGGGCAGGCAGGGGTCTGTGTGCCAGGATCAGTCCTTACCTGGGGCTGCAGATCTGGAAGGACTCTTCAACCTGATGTGAGTAGGGCTTGGGGGGGATGACGGGGGATGTTGGGGCGGGGGGGCGAAGCTCCCACCTGGCTACGAATTCTCTGCTTCGCTGTAAAAACACCATGAGCCTTTAACCCAAACAGCTCCTGGGGTGGGTGCTGCTTTCCCAGTCCTAGCCCAGAGCTGTCAGACTGTCATGAAGTTTTAACGAGGCGGGGGGGACGGTCCCTGAGCCGCAGGCAGCCCTGCCTGTGACACAGGGGTCCCTAAGCTGCCTCCGTCCTCCCGGCGCAGCCAGCAGAAGATCGAGCTGCCGGTGACGGAGAACGTGCAGACCATCCCGCCGCCCTACGTGGTCCGGACCATCCTGGTGTTTGGCCGCCCAGGCTGCCAGCCCCAGTTCTCCATGTCGGAGCACATGAAGGTAAGTTCCCCCCACTGTGCCCCCCCCACGGCATGAGCTCGGTGGCTCCGGGTCCATCCCGGCACATGGAAGACTCTCCCGGTGCCGTTCCCGGCTTCTTCTCCTGCAGAAGATGCTGCAGTGTCCCTACTTCTTTTTTGATGTGGTTTACATCCACAACGGGGTGGAGGAGAAGGACGACGAGACAAGCTGGAAGGTAAATACGGGATGGGGCGTCCCCCCCGCCGCCGCGGCTGGGGGCTGTGTCACCCCCTGCCCTCACTGCCCGTCCCTCTGTGTGTGTGTGCCTGTCTCCCCCCCCCAGGAGATGTATGCCTTCTTCAGCAGCCTGGACACCAAAGGCACCAACTACAAGTACGAGGTGTCGCTGACGGGGCCGGCCGTGGAGCTGCACAACTGCATGGCCAAGCTGCTGGCGCACCCGCTGCAGCGGCCCTTCCAGACCCACGCGGCGTACAGCCTGCTGGAGGAGGACGAGCCCCCCGAGATCGAAGCCACCGTCTGAGCCGGGGCAGGGGGGCGGCTGGCGGAGAAGCCGCCGCTGGCGAGGGGGTGGCCGGCAAAGGGCTGCCGCGGGTGGCCGTATGGTGTTGCTTGGGATTGGGGAAATTAAAACGCGTTTTCCTGAGCGGGTGTCGTGTTGATGCTGCGGCTCGGATTGGAAACGGGGGGGGGCGGGCCCCCCCCTCCCCCCCCGCCCCCCCCCCCCCCCCGGGCATGGGGACGGGGGCTCCTGTGCCTGCTGCGCCCGGCGGTGCTGGTGTGGGGACCCCGAGGGGCGGCTGGTGCCTGGGGCAGCGCTGGGGCTCTTGCCACTAACAGTGGGGCAGGGTGATGGGCGGTGCCGGTGCAGTTACTGGGGGGCACTGGGCGGTGCCGGTGCAGTTCCTGGGAAGCACTGGGAGATGCCGGTGCAGTTACTGGGAGGCACTGGGCGGTGCGGCCCCGCCCCTCCAGCTGCCATCACATCTGGCGGGGTGGGCGTGGCTTCCTTAGGCCGGCTCCCAT
>NW_010972600.1:1340166-1357830 GCF_000737465.1 Haliaeetus leucocephalus
CCCCGGCCCCGGCCCCGCCAAGGAGCTGATGCCGCTGCACGTTGCCGCGTCCTGGGGGTGCTGCAGGTGCCTTGAGGTCCCGCTGAAGAAAGGGGGGGTCCCGGAGCTCCGAGACCAGGTTAGCGAGGACAGCTTTGGGGATGAGGACGGTACCTTGGAGGTGCTGCCTGGGCTGGGACCCTCGTCATCGGTGGGGTGGGTGAGCAGCGGGTGTCCTCCTGGCCCTGGCGGGGCCGTGTCACCCCATGGTGGCCCTGGCAGCAGTGACAGCAATGTCCCCTCCCCGCAGGATGGGAAACGAGCCATCGACCTGGCGCTGGGACAGGGCAACCGTGCGTGTGTGCAGATCCTGCGGGACTTGCAATATGCCCGAGGTTGGGCCCCCACGGAGGGTGAGGTCCCCAGGGTGCCCCCATGGCCGGGGCAAGTGTCGGGGGGCTGATCCAGCCCCCCAGTTTGGGCTGGATGCTGACTCCCATCTCTGCCCCTAGACCTGGGGGGTCCTGGGTGCTCCCTGTCCTTCCTGACCGAGGATGGCACCGAAGACAGCGTCTTCTCCCAGCTCCCTGAGGATGGGTCAGAGACCGGGCCCCTGAGCAGCACCCGCAGGTCCCAGCTGGAGGAGCTGGAGCTGGGGGGCGGCTGTGGTTTGGGGGAGCCCCCGCTCTGGCTGGATTGTCCCCCGGAGCCCCCTTCCCTCTCCATCCCCTCCTTCACCCCATGGCCCCAGGTAGACCCCAGGGGCTCAGCTCTCCCCCCACAGCCCCTCGCCTCCAGCACGCTGCTTTCGGCCGGGGATGAGCTCGGGGAGGGACCCCAGAGCCAGACCATGGGGGGAAGGATGGGGGGTCCCCCCCAGGCTCTCCTCAAGCCTAGCACTGGGGACAGCCCCTGTCCCCAGCAGGATTTTGGTCCCAGTGGGTCCCTGAACTCCCCCCAGCCCCAGTCTTGTAGCAGGGTCCTGGGGGCACACAGGGCATCTCCCGTGGCTCCCGTGTTCCGTGGTGGCCTGAGCAGCTGCTCCGTGGCGTGCCAGAGCCCGGGGATGTGGCACGGTGACATCCCAGGTGCTGCAGCTCAGCACCGTCGCAGTGTCCCCCGGGGACGAGCACTGGGCCGGCACTGGGCTGGGCTGCCCCCCGACCTGGGGACGGCAGTGCTCGAAGCTGGGGCTGGGGACTGGGACCGCAGCAGCCTTGGGGACAGCAGCAGTGCCAGCGAGCGCTTCGTCACTGCCGTGGAGACCATGGAGCCCACCGAGGCCAGGGGGTGCCCGGGGGTTTGGCACCGCCGCTCCCCCCAGCCCAGGGCAGCCGCAGGGTCAGAGCTGGGCGAAGCCCCTTCCCCAACCGGAGCTGCCACCTGGGAGCTGCCCCCTGCCAGCCCCCCAAATGCGGAGCGGGTGCAGAGTGAGGATTTTTGGGGCACCTCAAGGGCAGCCCCTTGCTGCAAGGATGGCTCAGATGTGGGTGATGTAGGGGAGCTGCTTGCCCAGCTCCAGGGGTGCAGCCTCCAGGGTTCCCCCCCCTGCACTCCAGGACCCCTTCCCAGCCCGGCCAGTCTCACCACTGGGGATGTCACCCCCTGGGACCAGGAACCCCACAGTCACCGCCACGTCACCCCCAGGACAAAGAGCCGCCTCCGGGCCTCTGCAGCACGGCTCAGTGCCTCCTCTTCCTCCTCCCTCTTCGATGAGACACTGGAGATGCCTCAGAGGCCCCCCAGGCTCAGAGCACCCCGGGGTGTCCCCAAGGACCCTGTCACCACCTCAGGGCGCTGCATCACCCTGGGGGATGAGGATGTGTCTAGCAGGGATGGAGAGGGGACAGGCTCTTTGGATGACACTGAGATCCTCCCTGGAGCCCCCAGCCAGCCCAGCTCGCCCCCAGGGGCCAGCAGCTCCCCTAGCTCCAGCCCCACAGTCCTGCTGGTCCCTGGGGACCACGGCTGCCCCCAGGACTCCCCGTCAGATGCTCAGGGCTCCCCTGGATCTAGCCCCACAGTCCTGCTGGTCCCTGGGGACCACGGCCATCCCCAGGAGTCCCCATCAGATGCTCAGGGCTCCCCTGGATCTAGCCCCACAGTCCTGCTGGTCCCTGGGGACCACGGCCATCCCCAGGAGTCCCCATCAGATTCTCAGGGCTCCCCCAGCTC
Source organism: Haliaeetus leucocephalus (assembly GCF_000737465.1). Taxonomy (NCBI): domain Eukaryota; kingdom Metazoa; phylum Chordata; class Aves; order Accipitriformes; family Accipitridae; genus Haliaeetus; species Haliaeetus leucocephalus. Next base: position 1,342,321 of record NW_010972600.1, read on the forward strand.
TAGCCCCACGGTCCTGGTGGTCGCTGGGGACCACGGCCACCCCCAGGACTCCCCATCGGATGCTTGGGACTCCCCCCATGCTGCTGGCAGCCCCAACCCCAGGGTGCTGGAGGATGGTTCTGGGTGGCAGGACACCTTGCCCTTGGGGACATGCCAGCCCCCACGGCCCCACGGGACCTTCAGCCGCCTCCCAGCCCCTCGGCTGCCAGGCAGCACTGTGGTGGAGCTGGGGACCCCGGCCGTCCCGCTCTCGCCCACCGGCTGCGGCGCTCACCGCACCACGGACCACCTCGAGGATGAAGAGCGGGGACGGGTACCCACCAAGCAGCACAGCCCCAGCACAGAGGCCATCGCCAGCCCCGAGGACCCCACGGCCCAGGACGGGCGAGCGTGCACAGCACCACCGCGGCCCCTCTCGGATGAAGCTCTGCGCCGGCGGCTGCGGGCGCTGGGGGATGATCCAGGGCCCGTCACGGAGCTCACCAGGTGGCTGTACCTGCGGCGGCTGGAGGAGCTGGTGAGGGGACACTGGGGGAGGCCGGCAGGTGAGTCCCAGCGATTCCTCCCCACCGCTTGGCTGGCCGGTCCCCACAGTGCCGGCGTGGGACTGATGGTGCTCCCCGATGCCGGCACAGCCGCTCCAGGGCACAGCCCCGAGCTGGCGGCCGCGCTGCGGACCGGCTGTGTCCCTGACTGCACCCAGGATGAGCTGGCACTGGTCCGGCAATTTGACCGCCCCGACCGGAGCCGGCACTGGCGGGAAGGGCTGGTCAAGTCCAGCTTCAACTACCTCCTCCTCGACCCCAGGTAGGGCTATGCTACTGCCCCACACGTCCCCCATGCTGGGGGGGGCTGAGTGAGGACCCCTGGGAGGCATCAAGCCTCAAAGCTGGGGCTTTGCACCCTCAGGACCACCCAGAACCTGCCGCTCCGCTCCCACCGCCTGAGCCCAGCCGAGTGCTTCAGGACCTTCATCGAAGCCATCTTCTATGTGGGCAAGGGGACGCGTGCCCGACCCTACTGCCACCTTGCCGAGGCGCTGAGCCAGCACCGCGGTGGGACACGGAAGGTGGGATGGGCTGGGGGGCTTGGGACCATGGTGATGGGCATGGGGGGCTGCATTGGGGAGCTCGAGGCCATGGTGATGGTGCCTCCTGTCCTGTAGGGTTGCCCCAAGGTGCGGCGCATCCTGGAGATCTGGGCGAGCGGGCAGGGCGTCATCTCTGTGCACTGCTTCCAGAACACTGTCCCGGCAGAGGCTTACACACGGGAGGGCTGCCTCGTGGAGGCTCTGGGTAAGCAGGGCTGGGCAGGGGGAAATGGTGCTGCCCCGGTCCCCTGCTGCAGCTCCTGGCATCGGTTCCTCCATCACTCCGACTCCCTGCATCCCTCTCTCCCACCCCATGCAGGCGCTGGGGGGACGCAGCCCATCCTGGGGCACACGGGGACTTTGGGGTCCCTGGTTGCCAGCACAGGGTCTGGACACGATCCCCCAAACCCCCATCTTCTACGGGGAAAAAACTGCCTGGGGTGGGGGGCTGCCTCCATCCCTGTGGATGCTGATGGGGAGCAGGGGGCCGGGTCTGTGGGTGCTGACCCTGTCCCCTGCAGGGCTGCAGACCATCACCAACCAGAGGAAAGGGAACTGCTACGGTGTGGCGGCAAGCTGGCCAGCGGACCAACGCCGGCGCCTGGGTGTTCACATGCTGCACAGGGCCATGCGCATCTTCCTGGCCGAGGGTGAGCGGCAACTCCGGCCGGCGGACATCCAGGGTGGGCGCTGAGCACCCTGGGGTGCTGGGGGGCACCCCCTGCCTGCACCTCCCCTCTACCCTGTCCAAGGAGGCAGCTGCACTCTGGGTGCGGGTTTTATGTCGTGAACACTGGCTAGAATTTTTCTATTTTTGTATTTCTCTAAAGGGTGACAAATAAATCACTGCAGGCCTTCTTTTGCTAAGAAATCCAAGCTGTATGTGATTTCTGGCTTCGATTCCCTGCTCTGCCGTGCTCCTAGGACAGACCCCGTGCCCGGCACATCTCTTCCGATCATCGAGTCAGACACGGCTGAGAATATAACACGGCTTTACTGTATGAAATGGCACTAACACAGCGCGTGGCTCAGCGGCGGGGTTATGGTGCGTGGTTTGCCTTGGTCTTAGCACAAGCGATGTGGGTACAAGCGGCACAGACTCCATGGCAAACAGAGGTTGAAGAGCTGTGGCCCGCAGCTGGGCACCGACAGTTGCCTGGAGCCGGCTGGGGGGTCACGGCAGGGGCAGAGCCGTGTTTTGGGGTATGGTGGTGTTTCTGGGTACCCTCGTTGCAGACCCCAGCTGTGCTGTGGGGTCTCCCCTGCCTGGGATGGGGTGGGAGGGGTGTTGCAGGGGAAAGCTCATGGAAACGATCTGAACCCAGCGTCATTAAAATTCTCATTATGAGACAGGTTGTGGCAGCAGTGGGCAGGGGCAGGCGCTGGCAGAGGGGCAGCTCTGCCCCGGTGCTGGGACAGAGGGGGGCTGCCTGGGGACACTCATCACACAGGGTCCCCGTCACACCGGGGCTGGCTCTGAGGGACCCTTCCTCTTCTACATCGCTCAGTTTGGGGAGAAATATGGACTCAGCCTTGGGGAAGGCGCATTGCAGGTGGGTGCGAGCTCCGGCTGAAGCAGCCCTGCCCAGCCAGGAGCCCCTCAAGCCAACCTGGGGTGCCTTGGTGTGGTACCAGCCCCATTTGGGGCGAGGGGGTCTGGGTGGGACATGGGCCAAGGGTGAGGTTTCCGTGGGACTGGTTGTTTCTTTGGTTTAGATGGGGGTAAATAAGAGGGAAACAAAGCAGGGAGCGGCTCCGCTCTTTGGGGTAGCGGGGAGGCTGGGGCCATCCCCTGAGCACAGCATCCTCCCGGCTCACTCGGGCTCCTACCCATCCTGGTGTGGCTGGGAGGTCCCAGACCTCACAACAGCACCTGGGTCCCCACTCGTCACTTCTCGTGTACCTTCTTGGTCCTGCCTGGCTCCTGGCAGCAGGATGCGAAGAGCAGAGGGGAGGAGATGATGGGACCTATGGGTTATGTACAGAATGGTATCAGCAGGTAACAAGCTGTTGTCCATTACAATCAGATGGTTGCGGTTTGCTTCGTCACTCCCGTGTTGCTCCAAGATCCCGTGGATCCATACAGGAGTCATCGGTAAGGATGGACACAGTAGCAACGGGATGGTGTATTGCTGGTCCCCCAGTGCACAAGGGATGGGTGTGATCCCCGTGGGCATGTGGTCCGGGAGTGGGTGGTGGGTCCCAGAGTCACGGAGGAGCTGGAAGCTGGGAAGGGCGACTGGATTGGAAGCTGTGGGAATCGCTGCATGGTGGTGATGGCTCCGAGCATCTTGAGGATGTGGCAGCAGGAAGGAAGCAGAGGGCTCTGCAGAAGCCGGTGCTGCGGTACCTAAAGCGATGGCGGTTGGGGACGTGACTGCATGGATGGTGGCATCAGGGACCGCAGGAGAGCTCAGGTTTGGTGTTGTCCTCCCCACCACAGCCAAGCCAGTCCCACCACGGCGGGGGAGCTGATGGTCCTTCTGGCTGTGCCCATTGGAGCAGGTCACCTCCTCGTCCTCATCTCCTGGCCAGGCAGAGATGAGCTGTGCAGGCAGACCCTCGCCAGTGCCAGGCAGGAGCTGCTGGATGCCATGTGTGCAGCTGCTGGCAAAAATGGTGGTCCTGTCCTCCCAGCCCCACAGATGGCTCGAGCGAGGCACTGCAGGGCTCGGAGAGGCAAATCCCGCTGCTGAGGCTGAGGAGCCTTTGGCTTCCCCTTAAAGCAATCTCAGCTCAGCTCCTCCAGCCCTGGCTGGGAAGGTGCCAGAGCTGACACACTCTCCCTGAAGGAACCCCTCCAAGTTCTTCCTCTTCTGCTGCAGTTGGGACCAGTCTCCACGCGGCTGCCTCCTCTCCATCCCCGGGGGGTTGCTGCGTGAGGAAAATAATACTACAAAGAAACAGGATGAAGACGCTCCAGTGGCTGCCATGCCATCCCCAAGGGGACGGGGACCAGGTCTGCCATGTTCCCACTGCCGGCCCCACGCACCCCTGCCTTGGAGAGCCTCTGTGCTCCGCCAGCAGCCTCCGACGCGGCCGGGAAAGAAAATTGGCTGAGCTCCCAGCAAGGACAGCCTCCGCCGCACCCCTCTGGTCTTGCAAACCCCTCTCCGCTCCGAAACATCTCTCCCATCGGAGCAGCCCGGTCACCACGTCCCGCTGCCTTATTTCTTCTCCCCTTGCCCGTCCCCAGCTGGCGTCTCGGGCTCCCACAGGATGAACTCGTGGAGCAGCGTGTTCACCGTCTCGGGACACTCCATCATCACCATGTGGCTGCCCTCGTCGATCACCTTCAGGAAGGCTATCAGCAGGATCTGGAAGGAGATGGCAGCAGCAGCAGGCGTCAGTGCCAGGATGAGGCCCTTGCCTGCATTGCCACGTGCTGGCAGGTGGACCCCAGCCCTCGCCCACCCCCCCCAGCCCCACTCGGTCCCTTACCTCAGCCATTCGCTGGTCCTCCTCCACCGGGACGAACTTGTCATGCATGCCATGGACCAGGAGCACGGGCACAGCCAGCTCCGCATGGTAAACCTCATCACCCTCCGGCCAGTACTGCCCACTCATCATGGCGCGCAGCACGAAGGAGGACACGTTGAAGGCATTGCCTTCCTTCAGCAGCTGCTTCTCTTTGGCACCCTGGCGAGCGAAGCCAGCCCTGCAGGACAGAGCCGGCACGGGCAGAGGGTTAGCCCAGCGTGGTGCCTCGGCACTGGGGGGACAGGAGCATGGGGGTTGCTGCTGGCAGGACGCGGTGTCCCTGCCCACGGTGGCTGGAAGCCAGGCTGGCCGGGGACAACCCTCCCCAGCGCCGTGGTGCTGGTACAGCCACTCACTTGAGGAAGCTCCAGGCCAGGCACGGGGACAGACAGTGCAGCACACAGGTGGGCATGTTGAAGATGGAGCAGAGGCTGGGTTCCAGCGCTGTTGGGCCCCCTCCGTTGATCATGATCACCTTGTGGACCAGGTCTGGATACTCGTGGGCAAGGAAGGTGCAGAAAGACACCCTGCGGGGAGAGAGAGACGTGGAAGCCATGCTCTGACCCCATGACACTGGAGGATGCTGCATCCCAAGGCAGATCCCAAGGATCCATGGCTGGACCCCAGACTACACCCCCTTGTTTGACCTGTGCTCCCCCCTTTCTGGTGCAGGGTAACCCCAGTCAAAACACCCAGCCAGTGCCCCCACAGCGCCCGGGCAGAGGGGCTGAGCTTGGGGTTTCACTCCTGTGCAGACCAAAGCAGGGTGCTGGGACCCACTTGGGTGCCTGCCAGCCTGGACCAGCCTTGTCCTTCTGATCTAATCCTGCCCAGCTCTGGCTCCCTCTCCTCCTAGCCCTGCTCTCTGCACTGCTTAGTCTCCATCTAATTGACTTTCTTGGGCTTACTCTATTTATAGGCTGTGCTCTGCCAACTTCCCTGCTGGAGGATGGGCTCTGGGATTAGCTGGACCCAGGGACACACACCAAGAGGATGTAGGAGATCAGAGCTGAGGGATAAACCCAGAATGGGAAACCCCACACCCCTCCTCTGCTTCTCAGCCCCTGAAGTGCAGGATTTGTTGGGCATTTGCTGCCAAGGAGAGGATGAGGGGGGATGAATCTAGCCCTTCCCTCCTGGGACCCCCTGGTCCCTTACCCGTAAGAGTGTCCTATCAAGATATTCCTCTTCTTCGCGTAGCGCTTGAAAACGGCTCTTATGTCCTCCGCCAGTGCGTAGAAGGTGTACGCGGCGGCAATTTGGGGAGCCGAGCTGCAGCCATGGCCAGCCAGGTCAGGAGCCACCACTTCGTAGCCCAGCTTGGTAAAGAAGTCCAGCTGCTCCTTCCAGATGTCCAGCGAGCCGCCCACACCGTGGATGAAGAAGAGGACCACATCGCTGTGTGTCCCTTTGCAGCTCGTGATCTGCTTCTTGCAGTCGATGTTGATGACTTTCTTGGGTTTACGCTTCCGACGCTTGCCAGGGGCAGTGGCTGCTTCCCGTGTGCCGCATCCTGGTGTGCCAGCGGGACCCTGGGCAGGAGCTTGGCCGGCCAGGTCGGAGAGCTCCAGCTCCACGGTGCTGTTGGGTTCTCCTGAGCTGTTCTGGCAGTGCAGGATCTCGGAGCGGACGGCGTCCCCCAGGTTCTCGATCACCAGCTGCCCGTTGCGGTAGACAGTGATCTTGCGCTTGCAGTGCACCGTGCCCCGCTCCGGCCCGCCGGGCTGGGTCTCCTCGGGTCCCTCTGGGGCTGGGCGGTTGGGCATGCTGTGCCTGACCCGCAGGATCCTCCCTGGCTTCACCTCCATGAAGCTGTAGCCATTGCTGGACTCAACGCTGTCCAGTGGCCCCACAGCGTTCGTCGTCTTGCCCATCAGGCAGCACAGGAGCCCATCGGTGATGCTGTTCAGCATTATGCTCCCTGCAATGAAGGCAAGAGGCGGGGGCAGGAGAAAGGGGCATTAGTCACCAGCTCCAGCACCCAGTGGGGACCTGCTGGGGGTCCTGGCTGCGGCACAGGGGACCAGGGACAGCCCTGTCCCCCCCGTGCTTTGCTGTCAGCCCTAGGCAAAGCTGCAGCAGAGCAGGCGAGGGCAGAACGTGCCTCTGGGGATGCATCGGGGGCTGAATGTGGTGCTCCCCAAATGCAGAGTCCTCCTCAGCCACCTGCAAATGGGCTTCTGTTTCAGATCAAAGATGGACCCAGCACTCCCCATCTAGCTTTGTCTGGGCCACGTCCCTGTCACCAAGCTGGTGTGATGTATGCATGCCCAGCAGAGATGAACTCAAGCGGCTGCAGACCCATGCAGTCCCTGGCACACAGCTGCGGGCCTCCAAGAAGGGATCTGCTCTGGCCGAGGGAAGCAACGTGCAAAGAAAAGCCTGTTTGAAATGAAAATGCTATTTCTGGCACCAAATATGGAGCTAAGGAAAGATTCAGCTATGAAAATGCATTATTTATACCAATTAAATATATATCTCTCTCTCTAGTCTAAACCACCAATACAAATAGCAAGAGATGGAAATTACAGGGACTGGAGATGAAGGTTTTAATTAAAGTCACTCCGCAAACCAAGGCTGAAAATAATGCAGCAAGAGAACCGGGGGGAGGTGGGCAGTGACCCAACGTCCGCTTGGGGGTGGGAAACCCTCTCTCCACATCCCCACCCGGCACCACATGGGCTGGGGGGGATGTAGCACTGTCCTTGCTGTCCCCAAGGCTCATTCTGTGACATTTGCTCTTCCAGATGTGCTCAGGTGGCTTTGCGAGGGGGCTGCGGATGCCGGGACCACCGAGCCTGGCTAAAAGCGAAGCCAGACGTGAGCAAAGGCAGATGTGAGGTAGGAAAGGGCTGGTGGCACCAGGGGCATTGGTGCTGGGACTAGAGCCTGATGCCATCCTGGCAGTGCCGAGGGGGGCTGAGGAGGTTCTTGCCTCCCCTGGCTGGCAGCCTGATGTGCGTTTATTATTGATGAAGCTAAACACGGTGAATTATTGATGCCGATGGGCAAAGAGACTTGGAGCGGGCGCTGCGCAGAGGGGCTGTCCCTGCAGGAGGGGGCACCGGCTGCCCCCCGAGCGGCGGCTGCAGGTACCCACAGGGGGAGGAGAAGGAAAAGCATGTTCCCAGGAGGAATTTAACATCTAAATCCCAGTGATGCTGTCAGGACCAGTCCCCTTAGCTTCCCAAAAAACCCCTTCAAGTGCATCTGGCAGGATTACAGGCGCTTTGCCAGCAGACCATGCAAAACAAAGCAAGGGACGGAGACAGGCTGAGAGCACAGGGCTCTCGCTCTGTGTCATTTAATAGTCACTACATTTGGGGAAGCCAACACCATGCTCTCCTCAGAGACTCCCACAGACCCCCAACAAGCCCAGTCTGGCCCCCGCACGCTCCTGGGGACCGGACAGGCTCTGCCCAGAGCTGCTGGCCGGCAAGGAGCCCAGGCACTCCGGCCCCAGCCCAATGCACGGCTCGCGGGTTTCCCTGGGAGAAACCAGTCTGTTTGCTCCAGGCAGGCGATCCGGGTAACGGTTCCCTTGGCAAAGCTGGAATGGCTTATCCGGGGAGTGCTGCCAGCTCTCAGGACAGCAGCCAGTGTTTGATTCTCGCCTGGCTCTGCTGGGGACAGTGGCCCGACTCCCACGCAAATGCCATGTAAGGCTCTGGGTGCTGAATTGTAGGGACTGGAAATGCAGCAAAGCTGGACTCGGGCGTTCCTTCTTGCTGCTGGCCAGGGATCTCCCCAGAGGCTCCCCCCGATATGGGGCATGGCAGTCCCAGCTCTCTGCAATTTGGTGCCTGGGCTCGCATTGTCAGTCTCTCTTCTGGACACAAGCACATCCACGCAGGATCTGGCTGCACCACGAGCTTTCTAGCAGCCCCCTGCTCCCTGCAGCCTGGCTGAGCACTGTGCCCTTTGCTCCTCTGGGGATGGACCCATCCAAGCTGATGAGCAAGAGAAGGAGGTCTTGGAGCCCTGGGAAGGAGAAGCCAAATCCAGACCTCGCTGGCAAGGGGCCGGTTTATTCTGCTGAGCCACACTTCCAGATGGGTGATGAGCCCGAGGAGCTGGGTACCAGACTGGCTGGAGCCCTGGCTGGAAGATGCCCAGCTGCTTTTGTACTGGGACAGACACACCACTGCTCTTGCCGTGCTTTGGAGCACCAGCTTGGTGCCAGGCTTGGGCTGCTCTTGACTCTCGAGCAGCTCTGAGCTGCTAATGCTGAACAGAGAGATGGGGCAGGCGGAAAATCTGAGGGGAGAGGAGAAACCAGGCAGACCCCGAGTCTCGCAGTCCCCATGAACACGACTGTGAGCTCTCCGTGAGCTCTGCCCATGGCTGGCAGGCCACATCCTGCACCTGCACCGGGTATGGGTCCCCTGGGCTCAGCCTGTGTGACCTGGATGTGAGTCTGCCTCTGATTTTCATAAAGCCTGGCTTTGCGCTGCGCCTCCATTTCACAAGGTACTAATGATCTCTATATGGATTATAAACAGGACTTCTGGCCAAACCGCCTCAACATTGATTAACTTCTCAGGATTAACTCAATTAGTCCATCCTGTTCATTTCCAGAATTGATTTGCTGGAAGGCTCTGGCAGTCAGGAGCTCTGCAGGCAGATCCAGGAGCCCGGGTCTGGGCCATGGAGCCGCCCTCCAGTCTCATCGGCTCGGGGTACGAGCCCGGATCCTGCTGCAAGAGAGGGGCTGTTCAGGAGGGCAGAGATGCCTGCACTCAGATGCACCCAGGCTGGAGCTCATGGTCCAGGACGTGGCAGTCCCTGCTGGGTATCAGACTCAGAAAACACCACCCGAATCCCATCAGCGAGCACATCCCGGTCGAGCCATTCAGCAACTAGGTGGGAAATGGAGGGACAGGAGGTTATGCGACTTGACTCAATGTCAGGCTTCATCTCGGGAGCTGGGAGGCAAAGTGCATCCGTCTCCCACCTCCCACGCGCCTCCTCTAACCCACCACACCGTCTGCCACGGCTGATGCAGCCAGAAACATCAAGGGATGTTCCCTCCGTGAGATGAAAAGGGCTGAAAATGAAACCAGATGGATGTGAAGAACTTTGCAAAGATGCTGGTAACCATGGCGACAAGCTGCTTTACCCCCCCCCCCCCCCACCCCCCGCCTTCCGCTGCCGCCCCCGGCAGAGAGCGAGATTTCTGCACTGGTTACATAAGGCCAGGCACAACAATGAGTCAGGCGCGGCGTGAACCTGCCATCGGCCTCTGTGTCCCGTGAGGCAGAGGACACGGCGCAGGCTTGGGAAGGTGGATGGCATCGCCCCAAGCTGATGCCCACATCCCGCTCCCCCCCAGAATCATGGCTGCCCCCAGGAAACTGCTCCCAGCAGAGAGGGGATGCTCAAGGGATGCTGGAGATTAATCCCGGGAAGATGATTTATTGCCCAGGTCCAGACCTCATCCCGGAGCACCCATGCGGGGTTCTCCGGCTTCACCCTCCCTGCTGCCACGATAAATAACCCAGCTGGGGAAAAACAACTTACTGACCTACTTCAGGCTGCAGTGCCTCAGATTTTATACAACTTGATGGCACCATGTCACAGCTGGAGAAAAACAGGACGAGATGCGATGTGGCAGGGTGGAGGGCAGAAAGCCCAATGGGGTGACGTGACAGGCAGCTGCATGGGGCTGACACAGAGCCCGTGGGGTGGTATATCAGGGCAGTGCTCATGCCGCATCTGCCCCAGGGATGCGACAGCGTGGCATGGGCACACTTATGGCCACGCCAGGACGGGCCAGCCAAGCTGGCTCTTCCCTTGCCATCCCCGCAGAGAAGAGGGTCTCCCCTGCCCCATACAGCCTCCTGGTTCCTGCCTCCCATGGTGGTCCCATCCCCGCTGGGTTGCTGGGGACAGCCAATGTCCCAAACGTCCAGGGTGCTGGGAATGACAAAAATCTCCTCCTCCTGTCCTGTGCCCGCTGGGGACACCTTGAATTATGGGCAGGAGCGTTTCTCCATGACAGCCCCCAGGGCAGCAGTGAGCCCACCTCTGCCGAGAGAAGTCCTGGTAAATATTTGGTCCCAATAAGCGAGCCAAGAGCATCGTTTACAGCAGGGGCAGCGCGAGCGGGATTCAGCGCCAGAGCCAATGGCCATGAACCTCCCCATAACCCAGCGAGTCCCATCACTGCTCAGCACCTCCATCCCCCTCCCTGCACAGAGCTCTGGACCCTCACAGGGAGTAGCAGGGACTTGATATCTGCTAATTCCTTGCAAATCCTCAAGAGGAGAGGTGCCAGAGAGGATCGTGAGATGTGCTGCAGCGAGAATCCGACCTGCCATAATAATTTGTTCAGCTCTAATCCCTTCCCTCCGGGGCTCACAAGTATTAATGAAGACACACGACACTCCTGAGAAATGGGCAAATATTATTATGCTCTTCCCAGCCTCCCCCGGTCATTCACTCTCTGCAAAGTGGAGAAACTGCAGCATCGAGAAACACATAAAGAGAATGTCTGTTTAAGCACTGATCTTCGATACACACAAGAAAATGTTTGTGCCACTTAGTCTCAGTCCTGCAAAGTGAACTTCCCTCTGGGGGAATGTGAAAAAGCCACTTCAGCTGGTGGCAAGCACCTGGATTTATTCTGCTACGCCTGGCTTCCCCATCCTGATACAATTATAGCAGCTTTATCAGGACAGTCAGGAGTAAGTAGGCAGGAAGGCTTTATCAGTCATACAAATAGAAAACCAAGGAGGCAGCCCTGAAATCCTCAGCACGGGCAGGGATGCAGCCTCCCAGGAGGGGGAGGACGGGTCCCTGTCCGCGGGCAGTGGGACTTCGCCGAGGGCCCCGCAGGACGCAGACAAATTGTATTCAGTCAAGAAACGGCATGGCAGGGAAAGCAGAGCGTCTGCAAGACATACGGCAGCCTGGAGCTGCGGCTGGCTGCCTGCCACACGTCTCTCTTTAGGAAGGAAGAAGACCTTGAGAAACAAAAGATTATGCAATGCATAGTGGAGTAACCTGTGCCTGACCTCCGCCACCGAAATCCCGCCTAACCCCCTCCGTTTCCCAAACCTCCTGGATTTCCAAGGGGATCGCCCCTGCTCCCACCGCATAGCCGCAGAAAAGCCGGTTGGATTCCTCCAGCAGCAAACGTCCTCCAGCAGCAAGCTGGAAGAAACCATTGCAAGGAGGCAGGAGAAAACCCTGCCCCCTCCACCGGGCAGCGATGCGTGCAGGTGCCCCCTCGATCTCCAACCGAAAATCCAAGCAGATTTGACACGCACATAGCAACAGCGGGTCTTCAGTCAGAGCCAGCAATCATTTACTGCAATTGCATCACAACAGAAGCCGTCCCTTAAGTTTTATTGCTGGGCAGCTTTTTATAACCCCATGCTCAAAGCATGCTCAATGTAACAGGGTTATTTAAGCGCAAGCAATGCCGTGCTGCTGCAAGGCTACCGTGTCTCCCCCTGCAACCCCATCTAATGCCTCTCAAATCCCTTCCCACCATCAGCTTCAAAAAACCACATCTTTTGGCCATTTTGCTCCCTGTGCAGAGCACCTTCCTCTCCTCTGCTTCAGCGCATGCCCTACATCACAGCTTGTGCTCCGAGTCCTCCGCACAAAGAGAGAGAGACCGAAGAGGATGCTCACCTCATTTATTGACAAGGATTGTCAGGAGTCGAGATTGCAAATGAAAGGCTTAAATCTTGCAGGAGGCAAAGGGGGAGAGGCAGAGATGCCCGAGGCGGCGGGAGCCTGTGCAGGATGCAGGGTGCCAGCGCTGGCAGGCTGCTCAGCTTTTCAGCTCCTCCGATTACATTTTTTCGCCTGTCTGGTGGGAAGGATGGAGCAATGCCTTCAGCTCAGCTCATCTGCTTTAGACCGAAATCTCTCCTTCCATCTTCTCCCCATGAGCAGCTTCATAACTGAGCTCGGGGGTTTGGGGGTGCTATTTGTCCTTGTAGTCTATAGCCATAGAAAGCCCCTTAAATCCCTCCTAAAGAGGAGGGCTCTCGACGTGACAGACAAGGAGACTTGCCAGTCAAAGCAAGACCCAGCGCAGCCCCGCAGCCCGCCCATGGGGAGCCTGCCAGGGGCTGGGGGAGCTGGAGGACTCGCCCTGGTTTTTTGCCCCTTCCAGTGGGATGAGTTACCGAATTCCTTTTTTACCTTTTACCGTTTTCTCACCATTCTGGTATTTGTGGCTTCCCAGAGGCCACGAGCGTGTCAGCGCCACGAGCGTGTTGGAGCTCAGCACGGGTGACCGTGCACCGAAAGCATGAACTCGTGGCCCCCAGGGACCGGGACAGGAGGACAAATACAAAATGGCGAATGTCTCTTGGGTTTATTTTCACAGCTGTGGGTTTGGGAGGGCTGGAGTCACATCCCCTCACCCTGCCGGACTGGCGGTACAGACTTTTGGTGGGAACACACCAAACCAGTGCAGAAAAAAACCCAGCACTGGTGCCTGCTCTTGGCAATACAGCTGGGCTTGCCTCCAGCAAAGCAATCTGAAGGATCTTTTCGATGATCAGAGTAGACGGTGAGGATGACTGAGATCCTGGGGGTTACTGGTGACTCACCCTCTGACCCCCTCAGCCAGTGGTCCTCCTCTTCCTCCTGCACCTCATTTCCCTGCTCTATAAAATGCAGATAATCACTTTCACCTACTCAGGATTGGGCAGAGGCTGAACCTTTCTGTAAGTGCCTTGGCACATCCTACATGCTGCTGCTCCTTATACATGTAAATACGTTAGAGGAGGAAGGTGATCAGAGTCCAATGTTGGTCCCAGCACTGGTGTAACCTCTGCCGGGCCCGTCACGGTGCCCGGCAGGGCTTCCAAAAATGGACACCTGTGCTCCACACTGCTTGTGGCGACAATTTTGGGGATAGCCAGAGCACACCCCTCATGGGTGAGGCAGCCGGGCAGGGAAGGAGGTGGCGGTGTGGGCCCCGTGTGGTGACAGGGCCCTGGGCCTTGCCTGGCCCTCCTGCCCCGGAGGGGCCCAAACGCCAGAGCCGACGCCAGCAGAACCGTCCTGGCAAGGAAGAAATTAGTCCTTAGAGGCGTTTTTTCGCTCTGTTGGTGGCTTGTGACAGGGACGAGCCCCGTCCCCATTGCAGGACGCCTCGGCGCTTCGCAAGCCCAGGCCGTACCCCGCGGCCGTTGCCATGGGAACAGCGCGGCGGGCCAGGCCCTCCCCAGGACTACAAGTCCCATCGGCCCTTGCGGCCCCTGTCCCACTCAGCGCGCATGCGCGTTTTTATCTAGCCGTGATTGGCCGGCGCGGAGGGAGCCAATAGGAGGCGGTGTTGTTGGGAGGACGGTGTTGTCAGGACGGGTTGAGGGCGATGGCGGCGCTGGGCCGCCTCTGGCCGCGGGCTGTTGGCGGCAGGTAGCGGCGGCCGCCGTCTGCCCGGGGAGGGCTGAGGGCGGGCGGGGTGTGGTGTTACCCCCCAACCCTGGGGAGTGGGGGGCGAGCGGGCCCTGGGCTGGGGGAGGGACGCGACAGGGTCAGCCCCCTCCCTCACGGCTGAAAAAAAGCCCTTTATTTTCCTGTCAGCAGCAGCACCCCACTCTCCTCACTTCTCTGTGTTTTTTTGTTTGTTTTTTTTTCCTTTTTCCTGAAGATTTTTCCTACTGCAGCAAGCTGCAGCCTGCCCTTTCCAGCTCCGAACAGCCTCGGTTCTCTCAAGTTCCCTGGAGCTGCCTCTTAGAAGCCATCTGTCCTTCAAGCCTGCACGCATCGGTGCCGGCCTGGCGTCTTCCTGGAACCACCAACAAATCCGCACAAAAGCGCGTGGGAACGAGTATCAGCCCAACAACCGCAAGCGCAAGCGAACCCACGGCTGGATCAAGCGCATCAGCACACCAGGCGGCATCGAGGTTATCCTCCGACGCATGCTGAAGGGCAGAAAGTCCCTGAGCCACTGAAAGCTCTGCCCGCAAGGTGGATGTAGTGCGAGGCGAGCCCAAATCGAGACCCCGTCGAGCTGCCACGGCTTCGGAATTGAGCCAGCGCGAGGGTCTGTGCCGAGCGGCGGCGACCGACCGTCCCTCTCCTGTCGGGAATGTGTGGGGAACGGCGCCGGCTTGAGGCTGGCCTCCGAGGGCTTTGTTTAATGGCCTGCTTTTTAAATCATAAAATTGTTGCCGCTTTGTAGATGTGATTCAAAGATAAACTTGTGAAAACACGAGCTGTAATTAAAGCCTCAGCAACTTGCCTTGAACTTCCGGCACTAATTGTTAATGCGATGCTTAACGGGGAGAGGAAAGCGGGCTTGTTCAGGGGGGTCGTGGCTGCTAGGGAGCCTTCAGAAGGATGGCATGAGCGTGGAATTGGGGCTGAGGGTGTAAGGAATTTGGGGTTTAGTTCGTGTTGGTGAGGCCAGCAGCGTCTCTGCCTGCTCCGCTCCCCCGTCCTCCCTGAGGTGCTTCAGGATCGGGGTCCTGGTTCTGGACTGGGGAGGGCGTGGAGGTTAGGAATTGCATTCTCCTGGCCCTTGTTCTCCCCGGGCTGTTAATTGCGGTTAATGAACAGCCCCTTCATTAACGCGGGCCAAGGGGAATAGAGGCACGGACTACATCTCCCATCGTACCCCGCGGCCGGCGCGACATCCGGGTCCTCCCGCCTTGCACCTCCCCTCCCCCCCCCCACACCCCCGGGGCCTTCCGAGCGGGCATTTCCTGCCTCAACCTAACCCTACGCTCCTCAGCGCCGCGCTGAGTGACGGGCGCGACGCCCAATAAGAGACGAGGGTGGCGAGGCGCGGGCCAATAGAGACGCGCGGGGCGGGCAGCGGAGGCAGTGGGTGGGTTGAGGCGCGGCGAGCGGCGGGGGAGGGGCGGCTCCTCACGGCTGGTGGCGGCGGCGAAGATGGTAGGTGTCTCGCGCCCCCCGCCCGAAATGGCGGCACCCCCGGCCCGGTGCTGTGAGGGGAGCGCGGC
>NW_010972600.1:1357990-1382750 GCF_000737465.1 Haliaeetus leucocephalus
GGGTGTCCCGCACCCCAAGGGGTAGAGGGCTGTAGCACCCCAAGATGGCGGGGCTCCCCACGCCCAGGGGTGGGGGGATAAGGAGGGTAGGGACACCCTAAGCTGGGGATACACCTCTTTTCTTGGGGGGGGGGGGGATGAGGGGGGCTGGGACACCTCAGGCTTGGGGGGGTTCCCCCTTTCTAGTATTTGGGGGGCGGCTGTAGTACTTCAGGATGTGGGCTATTCCCCACCGTGGCTGGAGGGTGGGGGTCCCCCAGGGTGTGGGGTCTTCCCCACCCTCAGGGATGGGGGACTGAGAGCAGCTGGGGCATTACCAGGGTGCAGGGTGTTTCCTCTGCTCCCAAGGCTGGGGGGCAGAAGGGGGAAATTGGAGCACCTCTGGGGTGTGGGGTGCTCCCCTGTCTCCAGGGCTGATGTGCACTAAGGGGGCTGGGGGGGTTGTTCAGTCCTTTCTGTGTCCCCTAAGCAGCAACAGGCACTTGGTCTGCTGCCTGAGTGTTCGGTGGCAGCTGTCATAGCCAAGAGGCTTCCAGTCTCCTTCCCTCCCTTTGTAGTGATGTAATAATTTTTGAAGAAAGAGGGTTTTCCTTCTGCCCCTCCACAAGCTCAGTAACTATGGGAAAAGCAGTGGTGTCCCTGTGGTCTCCGTGTACAGGTGTACTGTGGCCGAGAGCTTAGGTAGCCCTTCCCAAGCCTGTGCTAGTCGTTTTCCTCTAACCCATGTCTATGTGTGCGTGCATCGTGCTGGGACAGAGCCCTGCTTTCAGCATCTTTGTGCTGGGCCTTGTCTTTCTGAGCGTTGTTACTGCAGTTCCTTTCAAAAGCTGAGAATGAGGCACGTGTGTATGTTTTTTTTTCACCTTTCTGCTTTTAGATGGGGACTGTCGTCTTCCTAGGAAGCTGAGCACCCTTGTTGACACAGGAGCAGTAGATGCATCTTATCTCTACTTCCCAAATCATAGAAGGAACCAGTGTTGTCTTCTGAGGTTGCATAATCGCACTTGTTTTGGTTTTTTGGGCTTGCTTTTCCCCAAAGGAAATGAGGCATCTGCTCAGTTTGGGTGTTGGTTTTTCATTTCCACGCAGGACGCTTCATCAGCTTCACTAGCTTGGCTAGGGTGCGCTTTCTTTGGTTAAAGAGTGGCAGAAGGCACGCAGGGGGAATGTTTCTTCATGCGACATTATACGGGAGGTATGACTCTGTGTGCCTTGTGCGATAGGTGTGTAAACATGGCAGTGACCTACTGGGGCTTATTTGTCTGGTGCCCTTGGAGCAGATAAGGATCATTGCACTTGGAGTATTGTCTGATTCTGAATATCCAGGAATATGACTCCAGGCAATTCCCCCGAGGGGGCCTTTTCAATGATCTCTGAGATCGTGTCAGCAGATAGGCGCTGAAATGTGCCTGTATGCGGCAGGATTATTATTATCGGAGGGATGGTCTGTGTCACTGACAACCAGATTTCTCAGTTGAACTGGTGATAAGTGCTTAACGGGCTGACTGGAGCCTAGGTTGGAGAAATGTCTGTCTCGTGTGCTCAGTCATTTTAGTGTCCCTGTTCTGCTCTAGCTAAGTTATGGCTGAGCAGTGGGGACTGCTGGCAGGGCTGGAGCTGGTCCACACAAGCGACTGCTGGCCTGAGGAAGGAAAGGTGGTGGCCAAGAGCCAGGGATGCTTGTGGCTGTTAGAGCTGAGGTCTCCAGGTGTTGTCTGAGTGTAGTAGCCCTCCTGCTTGTGAGTCTGCACTTACCTGGTATATATCCTGCTTCAGGTGTTTATATTGTAGAGGGGGGGGGAACCACGTTCACCATTTAAATTGCATCTTGACTGATAATTTTAACGGTATTTTTGCAACTTACTGGACGTAACTCACTCTGCTGTAAAAGTCCGTCAAAAGACTGCAGAATCCCTGGTGAGAGCTGTGATCCTGCTCGTCCAGCCCTTTTCCAGGGAAACGTGGGCTCTGCTAGACCAAATCCCCGACTGGAAAGTAGGGAATAGTCTAGCATGAGGAACTTGGGGTGAGCTGTAGCTTATTGAAGAGGTACTTGAAGCTGTGTGCTCCTAAATAAGACCAGTTATTTTCCATTCTTGCAAGTGGTAATAAAACCAAGCAGTTGTCAGGCTTTTGCTGCAATAAAAGAAATCAAGGACATGTCTGTCTCTTTGTGCATTAGGCTGGTGTAGCAGAGCAGGTTATTTTGTCATAAAAAGCCTGCAAATTTAATGCAATGAGAAGGCAAGATGCTTTGAAATGTAACGGGATATTTTTGAAGATCCTCAATCCTTCTAAACAGAGTAATATAATTAGTTTGCTAATCGGTGCCGACTGTGGAAGTCGGTGAGAACAGATGAACAGAGAAATCCATTGGGGCAGGCGTGGGAAGAGCACAACGCGGTCCGAAACCAAGTGCTTCTGTGATAGCAGAGCCGGAAGATCCTGCCTTAATTCCGGAGCTCAGCCGTGATACAGACGTTATGCAGATGAGGGAGTGATGGACTCTGTCCTGGAGAAATTGCGACCAAAGGCAGTGAAGGCACAGGGAAATAGTGTTGGTCCTGTGGAGGCTAAGATAGGCAAGAGAAATTTGCAATTTGCTGTTTGAACCCCAGTCCAGTATTTTAACAAGATTATTTCTAAAACCAGGCATATAGGAAGGGTCGAATGTGGAAACTAGAATGTTAGTGGAGTTCTTTTTAAGAACAAAAGTATGAATAATATTTTCTGGTTTGGCTAATTATAGCTCTTTGTTTTGAATTAAAGATGCAGCGTTAATAAAAGTAATGGCTTCTATTTAAATGAAAATGATGTCTTCCAGCCTAGCAGTTTTGTAGCAATAGTGTCCATTTATGTGTTGCTTCTAACACTGAAATTAAATGACTTCTTATCTGCTGCTTTACTGTCCTTTTAAAATTGCTTATTTATAAGGTGATGTGTGTTCTGGAGTAGAATCCTTTAGTGTTAAGTATAACAGACTTCGAATCTTTAAGCAAGTATCATTACGATACAGGTGGCTGGTCTGATGATTTAGAAGGGACGTCTCAGGGCCTCTCTCTCTTCTGCTTATTGCACAGGTACATCTTGCATTTATTACCCATCTTCTCTTTACTTTAAAGACATTGCCGGGCATCTTCCTTTGTCTCCGCTGTGAGTAGAGCGGCTCCAACATACTCTTAAGCTCGGTTTTCTCCTGACCCCATAGTGTTTTTCTCCTGCCCTCCTTTTTCACTTTGGAGAAGGAAATTCCTGTTTCATGCTGCTATGGCTTAATTAAACTGAGAGGGCTCTGCAGGGTTCCCGTGGCTGTTTAGCAAATAGCTCTGCTGGCCTGTGTGATCAACAGTTTTGTTGTGAGTGGTGATCTAACCACTTCCAGCAAAACTTGGGATTATTTTTTTTGAGGTACCAGGAGCCTTGATATGTGTAGGGATGTGATCCTTCAAAAAGAAAAATAAAGTTGGGCCAGGCAGATAAGCATGCGATAAGGATTGGGCTTTTGAGGCCGAGTAGGCTTTTGTTGCTCTGTGGAACCAGCCTTGGTCTTTGACAAAGAATGTTAACTGAATGTTAAAAGAGCAACTAGTTTCATATGGAGTTGTATTCAAGGACTTCAGACATCGGCATAGCTGTGGCAGATTCCTCATGTGATGTTGTGATTTGTGCTGGTAAATTACTGTGAATTCTGGTCAGCTACATCAGTGGTGTTTGTGTGGTGCAAGTCTTCCTTCTGTCAGAGCTCACCCAATTGGAAACATACCTCTTTTTAATTACCTATATGCTAAATGATACTTAATTAGCATCTTTCTAATTGAATTACTGAACTTCGGGGATATAACAAGCCAAATGCAGAACCTAGGGATTGGCTTACTTCAGAAAAACAGTTTTGGGTGGATTTCAGTATCCAACAGCCATCTCGCTAGCTGGGACCTGGCAGCATCCTTCAGTTCCTGCAGTTGTTTATTTTGATGACCTGAGCAACTCCTTTGAGAATCAGCACAAAGCAAACAACAAATGGAATATCACTCTTTCTTTCCTCACCTACTTCTTTGTATTCTGTGTCTTTTTAGGCAGATTTTTTGAAAGGATTACCAGTCTATAACAAAAGCAACTTCAGCAGATTCCATGCGGATTCTGTATGTAAAGCATCAGTAAGTATTGCCACATCCTGGTGCTTTGGGGGAAGGTTGTCTTGCTTGGCTCAAAGGATGCTAGAGTGAAATAAACTTGAAATGAGTTTTTTGTTTCTTAAAAAACGTGTATGATCACAGCTGATCGTTCGTGAGTTGAGATTGGCAAGGAAAACTTCCTGCTTGCTTTGGTGAGGAATGTGTCCTCATGGCAGCCAAACCACATCTGTGGTGCTTTCTTTATATATACATTCTTTAATAGTAGTCTTATGTCCTGAAAAACATATAAAAAATGGACCTTCTTCTTTATATGTGTGTTTTAAAAAGCTGTAGCCACATAGTGTCATGTAACAGGGCAGAATATCGCAATGTATTTCTAGCCTGCATTAATGAGGGCCTTTTGGCTGATGTAGCTGTGCTTGGGTTAAAAATCACCTTTTTGCTGTCTTTGTTCTGTAACTGTTCTAATTCTTCTACAGAATAGAAGACCATCGGTATATCTTCCCACGAGAGAATATCCATCTGAACAAAGTAAGTCTGCCCCGCTAAAGTTTGAGGTTTTTTAATAACTTTATTGTATTCTAATATTAAAAATCTGGCATACATATAATCTCCCATATTTTAAAAACTTCAGATAAGGTGATATCATTGAACTGTCACCACTGTGATGAGCAGAATATGTCCAGTTACTGTTTTTTGTGCTTTTTTCCTCTACCCTTATTAAGTGATCAGTGTTCCTGCATACTGTCCTTTCATTAAAAAAGACCATGCTTAGTATGTGAAGTAATGTGGTGATCACTGCACCATTTTAAAAGTTGTCTTTAAAATGACCTCAGTATGTTTCTCTCTCTTTTCTTTGGCAGTCATAGTAACAGAAAAGACAAATATACTTTTGCGTTATTTACATCAGCAGTGGGACAAAAAGGTATGGGCATGTTTTCTTAATATTATTTTGTCTTGATTTGCTGACTTGGGCTAATTGAGCTGAATGTTAATCACAGTCAAAATATTGAAGATCAATTAAAAGAAAGTGCGAGCTGCACTTCAGCAAAAATATAGTGCAAGGAGGCTCTGTCTCTGCACAATGCTTCTTTCAAAAAACAAACAACTTTTTCTTCCCTTTCAATGTAAGGGACATTAACTCAATGTTTTGTCTAAACTTGGGAGTCTGCAGTTACATTTCCTACTTACTGCAGTTTTCCTTTGTGACCTTGGCAAATTGGTCTCCCTGTGCCTCAGCATCTGCTTTACAGCTAGGCTAAAGCTGCTCTTACCTCCCAGGACTGTTAGGAGAAGACAGATGAGCTTGTGCAGAATGTGAATGCACTAATGAGGCTGTGTAAGTACCTTGGGTACAAAATCTGAGTTCTCGTATGAGGAACACACAAACTAGTATGCACTAGCTAGCATTTGAGACTAGGAAGCTGGGATACCTGTGTTGGGAGTACTCAGAGCAAGGCAATGACTTAGGAGTGGAGACATCGAAGCAGTGAGTGTAATCATGGGCAGAGCAGAGGTTGGAGAAGAACCTGGAGAGAGGTAAAAAGATAAGAAACCTTGAAGCTGAAAAGAAAGTATTTGTGACAGAAGGCTTTGGGAGATTTTGGTAAGTTCAGGGGCTGACTCAGAGCAGAGGGAAAGAGGATCTTACTCATGTTTGTGCAGTATTTGAGATCTATAAATAAAAGGTGCTGAGATCAATGGTATTTTAGTCCCACCCTCAAATTTGAAGAACAATCTAGAAGGAGTACCTTTCAGCTTTGGGTAGAATCCTCTTCAGTGTTTCTTCCAGTGTGTCAGTTAGGTCATTGCATCTGAAAACTTTTACAAATAAAAACTTGTTCTACTGACACTAGCTCCCACCAGAATCTAAGGCTTTGGAGAATTTCACTGTGGCTTTCTCTGTCCAAACAGAATGCAGCAAAGAAGAGAGATCAAGAGCAAGTGGAAATAGAAGGTGAGAATTCGGCGCCGCCACGGAAAATCGCTCGGACAGACAGCCAGGATATGAATGAGGACACTTAAACTCTTGGCTTTCTCCTCTACTACTTTGCAGGCGCTTCCTGTTTTGTCTCAAAGTGTGTAAAGTTTGCCCCTTGCCCCCATCTCTCACCCCTCCACTACGCAGCCCAAACCACTTCTGACTTTAT
This sequence comes from Haliaeetus leucocephalus, assembly GCF_000737465.1. Lineage (NCBI taxonomy): Eukaryota > Metazoa > Chordata > Aves > Accipitriformes > Accipitridae > Haliaeetus > Haliaeetus leucocephalus. Next base: position 1,364,274 of record NW_010972600.1, read on the forward strand.
AGGAGCCAACGTATTTATTTCTTTTTTTCTCTCCATTTTTTATTTATGCCGTAAAACTTACGGAGCAGTGGTGGAACAATTCAGTAAATGGTGTAGTATAACCTTAGTTCCTCCTTTCTAAATATACACTGTCACTTTCACAGGTTTTGTTGAATCTGTTACCTAATCAACCAGGTCTAGCTATGAGAGCCTGGGTAGGAGAAGTGGGTTATTACAGAACCCTTCAGTGATATAGGCTCTCTGATTCATGTACCTGTTGACATATTACAAGTCGTTAACTCTTCTTTGGATGTGCCCAGTCCAGCCATAAGTGTGGGGCCTCACTATTTTTCTCAAATATCTTGAAACTGGCACTGCACTAAAAAAATCATGGGTGTCATTTAGGGTTATGTTGATCTTGGCAAACGTGTTGTCAACTTGATATATCAGTTGTATTCTTTTGGTCTGTTCTGTAAGGGCCACGGTCATTTGGCAGCGTACATTATCTCATGCACCAGTGGTCATGGAGAATTCAAGTGAAAGGTGTGTTGCTTTTGTTGCTCTTAAATTCTAACCGTCTCTTGGTCTTGAACGGACTGATATGTGCAACTTCTCCATTGGAATAAAAGGATACTCTTATCCTATTCTGAGTATTTGATCAACAGTGTATTTAAGCAGCAGCTGATGGAATGGAGTTGGGTAGGCATCCTGCAGGCAGCGCTTGGCTGGATTAAGTCTGGGAGCACCTCGGCAACTAGATCTAGTTCTCTGTCTCAATTGCCAGCTCTGAATAATGGTACGTTGTATTTTCCTGCAATATCAGCATGTCTGGAATGGAGTTCAGGACTTGGAGTTGATCAAAATGTGAGCTTCCATGGTCTCTGATGAAGACCAATCTCTTTTGGACTGTGACAGTTCAGTGCCTGTTGCCTGTTACCCTTCACTGACTTCAACAAGAGCCAAAATGGAGACCTGTAAGTCGTCTAGGTGGATTCAGAGGTTCAGAGACTAAAAAGGAAATGAGCATTGTCACCTGAAGGGGACAGGAAAGGTGTAGCTTAGTAATGATGTCTTGTCTGCTTTAACGTAAGAAGCTGACTTCACACTGTGTTAGTTTAAATTGTTGCATTTATAGCTGTGTTTTTTTCCTCGTTGACAAATCCTAAACACCAATTCAAGAAATCGCACGAACGTTTTTCTAGAGATCCTGGATAAGGCTTGTTCCGAGTGGCCGCAGTGGCTGCGAGCTTTGAGGGTTTCTGCTGTCCCCTTCTCCACAGCATCCCCGTCCAACCAGGGGATGCCACATGTGCAGGTTTGGGGGCAAAGGGAACCCGAAGGTTGATAAACTGTTGCTGACGACAGTATGTTGCAAGGCAGAACCTTAGGAAGAGCAGGGCACAGCTCACATTGCAATTTTAAATGTATATTAGGCACCAAGTTTCTTATGCAGTGAGTGAATTTAACACTGAGTAGTTTAGAACTTTGTATCTGCCTCAAAAAATGTTACCTTTTTGCTATGGCAGTAACCTCCAAATTTCTGGAATGTCTTTGAAAATGCCAACTGTGTTGGTGAAGATAAAATATACTCGGGTTTCTGTGTGATTTACTGGCGATTGCAAGAGGACTCCTCCCCGAGTTACGCTGTCAAAAAGTGCTTTTGTGCAAAGTGCAAGATGGTGACTGAAGATGCCGTGTTAGCATCCAGCTTCGCAGGGATTATCTGAAGCTGAAACTGAAGAATCCTTTGAAGAGCTGTGAGATACCAAAAGAGGAAACGGAAGTGCAGCTGGTGGTAAAGTGTGACCAATTTGTGTGTTTAGCAAAGCTTGAGAGCTGCAGCCTTGCAGTAATGTTTGTACAGTGCTTTAAAGTTGTAAAAAGCTGTATAATTCTTCAGTGATATGGCAAGGTTTGAGCTTTGCTGACTTCTCTGCTAGACAGAGTGATGTACTATTAAAGAGAGTTGGCAGTTCCTTCCTGTTGTAAACCCCCGTCTTTGTTCCCTCTGTGTCTTTTAAAAATGATCTTGTTGGTTATGGGAGCCTTTGAAATATTTCAGATATTTTTAGGAGGTAAAAGACAGTTGCCTTTCAAAGTAGTTCTGAAGTGATGGAGAAACAAGTCTTCAAAGCGATGTAACTTTTAAGTGTCAAACTGGTTGGGTTTTGGTTTTTTTTTTGCATTGGTGGCTGTGTACAAGCAGTATGGATTTCTGATACCCACAGTGAGTCTTTTCTACACCCCATCCAATCTGAAGCGAGAGCTCCCTTTCTTCTTCCTTCTCCAACTCACTTTCCATGCTGCTGCTGCCTCAAGAGTGCTGTCCTCGAGCTGTTGCACTTTGATCCTGTATTCACGTCTGTTTAATACATGGTAAGTGTATTGGGTTTGAATGTTGCATGGAAGATCTTATTTGCCTAACTGTGACTTCCTGGTGCCTTAGTGCATTGAAAACAACAAAAAATGTTTAAAAAAACAAACCCTGGGTTTTTGCTGACTGCACTGTTTGTATAATACCTAGCTCCTCTGACTTCCTTCCAACTCTCTTGTTACAAAGTGACTGAGATTTAGTGACCCTCAGGGGGTTTTTCTATATGTCTGCATAGTGGTATTTTTATTGTTTCTGTTACCAGTGTATACTAAAGGTTTGGATTTTTTAATGAAAACTTAAAGATACTTGTCGGAGATCAGAATTTTGTTTTTTTTAGTTGAATAGTGCATCTTTTCTCAAAATTCGAAGCAGCAGAAACATGTTTCTTGATATCAAGGGACAATGAGTCCGTCTAGGAGCAGCCCCTTCCAGCAGACTGTCCTGTTCGCAGGCGTCTGTCCTGTTTTAAACAGTGCTGGAGCTTGTGCCCAATGTGAGCAATTAGATGTGTGCTGGGTACATTTAGAATATTAAAAAGTTGGGCACTGCCTTTTTCTAACATAAAAATACACTAGTGACTGATGTGCAGGGAAACTAAAGTTTTGTTTAGGTTAATTCTTGATATTGTATGATCACTTTTTTTAGGGGAGAAATAGTTTTGAAAAACTACTCACATTAAGAGTTAAGAGGTGGAAAAATGTTGAGAGAAAGAATGGACTTTAACATGTTCTATGAATTCACAGCTGAGGGGACAGGTAACTGTCTGAGCAGCAAAGTCTGTGTTTGTTTGCATCGATGGTTGACTCCTGGAGTGTGCTGGGTCAGTTTATTATGTCAGAGTACGTTCAGTCAGGTAACGTTGGCATGTTCAGCTTTCAAGGTGTTTCCTGTTTCTTTCTGTGGAAGTTTTTCGAGACCCTAACGAACGATGCCCTGAGCGACCTGCTCTGCGTTTGGTATCGCCCGTGCTTTGAGCTGGAGGCAACCTCCTGGGGTCCCTTCCAACTGATAAACACTGGGAAGTGCAAAATGCAGCAGAACCTGTGGCTAGAAGGTTTGTTTTTGTACAAAGCTGGCAAGCTGTGGAAGACTGTTAGCAAGGCTTATGGAGTCTGCAAGCATGTGCAAAAGTTTTTGACAAGCCCTGAAACCACATTGTGCTATCAAGAACAGCGAGTGGCAGGATGGGGATTGAGACCAGGAGGGGAGGAAGGGAGCCGTTCAGCTCCCCATCTGTCTGACGCTGCAGCTCAGCCTGGACCGAGGCTGTTGTGGGTCTAAACTCTACCACAGGAGTATTGAAGGTGGGCAGAAGTTTTTAGATGTATTTCACTAACAGGATGCATTTAGATGCATTTCACTGTAAGAGGACAGGCTTTTAGAATAATTTAGATGTGTTAAATCTGATTTAAAAAAAAAAAAAGACTTGTTTTCTTAGCCTTGGCAAGACATGAAGCACCAGCAGTGATCTGGTTTGAATGTCTGGGATGCACGTCCCAGTGACTGTTGGGAGCTGGTTGCCAGGTTGGGTTGTGATGAATTCAAAGGACACGCTCAACCCGACTGCTGTTTTCTGTCATCCTGGTAAATGTGCCAAGCTGTTAGTGAACTCCATGTGCGTGCAGTTGTTTGGGGTTTTACCGACAGCTCTGTGTGGGGAAGGCTGTGAAGTTGGCTTTGGAGTAGGATCGGCTGGAAAATGGGTTTCCTTCCCTCTCCAGTGTGTGCCTTATGCAGCAATTCAGTTGTCAGTGTTTGGACTGTTTTCTGTGAGGCAAATTTTGAACATGCTGGACATTAATCTTAAAATTTTCACTCTGTACTAGGTAGTTATAACAGGTATAACTTCAAAACTTTATTTTTTGGTGAGCTCCTTGACACTGGTCTTAAGGGCAAAGACTAAGCAGGAGTCTTTTCTAACACTGCAGCTATCAGCTATGTTACCACTTAACGTTTTCTGGCTTGCTTGTAAACCACTAGCTTAATTTTTTGTTTTTAAGAATTTTTAAAAAGACCTGCATATCTATAATGGGAAAACTAATTTGTTTTCCTGGATTGATGACGTCAGCCTGGCAGCAGGGGAATTGTGCGACACACTGACCGTGACCAGAGGGTTTCCAGCTGATCTCTGTGTCATGTTTTATCTTATATTTTTTTGATGTGTAACAGAGAGTGGGAAATCCTTCTCTTTAAAGAAGAGAGGGTTGCATTTACCTGGGAGCAGCTAAGGGCATTTTTGGGAGCAGTGCAGAGGATGTGCTGGCTGCTGTGCCCAGAAGGGGGTATTGCATCATGGCTTTGGTTAAGCACAGACTGACCTTCATGCCGTGCTGACTGCGCTTTTGGGTTTCTCTGCTGCTGGTTCACAACGTCTGTGCCCTGACAGCGGAGAGTGCAGCCCCAGGATCTCGTCTAACAGCTGATCTGGGATGTTTGCTGCTAGTAATCACCCAAAAACGCTGAGTCAGCAGGCTATCCAGGTGGACTGGCTATGCCAGCTGACAGCTTGCTTACAGGTCTGATGGCTGCATCCAGCCTGCACTAAATGACTTACTGTCACAGCATTGGCTTGCAGAGCTCGTCCTGAAATGCGTGTGCTGGCAGCTGAGTTATATTTTATATAAAAGATGTGTGTCATCTTGAGAGTTTAATGTCAGGGAGGAGACAGGACTTCTAGAGCCTCATCTTTTTTTAACTACTGGGAAAAAAACATCTTCTAGGTGTTGAAAAGGCTGAATCTGGCCTGCAGGGAAGAACATCTTTGTAACTGAAACAAGGGAATGAAATACCAGCTTTCAAATTCTCTTTAACACTGAGAGTCTGTTTTTAAAGGCAAAAATTCCCTAGCGTGTCCTCAAATATGAAGAACTAAGGCTCCCTACGTGTGTGATTTTAGAATTGGGTTGTTCTAGGAATTTAAAAAAACCTTACCTTATTGGTGGTCTTAAAGTTTTTTGAGGATTCTGGGTGGCTTTAACCTTTGTGGTAGAGTTCCAAGTTTTGCTGATGTAAACCTGAAGGTAAGTATTCAGTTGGCGAGGTCGAAGGGCAGCACTGTTAAAACTTAACCCTCTTTCAGATCAGGATTTTTTTCATATGGGAGGTGGCTGGCTGAATCGGTTGGGTGGCATAGGGTGAGTGGGCACACCTGAGGGCCAGCGTTTGCTGCTGCGCACACTGCGGTTGCAGACGAGGGTTTCCACCGGTCTTCACCTGCTCTGGTGCTCCTTCCCCTAACCAACTCCTCAGCAGCATTCGGAGGTGAGAGGCAGCCCTGCTCCTTGGCTCACCAGCCCTGTAGGAAAGTGATGCTGCCTTACAGCTGCCTTGTGCACAATGAGGACGGTAATTTGTGCTCTTTGTGCTATAACTCTCGTTTTAATTTCCTTGCCTTTGTGACTGAAGCAAACTTTATTTGGCTAGCGACTAGCAGTAGTGTTTCACTTTGCCTCCTTGCTACCAGCTCCATCCATAAACATCCCCAGGACGACTTGTCCCTGTTCGCTCTTCAGTGAATCACAGTGCTGCAGTCCCTGGGATGTTGGTGTTAAAAACACACAGTGCTTTCATGTTTTTTTTTTTTTGAGACACATGATATTGGACAGTCTTAACAGGTCAAATACTCTCCCCTGCTTTGATAGAAGCAGCATGTGAGTGTGAAAAGGGGTGAGGGGCTAGGGAGCATCGAGGCAGTGGAGTAAGCTGGTGGAGAGCAGGACTAGCTGTCTGGTTTGTTCCTTAGCGATGGCTCTCACGGATGCAGGGACATGGGATGACTAATCACTTACTGTAAGAAATAGCACGAAATCTGAATGGATGGTCAGAGCTGAGTCACTGCGTTGTCTGTGCTACAGTTGTGCTGATTTCCAAATGCATTCATTTCTTATTAATCAGCGCACAGTGTGCCATTAACAAGCTTTATTGGGTATTTTTAGTTAAACCACCCCGTCCTTGGCCAGTTGCACATCACAGCTGGGTGTCTGAGAGCAGCTCAGAGCTTTCTGTCGTTCACAACTGCTTTTAACTCTTCTGGTTCATTCAGCACATGCAGTACCAGGCTGGTTTTTGCAATGCAACATCCAGCTTTTGAGTCTGTGTTACTTCCAACCTGTCTTTGCAACTTGAATTTTCCTCTTTTGCAAAAATATTGTCTTGTGGGGCTGGGAGAAAGTGGTTTTTCCTGAAAGCTGCATGTTGGCAGAAGGGCTGCCCTCGTGGAGTGACTGTAAATACACTGTTAGTCGAATGTCATGGCCATTGGATTTTTTTTGCATTTATTTTTAAACTATTCCATGTTTGATACTGTGTATAATAAATTTGCAGAATTTAGAGGATTATAACTTTCTTCATTCTTCCTCTACCTGACAATACGTGCGAGAGCTGCGGTGTGGCTGCCGGAGGGCGCTTTGCATCAAACCGTGCCAGTGGGGCTTGTCCTTGTGTCGCTTTCTCATAGCTTTGCCCTGTGTTAGAGGACTGTGAAGGGTGACAGCATCCCTAATGTCCCCTCCACCTTCCCCGGGGACAGGAGACCCGAGACTTGTCCCCTGAGCAGATGTGCCATGCAAGCCGCTGCGGGCAATAATTTAGCCCACACCTCAGGCTTGTTGAAATATATTTTTATTGCATTTCTGCAGGTTTTACAAAAATATGACAAAATAAATTAAAAAGAAATAAATAACCCCCTTAGTTTCTTTTTAATTTCCAAAGAAATAAAACACAGCAAGGAAAAAAAAAAAAGCCTAAAACAACCTAACTCTTCCCTCCTTTGTACAGTAACTGCCTGGAAGAGTGAGATACCAGACAGGCGGCCGCTTGTAGAAATACTTTGTATAGAGAAATGTTTAAAAATGCCCTGGACTTGCGGGGTCCTGGCAGCAGCGGGACCCTGCCCTCTCCTCTGGCAAGCGGTGCAGGAATAGATGGTACCAGGACTGTTACTCTCAGGAGGGAAATGGGATAAAAGAAACTCCCTTTAAGACCAGCATGTGTTCAAGAGCGGCAGAGATGAGAGCTGGCCCCGACCAGCCAAACCCAAGCAGAGAAACTAAATGAAACGGAGAAAGGGAGAGCGCTCTGTCCCTCTGCCTGCGGCCCTGCCTGATTTTGGGATGTGTGCAGGCAGGGCAGGCAGAGCAGCCAGGTGTGGGGTGAGCTCTGTAGAGCCCTGAGGGCCAGGCAGCTGTGCAGCAGGGGTGGGTGTTTTGGGTTACCTGGTACCCCCAGCCGGGCTGGGGTCTTTTTTCCTGCCATCACTTAACATGCAGCTGCTCCTGCTCCAGTGCATGGCCGTGCTGGTCTCGCTGGGTTTCTGAGGGCCCGTGTGCCCCAGTTTCCCAGCACCACATAGCACAGTGCTCCCTTTTCCCTGCCCTCGCCCCAGAAATCTCTCCCTCATCCTCTGCTCCTCGCACCCAGGAGAGGGCATGGCTGGTGTGGGAGGGCGAGGGGGGACCGCCGGCCCAGTAAGCCCCGGGGAGAGGGCTCTGCCCGACCTCCACGGCTGTCTGCGGGGAGCCAGCCCTGGCCCCTGCGGTCTCAGGGACAGCAAAGCTCAGGGCTGTCCCCAGCTGCTGCAGGGGTCTTGTCCCCCGTGGTGGGGACGGTGCCCTTGGCCCTGGAGAGCATCTCCCTGCCTGCGCTGGACCATTGGCAGCACCTCGGCTCCTGCGCTGGCTGAGCGGAGCAGCAGATAAAGCCTTTGCCCTCTCCTGCCCTTATTGCTGTATAAAATGGCTTGATTCAAAGACAAAAAAAAAAAATTACATGATGTGTGGAAAGAGACAGGGGGGGAAAAAATACAACCTGACGTGTTCTACAGCCCAGGCCTTGGGAAGAGAGGGGTGCGCAGACCCCGCGTGACCGCCTGGGCCTGGACCAGGCACAGTGATGGGGCGGCCACCCGGGCGTCCCCCCGGCTCCCGGCAGCCCCCCGCCTCTCCCCGGCTTGCTTTGGAAATGGTTGGTGGCTGGTGGGCAGAGAGCGGAGCTGGTGGTGAGGGACAGGAGGGAGCTGGCAGGGCTGGATGTCCCCAGCCAGGTCACCAGTGGGCACCGTGTTGGGGTACCACCACCCTGTCCTGGCCCCTAAAGCGAAGCAGCACCGAGCAGAGCCACTGAAAAGCGAGGAGCAGCTGTGTTGCAGCCCCCTCCCCGCACAGCCAGAGCGAGGATGGCAGCTGTTAAAGCACTAAGACTAGACCCAGCGATGGCAAAACCTTCGCCCTGGCAGAAGCGAAGCTGCTCCCACCCCCTCCACCCTGCCCTTGCAGAGACCTTGTGTTTCCCCCCCACCCAGCCCCGCTCCTTCTCCCGGGCTCCGGCACGATCTCCGTCTGTGAGTGTCTTATTGCAAAATAATTCCACGAAATAAGAAAGTGGAGAGGGGAAGGGACTGTCCCGGCTCGCGTTGCAGTCGCTGGGGCTGCTGCCCACACCTGGCCGGGCTTTGCCAACCACGGCACCGGTGCCAGCTCTCGCCTCTGCTGCCTCGAGCCGTCAGACGAAGAAGGGGAGAGAGTCGCTTGCGTTGGGTTTTGTTTCAGTTTTAGTGCAAGAAATGCTGCCCATGCATGGGAATCCAGGTGGCTGGAGCTGGCCGCTCACCCCCCTCCCTCCCGGCTGTCCAGGCTTTGGGCAGGAAAATGTCCCGGTGCTGGGAAGGAATCCACGCAGAGGCTGCCGGGAGCAGGACGGAGCAGGGCACGGCCCTGTTGCCGGTGGGACCCTGGGCGATGGCTGTATGATGGCGGGGGCTGTAGGCACGGGTGAATCGGGCTCCTCTCGCCACTGCTCCTGCGAGCGCCACAGTCTCGTCCCTCCACAATCAGAGATGTGGTGCTGAGCCTGGCGGGTTGGTCCTGGTGGATCTGGCAGCACCAAGCTCCTGTGTCTCCTCAGGCTGGACCGCGGCATCTCCCTGTGCTGACTCCTCAGGGTGGTGGGTGCGGTGCTGGGGGCCGGGACCCTAGGTTTACGGCGCGGAGCCAGACCGGGGCATCTCCCACCCGTGAGCGTGCGGAGGAGCACAGGAGGGAAACCTGTTGGGATGCTCCGTCCAAAGCTGCGGCCAGACCGACGGCGCTTTGCTCAGGTGTCCTTGGTGCAGGATGCGGCTGGTTCCCCGCCAGAGCTGGGGCCAGGGCGGCAGCGGGTCCCAGCAGAGGGGCTGGAGGGACACGAGGGGACACGGCAGAGGGGGGACGGTGCAGAGCGAGGGGCCAGCGCTGGCACCCGGTGGGCTCAGCCCAGCCCTGTGCTCCCTGCAGCAAGGGACGGCGAGGGGAGGCAAGAGGGTGACGATGTCCACGGCTGCCTGAAGAGGGGAGCGGGCAGCCCCGCTCGCTCCCGCTCCCCCAAAAGGTCTGGTTAGAGTTTATAGCCCCCGCTCTCCTCCTCCGCCCGGCTCTCCGGCTCCTCTCGGCCCCCCTCCTCTGGCACCCCATTGAGATGGGACTTGCTGGGGACCAGCCGCTCGCCCGTGTCCGCCGAGGGGCCGGGCCGGGGCTGGGGGGAGGCAGTGGCTGCGGTGCCGTTGCCCCCGGCCCCTTCGGACTTGCCAAAGTTGAAGAGCTTGCCGGGATTGAATGGCTTGGTGGGCGACTGGACCTTCTCAGTCCCTGTGTCCCGCTTAGTCTCGGGGGATTTCAGGAACTTGAAGCTGAGGAAGCCAGGGAGTTTGTTCTCACTGCCGGTGGGGGACTGGGGGGACCTGGCAGTGGCCGTGCTGCCAGCCCCGGTCCCCCCGGAGAGGAATTTGCCCTGCAAAGGGATGATCTGCTTCAGCTTCATCACATTGTTAGTGGCCAAGAGGGAGCTGGGTCGTTTGGGCTTGTCGGAGCCGTGCGAGGTGCCCCCGGAGCCCTTCCCTTTGCTCTGGCTCTTCTCGTGGGCCGGGTCCTGCCCGGCGGCCTCGGGCTTGGCCTCGTCACGGCTGGACTCACGTTCCTTGCGGGCTTGGTACTCGGCGTGCCGCTGCCTCTCCTCCTCCTCCCGCTTGCGCCGCTGCTGCTGCTGGAAGTGGTGCTGCGCCTGCCGCTCGTGCTTCTGTCAAGGGGGAACACGTCAGCCCTGGGGACACCTTGGGGACGCCCGGGGAAGCCCACCCGCCCCAGGGGTGGGGGTGTCCCAGCTCCCTGCTGGGCCCCAAGGAGGGTCCCACCCCGGCATCACCTACCTTAAAGGCCTCGCGGCGCTGGTACTCCAGCTTGGCCATCTCCTCGGCCACCCAGGCAGGGATGTCGGGGATGGCCACTTGGATGATGTACTTCAGGAACAGGACGAAGTGCTGCAGAGGGAACGTGGGTCCGGCTGAGCATCCCCACCCCAGCCCCGTGGGCACCGCTGTCCCCTCCCAAAAGGCACCCTGCAAGGAATGGGGGCTGGAGAGACCCTACAATAACAGCCTGGGGGATTCTGGGCCCCATTGCAGTGCCTGGCAGCACCCAAAACCTGCAGGGAGGTGCCTGGGGTTGCAAGGGAGGGTTTAGGGCTGGGACCCCATCCCTCAAGGGGAAGGTCTGCGGGACCCCTTGGCTGTCTGAGCCAAGGCAACACCTTGTCATGTACCGGGAGACCCTACAATAACAAATAACCACGGAGCGGGCAGCGGGTACAAGCCCCAGGCGCAAGCGCTGTACCTCCAGCACCACCACGGAGATGATGGCTCCCTCAGGGCTGAGCCAGGGGAAGAGGCGCTGGAGCTGCCCACACTGGGCAATCAGGTAGCAGTTGACCACGATGGCCAGGACGCCCATGGCCTCCATCACCTTCTGCAAGAGCGATGGTGCCGGGGATGAGTGTCCTGGCCAGCCACATGCCCCACCAGGCACCCCCCCGTCACCCCCAACCCACCTGCCACTGCCCGATGCTCTCGACCCGCTGGCCGAAGGGACGCTGGAGCCCCGTGCACAGCTTGAAAGCATCGCTCCGGATCTCGATGATGTTGTTCACCAGGGCGCACATGGCAGCCAGGGGAAAGGCGGAGGAGAAGAGCACCACGTAGCCGAACTGGATGAACATCTCCTGGTAGTCCTGGAAGGTGTCCTGGGGAGGAAGAGGAGGAGGAAGAACATGTTGCAATGGGACTGGTGGGGGCTACACTGCACCCCACCGGGGCCGTGCCCTCCTGGGGCCACTCACCTCATACTTCTTCATGCAGCTTTCCACCTCCGCCTGCGTCAGCTGCGTGGAGTAGTTCTCCTCCGGTGGGTCAATCCACGACGCCCGGTTGCGCCTCCGCCCTTCCTCCTCACCATCCTCCTCCTCCCGACTCTCAGCCGTCCGCCTCCTCCGGCCAGCCCGTGGGACCACCGCCGGCTCTGCCGCCTTGACCGGGCTACCGGGGGGACCTTCGGTCTCCTCCTCATCCTCGCACAGCTCAAAGACGGACGCAGGGTCCATGCCCTTCTCCACCATGGTGGGGCTGCCCTCCTCAAGAAAGCTCTCGTCCTCGGGGCCCCCGGGCTCTCCGCCGCGCCGCTCCGCCTTCTCGATGAAGCTCACCTTCTTCAGCTTCAACCCGCAATCCAGGGCGCTCTCCTCCTCCGAATCCGACTCGCGCCGCTCTTCCTCCTCCTCCTCTTCCTCCGGCACCCCGCAGCCCCCATTCAGACACTTCTTCTCCCCCCGTGACCCCTCGGGGGGGGCTGGGGGGTGGCGGTGGGGGGCGAGCAGATGGAGGACGGCGTGGGCGAGCTGGCGGAGGCTGCAGAGGTTGAGGTCCCCCCGGCGCAGCCGGCGGTACAAGTGGGGCTGCGACACCTCCCTGATGTTCTGCAGGAACTGGCGGGTGATGAGCAGCGTGGCCAGCATCTGCGCGGGGACACGGGGTGCACGCTGTCACCCAGGGAGGGGGGACAGCACCTGGGGTGGGGGGGGGTGTTGTGTGTCCCTGCATCCCCATCGCCTGCCCCCCGCGGGGTCCCTGCTCCTCCCCATGGCCGTGCTGGTGGAGCAGGACACCTAAGCCTGGTTCCCCCCCCGCCTCCCGTGACCCCCCCCCCCATTGGTGACAAGTGATGGGATGGGACCTCAGCGGCACTAGAGTCGCATGTGCCACCGCCAGCCGGAGCAGAGCCGGGGCTGGGGACACCCGTGTCCCTCCCGGGGGCAGCGGGGGTCCCGGGGTGGGGTGCAAGGGGTGGGGTGCGGGGAGATGCCCGGCCCCCCCCCCTCCCCGCTCCTACTTTGGATACTCCCAGTCTCCAGCAAAAGCCCAGGAGGCCCTTAAAGAAGATGAGAGAGAGGTGGAGGTGGAGGAGGATGGAGGGAAGGAGAGCGTCTTTGAGCTGACGCACGAGGCTTTGGGAGAGAGAGAAGATGAGCAGGAGCTGTGGAAGGGACAGAAGAACAGACAGACAGACAGACAGAGAGAGACCGTGAGCAGGAGCAGGAGCTGGGGACCCAGCGCAGCCTCCGGCCAGGAGCACAGCAGCCAGGGACTGTGGTGGGGGCATGCGGGGACACCGGCCCCCCGGGAAGGCACGGGGGGGACGGTGGCAGGATTGAGTGGAGGACATCCGTCTGTCTGTCCGGGCGATGCCAGAGGGGGCTCAGGCCGGCCCCGCCGCCCCCGGGCACGGCCCCTTACCTCCTTCAGCCGCTCCATGTCTTTGAGGTAGAAACCGATGTAGAAAAGACTCAGGTATGAATTTACAAACTGAAACTGCGGGAGAGAGGGGGGTGAGCGCGGGGTGGCTGCCGGGACCCCCCCAGTCCCCTCTGTCCCCTCCTGGGGCCACCCGGCCCCTTCTCACCAGGACGATTTTGATGATGAGGTGTTTCTCGTAGGCACTCTGCAGGCGGTAGTTTTCTGCAAAGCAGAGGAGGGGGGTTCAGGATGGGGCTCGGGGGGTCCCAGCACCCAGCCCTGCTGGGAGCACCCCCGGGTGCCACCCCCACGCACCCATGTCGTTCAACCAATATGCAATCTTCTTGTAAACCTCGTCGCAGGCGGTGACGATGACAGCCAGGACAATTTTGGGGAGGAAACGGATGATCCGGGGCAGCTCCTGGATGCTCAGCACAAACTCCTGCGGGGATGGGGACGGTGTCAGAGTCAGCACGGAGGGGGCTGGCAGCCCGGTGCGGGCAGGATGAGGACCCACCTGGAGCTGGAAGCAGCCCAGCATGAGGAGGAAGACGAGGGAGAGGCAGGCGAGGCAGACGGGGAGGCTGACCAGGCACTGGAAGAGCAAGCGCTTCCATGGTGGGTAGTAAAACTCCTCCGCGCTGGTCACGGGGCTGATTCTCTTAATGCCCTAACGGGGGGTGTGGGGTGTGTGGTGTGGGACATGGCAGCGTGTGACCCTCCCCATGGGATCCCTCCGTGACCCCAGCACTGGTGGGACCCGGCACAGACCCCTGCGGGTGGCTCGTCAGGGTCAGGGAGGGGCTCAGCTGGACCCCAGCCCCAGGGACCCCCCCCAGGCATGGGAACCCACCCTGCCAGGGCTTACCCTGAACTGGGGCCGGGGCTCCTCGATGGACTCGGCCGGGGTGTCCAGCGTCCCCCACTTGTAGGCGAACTCGGCCCCGCGGCGTTTCCACTCCTCGAGGAAGAGGGTGGCCCAGATGACGTTGAAGATGGCGAAGACCACGCAGCAGATGTCCTGGCTGGTCTGCAGGACGGATGGCACCAACTGCACCGGGGTCGGTCCCCTCCTGTCCCTGACACCCCCCCTGCAGCCCTGGGGAGCTGCATGGTGCTGCTCCAGCCCCAACACGGTGGGCTTGGGTGCCTCCCAGCTCAGCAATTGCAGTATTAAAGCATCACAGGGAAAGCCCAAAGCAAAGAGGGATGGACGACCCCCCCCATGGCCCCCAAATGCAGGGATTTACCCCATTTCCCCACCCCTCTCACCTGGTCGCTCTCAGTGAAGGTGTAGAGGATGGAGCCGAAGACGGCGGGGTACACCATGGCCGAGGTGTAGAAGCCCAGCCAGGCGAAGTACATGGCGATTTTCACCCCAAAGTAGTCGCAGATCTCATCTGTGGGGGCCGAGGGCGGCGTAAGCGGGGCTGGGACCTCCCAGACCCGCCCCCATGCCACCCCCTCAACACCTTACCTAGCGGCTGGGCCTCACAAACTGCCTGCACCCATGTCTTCATGAGCCGCTTGAGGATCCTCTGCTCGTGCAGGGGGAAGACCTGCTGGATGACGCCGCGGGCTGCCAGCTCCGGGACTGCACCGCGGGGCAGGGGGTGAGGGACGGGCTGCGGGGACGCTGCCAGCCTGCCCCAGCCCCCCCCATGGGTGTCCTCAAATGGCCCTGGTGTGGCGGGGTTTGGAGCAGGGACAATGGGGAGGACGGATTTGGGGTGACCGTGGTACGTCGGGGGCTCTGTGCCCATACGCGGCACTGCCCGGCCACAGCACGGCACAGCCACCACGCACCCACCACCCTGCCTGGCACACAGCCCCGGGGATGGGGACACGTGGTGACAGGGGACCCTTGCCGGGCTTATGTCCCCCAGAGCCACCATGGCACGGCATGGGCACAGGATGGGGCAGCGGGGTGGCGGTGCCGTGCCGTGCCGTACCGCGCCACGCCATGCCGTTACTCACTGATGGGCTGCCCCTCGAGGAAGTGGATGTTGTGCAGCGACTCGCCCTGCTTGGCGCGCAGGTTCTCCAGCCAGTACCTGATGATGTTTTGCCGTTCCTGCGGCACCGCAGTGGGGTTGAGCCCTCGGCAATGGTCCCACTGCCCGGTCCCCGGCCCCTCTCCTGCCACACCTGCATCCCCAGCCCCTGCCACCGTCCTGTTCCCTCCCCAGATCCGCCTTGTCCCCAGTTTGGGGGATGGCTGGATTGATCCCCAGCTGGGCTGGGGCTCCCTGATCCCCTTCTTCACCTGGGGAGGGGGAGAGGACATGCATTCCCTGCCCCATGTCCCTGTCCTGCATGCCCACATCCCTGCATCCCCGCCCCATGTCCCTCGTCCCCCCGCATCCCACCTGAGAGGTGAAGAAGTAAAGCTCATTCTCAATGTTCTCGTAGATGTAATCCTCCTCGCAGGAGAAACTCCGCATGCCTCCACCGAATTCGGCTTTCACCGGCTTTCGCAGCCCGATCTCATCGGCCCCACGCAGCAAACTGCAGGGAGAGGGGACACAGCTGGGGACACAGCAGGGGACACAACGGGGACTGGGGATGCAGCCAGGACCCTACCTCTCGTAGGTGGCGGTGACGAAGAAGGCGTAGACACGGGTATGCTTGTGGTGCCGGACCTGGACGATGAGCTCGGGGATGCCAAGGCGGATGTGGTTCAGGAGCCAGAGCAGCGTGTGGTCGTCGGTGGTGTCTGGACGGCACCAGTCAGCGCGGTCCACGACTCCCAGCACACCCCATCTCGGTCCCCATCCCTCCCCACATCCCCCATCCCCGCTGCAGCTCCGTGCCGCCATCCCGGTGCTCCACACCGGTGCCGTCAGCCCTGGCCCCCACCCCGCGTACCCTGGGCATCTCCCTACCGGGGAAAGTCATGAGCACATCGCAGTTCTCCGTGGGCACCGTCTTCATCCAGGCCTTGTGGGACATGATGTAGCGCCCAGCCTGGAGCAGCCGCTTCCCGAAGAGCTTATCTGCCGGGGAGAGGGAGGGAGGGAGGGAGGGGGTCAGCAGCCGCGGGACCCCGTGGAGCACCCCCCCCACCCACAGCCCTGGGAACCGGACCCCGAAGCACCGAGGACTCAGCTGCCGGCGCCATGGGATGGGTGCGGGGAACCCCGGCATGTCCCCGGCGGTGGCCGTCCCCAGCAGTGGCCATGGCAGCAGGTCACGGCCCCGCTCGTGGTGACGCTGGCCCTGGCTCACGTTTCTCCTCCGGCAGCTCAGGGTGCCCAAAAAGGCCCCGACAGCTGCCGGGGAGGAGCCGGCAGCGTGTCCTGGCATCCCTGGGGTGCTGGCTGCCACAGGATGCCCTGGGGTGCCCCCCTGCAGCCCCCCCAAACCCCTCACCTCTGCCCGCAGCCCCTCGGCGGGGCCGGGATCCGGCAGGGCCGCGGCTCCGGGAGATGGGAAACCGCAGGAAAAATGGGGAGAGCGAAAAAGCAACCGGTCTCCATGGAAACCCGGGGAGGCCCCGTATTGCCGCGGCGAGGCGGGATGGGGACGGTCCCCAGGGTCCCCTCATCACCCCTCGGTGGGAGCTGGTGCAGGGACACGGCCCCTGTCCTGCTGCGGGGTGCTCACGCCGCGGGGACATGCTGTCCCCTGTGCCCAGCGTCCCCATCGTGCCTGCCGGGGACAAGGTGCATCCCAAAATGCTGCCCGGAGCTGGCAGAGAGGGCAGGATGAGGGTCCCTGACGGTGCTGGAGTGGGTCCCCCCACGGGACACCATTTGTCCCTGCCCCACACCAGCAATGCGCCCAGCCACCTCTCTGCCTCAGTTTCCCCTCCTAAGCCAGGGCGGCAGAGCCAGGATGGGGTGGGTGGACCGATGCCCAGGGGACGTCACGGCCTCTCCGGCTGCCCCAGGGCTGGGAAGGTCCCGGGGCTCCGGAAACACTGCTGCACACCTCACAACCGGACCTGCCGGCCCCGAAAAACAGGAAATGCCAAACCTGCTCCGGCAGCTCATCCCAGGGGATGCACCCCGGCTCCAGGCACCCCCAGACCCTCCTGGGCTGGGGGAGCAGAGCAGGGCCCCGCCACCAGCCAGGCTGAGACCCGACAAATTCATTGCCTGAGTCGCCGTCACCAAGGGGCCGTGGCGCCGGGCTCTGAAAGGCCGCCCTGTCCTGGCACCGTGGGCGAAAGCCGGGGACGGCGCCAGGCTGCCAGCCAGCCGCCCCCGAAGCGGGACCCATCCTGCACCCCAAGGCACATCCCGCATCTCAGGCCCAGTGGGTGCACGGTGCTGGTGGTGGTGACTCGGCCGCGCTCGCCGGGCAGCTCGCCGACACCAGTGGGGTGAGCTCACCCACCCTGAATTATTTACACCCTGCCGGGAGCAGTGTAACCCAGCCGGCAGTGCGGGCAGCGGGGTGGGGGCACCACGGGGGCCCAGCTGGCAGGCACGGCCGGGCAGCGGCGGAGGCAGCCGGCGAAGCCTGCACACGCGTGTGTGCCAGCGTGCAAAGCGGGGCAATGCTGGGTGGGCGCCCACCCCGAGGCCTCGGCTCCGGGTGCAGGAGGATTTTTTCCTACCCAAGGTCACGGGAAAAGACGTGGCTGAGCCGCAGAGGGGTCCCCAACACCGCTCCTGCCCCCCCAACCTCGTCTGGGCACGGGGGGCCGGATCCTGCCTTCACCCCGCTCCGGCCACAGGGTCCTTCTCGCCCCGCTGCCAGCGAGAGCGGCCCCCAGCCCCCTCCCAGCACCCGGTGCCATCACCAAACCTGCACGAGGGGTCCGCCGGTGGAGCGCCAGGATGGAACCCCGCAGCATCCCAGCCCACGCCCGAGCCCTTGCGTCCCCCTCTTCCCTGCTCGTCCCCGCGGCCACCCGCTCCCCCCCGGCACGCCAAGGCCGTGCCGCTCACCTTGGCTCTCTGGGATAAGGTCACGGGAGCTGCAGCGTGCCGGGGACGGGCACGCCGCTGCCCCGCCACCGAGCGGAGCCCGCGACCGCCGGGGAAGGAGGCATTCGGGGGAGCGGCGACACCGCCTGCCACGGGCGGCCGCGTCCCGGGGGGGGACACAAAGTGGGTCACCCTCCCGCAGGCAGGAGTCCTGCTCGGCCGCACGGCGGGCAGCAGGCCCTGCCTGCGCTGCCTTGTCCTGGGGACCCCAACCCAGCCGTGGCCATGGGGACGTCACCTGCCGCCGGGGCCACAGTGGGGGGACCCCAACCCCAGTTTGGGGACCCTAACACAAAGCTTGTGTCCTGCACCCGCTGCCCAGCTCTGTCCTGGGGGGGCAAACGGACCTTTCCTGGGGGCTGCATGGCCCGGAGGTGACACGGGGGGGTGCGTGGACCCTGTGCTGGGGAGGTCACTGCTACATCCTCCGGGACACAGACCTGTGCGTGGACCCCATCCTGGGGGGGAGCACGGACCAGTCCCGGGGGGGGGGACAGGCACAGCCCCGATCCCCTGGAGGACCACAGCCCCCCCGGGCGTGCAGGGATGGGACCCCCGGGGGGGTGCAGGGAGGGCACGGAGCTACCCTGGGGGGT
>NW_010972600.1:1382864-1383205 GCF_000737465.1 Haliaeetus leucocephalus
GCAGAGCCTGAGCCCCCATGAGACCCTCGTGGAACCCCTGTGGGTCGGGTCCAGCTGCTGGGTGGGGAGGAGAAGGCTGAGCTGCTCAGAGCTGGGGGGTGAGGGGGGGGCACAAGGAAAAGCTTCTGCACCCTACGGTGGGGAGGGGGTCTGGGCTGGCCTGGTCACCCGGGGGCTGACCCCGGGGCTTTGCAGGGGGGTGCAGGGCTGTGTGCGTGGGGTGTGTGCACCCCAGCACCCCAAAAGCCCCCCGGGAAGCCCCCCCCAGCCCCAGAGCTGGGGCCGTTCCCTGCTGCAGCCCCTCCTCTGGGTTCCAGTCCCTTATCCCTGACCCACAGAGC
>NW_010972600.1:1383215-1383576 GCF_000737465.1 Haliaeetus leucocephalus
GGGCAGCGGGTTCGGGGGTGTCCGCAGGGATTTAGCAGAGGCAGCAGCATTGAGGGGTGTCCAGCATCCCAGGGATTCCAGCATCCCTGCCTGCATCCCTGCCTGCATCCCTGCCTGCATCCCGGCCATGCTGCTGCTCGCTCCTCCCTGCTCCGGCGCCTTTGTCTGCATGGCCACCCCCCGTGTCCCCCCCCCGCCATCACCGCATCGACCCGCAGCCTTCCCCAGGCCCTCAGCCGACCCCAACCCACTGCATACTGAGCCGAGATTTTGGGGGCCGTGGGGGGAGACCCCCCAGAACAGGTGGGACCCCATTGTCCTGCCTGCTCGTACCCCAACCTCTGGGCATCGGCTGGCTTGT
>NW_010972600.1:1383684-1384318 GCF_000737465.1 Haliaeetus leucocephalus
TTGGGGGGGCAGGATGGGGAGCGGGTACCGCGCCGTGATGCTGCTCGGGGAAAATTTCTATGGTTCACGGAGCAGCGAGGCCGCGGGCGGCTGCGGGCCCCTCCCGGTGCACACGGCGGGGGGGGGGCCGCTTGTGGGACCCCCCCGGCCGCAGGTCAGGAGTCAGGCCTGGCCCCCGCTGGGGGGTGAGACCGCCGGGATGTGGTGGGGGTTCCCCAGGGGAAGAGCAGCTCTAGTTTGGGTGGGTGCAGAGCCGGGGCTAAGTCACCTCGGGGTGTGGGGGTGCCCAGCGCAGGGACACCCCCCCCAGGGTGAGCGGGGGACCTCAAAAATCCCAAATGCTCCTGGACAGCCTGTGTCGGGGGGGGGGGGCCAGGGAACCTCCACCCCCGCGGGACGGGGACACCAGTGGGTGCAGAGGGGATGATAAGACAGGGACGGGGCAGGGCTGGGCTCTGCCATGGGGGGACACGGGTGCTGCCCCCCCCCGCCCCGGACACGAAGACCCCCCCAGCTCGGGGTCCTGCGGTGCTGGGGGTTATTTTTAGGGTGCAGCCGGGGGTCGCGGGTGTCCGGCTCCCGCCCGGCCCCGCACCCGCAGGGTTGCACCGCAATCCCTGGGGGAACCCCGCGG
>NW_010972600.1:1384328-1405404 GCF_000737465.1 Haliaeetus leucocephalus
TGCCCGCCCTGGGCCTGGTGGGGTGCACGGGGAGGGGTGCAAGCTGGGGTGGGGGAGTGTAGAAAGAAGGGCTGCACCCCTGGCCCTTGAGGTGGGGGAGGGGCATAGGCAGGAGGGGTCTGCACCCCAGAGCCCAGTGGGAGCCCCCTTGGGTCTGTGGGGTGCAGGGGGAGGGGTCCCGGGGGGTAAATGGGGGGTTGCAAATCCCTGCACCCTCTCTGGCCCATCTGGGGGGTGCGGAGAAGGGACCCCTGCACCCCTTCTCCGGGCTGCCTGCCCCCTCGCAGGTGGGCGCAGCACCTGTGCACCGCGGCGTGGGGGGACACCATCTTCGCCGTCTCCTCGGGACACGGGCGCTGTGGGGTGGCCGTTATCCGTACCAGCGGACCGGGCAGCCGCGGGGCCCTGCAGAGCCTCACCGGGCGCCCCGAGCTGCCCCCACCCCGCGTCCTGGCCCTGCGACGCATCCGAGACCCCGCCACCGCCGAGCCCCTGGACCGCGGCCTCGTCGTCTGGTTCGCAGGTAGGGCTGACATCGTGGCTCGGTGCCTGGTGGGGGTCTTGGTGCCCGGCACGGCCCCTCTCGGCTTCCCCGGCACCGTGAAGCCGGCTGAGTGCGGATGCCGGTGGGGATGGTCCAGGGTCGACGCTGGCCCCTGTGCACTGATCGTATATAGCTGCAGTACAGCTGCTAGCAGGGGGTCTCTCCCGACCCCCCCCCAAAAAACCCCTGGGGGGTCAGAGGCATGCATGATGCCACGGGAGGGGAAGGGATGGGGTACGCCGGATCCAGCCGGGGGGGCAGCTCACGGCGGTGGGATCAGCTGGTGCCCATCCAAGCCGTGCCCCCTGCTCCGCAGGTCCCCAGAGTTTCACCGGGGAGGACTGCGCCGAGCTGCACGTGCACGGCGGGCCGGCGGTGGTGAGCGGGGTGCTGCGGGCGCTGGGTGAGGCTCCCCCCGTTCCTCTTCCTCCCCCCCCTTCCCCTCTTGGCTCCTGCTCCCTGGGGGTGCTACCGGAGGGTACCTCCAGCTCAAGGAATGGGGCTCACCCCGCGGCTGGCAGGGCGCTTGCCCGGGTTGCGTCCCGCCGAGCCCGGGGAGTTCACGCGACGAGCCTTCCGCCGCGGGAAGCTGGACCTGACGGCGGTCGAGGGGCTGGGGGACCTGATCCGGGCAGAGACGGAGGCCCAGCGGCGGCAGGCGCTGCGGCAGATGGAGGGCGAGCTGGGACGGCTCTACCAGCGCTGGAGCGAGACTCTCACCCAGGTAAGGGTGTCGGGGTGTGGGCTCGGATCCGGCCGCCTTGGTTCCTCCGCTGGTGCCTGGTGGCTTGGGGACATGGGGCTGGGCTGTCCCCACCGCCCCCCCTGCACCGCCCAGGCTCTTGCCCACCTCGAAGCCTACATCGACTTCAGTGAAGATGACAACGTGGAGGAAGAGGTCTTGTCCCAAGGTGAGGGCTGGCAGGGTCGGCGGTGGGACTCGGACACCCTGTCCCTCCTGTCCCCCCACCACCACCATGTCGTCCCCCCCCGGCTCTTTCCCTGCAGTGGATGCCACCGTGCGGGAGCTGGAGCAGGAGGTCGGTGCCCACCTGCAGGACGGGCGCCGCGGGGAGCTGCTCCGCGGTGGGGTTCACGCCGTCATCGCCGGCCCCCCCAATGTGGGCAAGAGCAGCCTGCTCAACCTGCTGTGTGAGTGGGGCGCAGGGGGGCTGCGCACAGCCTGGACGAGGTTCCCCCTCCCCATCGGTGGCTGCCGTCCCCGATGCCAAAAGGGCAGGGGGGGTCCCTGGCATCGTCCCCTGAGCCCTGTGTCGTGTTGTTTCCCCCCCAGGCCAGCGTCCAGCAGCCATCGTGTCGCCGGTGGCGGGGACGACGCGGGACGTGGTGGAGGTGGCGCTGAACGTCGGCGGTTACCCCTTGGTGCTGAGCGACACGGCCGGGCTCCGCGATGCCACCGACCCCGTCGAGCAGGAGGGGGTCAGCCGCGCACGAGACCGGTGAGGCTGGGGGAGGCCGGGCTGGGGGTAGCCCCCACCGTGGGGGCTGGGATGACTGGGAGGCGGCAGGATGCGGCCCCTTGCCCTACCCTGCCGCCCCCCACTCCTCAGGCTGCAGCAAGCAGACCTGGTGCTGGCCGTGCTGGACGCTGCGGCGGTGCCCGCCGAGCCGGCTGGGCTGGGGGCTGCCCTGGGGTCCCTGCTGCCCCCCACTGCCCCCCCCTGCATCCTGGTGCTCAACAAGGCCGACCTGCTGCAGGGGGGCGGAGGGACCCTACGCGACGCCTGCACCCAGGGAGACCCCCTGCCCCCTGCCGCCCTCCTCTCCTGCAAGACGGGCGAGGGGCTCGACCACCTCCTGGAGCTGCTGGCACAGCAGCTGGCGCGGCTGTGAGTGTGTGGGGGCACGGAGAAGGCGCGGGGACGTCGGCCACCCCGTCCCAGCTCGGAGGGGTGCTCCAGGCTGGTTTCTCCCTCCTCCCCGGCCCCCAGGTGCGGAGACCCCCTGGCAGGCTCCCCCAGCCTGACGCAGAGCCGGCACAGCCTCCACTTGGGCGACTGCGTGACGGCGCTGGCGCGTTACAGCCGGGAACGCCGGCAGGACCTGGGGCTGGCGGCCGAGCAGCTGCGGTTGGCGCGGCGGCATCTGGGCCGGATCACCGGCCACGTGGGCGCCGAGGATGTCCTCGACATCATCTTCAGGGACTTCTGCATTGGCAAGTGAGGGGTGCAGCGAGGGGGGGGTCCCCTGGCTGCGGTGCCACCGGCGTTGAGAGGACTGCGAGCAAGGGGAGCTTTTGGCTCCGTCCTGGTATTAAACCATGGTGCCTTCGGCGGCTTTGGCGTCCTTCCCCCTTTCTGGTCCCCGACGCTGCGGGGCTCGGCGTCCCCGTGCTGGGCTGCGGTGTTTTCCTGGCCGGGGGGGAGCGTGTCCCGAGCCCCAGGCATGGAAAAAAACACTGGGAGAGGCCCCGTTTCCTGGCCAGGAGGACAAACAAGGAACTGGAGTGTCTGGAAGGGAAAAGCCACCCCGGGGCTTCCCCCCTGGGGCATCCCCTCCCGTGCCGTGGCGTGGGAGCTGTGGGGCTCAGCATCCTGGCGGGTCTGTCCCAGCACCCCGAGTGCACTCCCAGCCCCGGTGGGGGTCTTGGGACCCCTGGGGCACAGCCCCAGTCTGGGGAGCCATGGGATTCCCCCCAGGTCTTGCACCCACTTGGCAGCTTTGAGGACTGCAACCCCAAAGGTGGGGGCTCCCCAGGGACCACCCCCCAACCCCCCAGTTGGGTCTCCCAGGCTCCGGAAGCGCCTGGTGCTCCGAGATTATTTATAGCAGAGCTCCAGGAAATCCTCTGGCAGCGAGCGGGTCTCCCCGGTCCCACAGCCAGGCTGCGTGGGGGCAGCTGGGACAGTGGGGGAGTCCCTCTGTCACCCCCCATCCCACCCCGGCACCATGCTCTTCCAGGGGCTGGGCAGAGACTGGGTGGCATTCCCATCCTCCGGCAGTGGAGGGTGGCAGGAGCATGTGGCTGCCTGTATCCCGGGAGGGATGCAGCCTGGGGGACCCGAATGGGACCGGGGGGGGGGGACCCGTGTGGGATCTGGGGGTGCTGGATGGGGATGTCCCGGGAGCGCTATGTGCCGCTGATGGGGTGCTGGCAGGGGATGGCGTGCGGGCAGCCCGACAGGCAGGAAAAGCTCTTTCAACAGGAAGGAGTGGGAAGCACGGCTGTAAATCAGCAAGCGGCAGCTGGCGATTAATCACCGCGCTCGGCGCGTCCTGTGCCCGCCGCTGCACCCCGGCCCCATGTCCCGGCGTGCGGAGGGGCCTTGGTGGCAGGATGCGGCTGCCAGGGTTTGGCGGCCAAGGGCTTCCCGCTCGCTCGGCCTCGCACGCTTCCCGCCCCAGAGGGGCGCGTGAAGCCGGGACGGGATGTTCCCGCTCCCCATCCCGGCCGTGGCCTCTGCATCCCCTCTCATAGGCATTTAGACACACATGTGGTGAGCTGTGTCGGTGCTCAGGGCTGGCTCTATTTACAGCTGCCGGCCGCCCCGTCTCCAAGCATACGGGTACATGCGCAGGGGAGGCGAGCGTGTGGGAGAGGACGAACATGGGGGCTCGGGGAAGGGGACGGGAGGTTGGCTCTGGCTCCTGCCATGCTGGTGGCCCCCCCCAGGGGCAGGGGGAGGATGGCGGTGGTGCCGGCCACTCGCTCCCGGTCGGATTTTGCCATCCATGCCGTGGGAAGCACCTCCTGGGCTTGTCCTCGAGCCCCTCGCCGCCGTTTTCCGTACACCGCTCGGCCGTTAGCCGCTGCAGAGAGGGCAGGATCAGGCCCCCAGTGCCCCCAGCTGCCTTCACCTCCCCCCCACCAAAGCCCGCAGGCTCCCGCGCTGGCCCCCCTCACCTGGTGTTCTTCAGGGTGGACGTGTACTGCTCCACGATCTTCTGCACCGTCCGCTGGATCTCCTCCACATTGATTTTGCCTGGTGGGACGGAGGAGCGGGCCCTGAGCTGGGCTGGGCAGCAGTGGTGGTGAGGGGAACAGTGGTCCCCAGCGAGTCCCCCACCCTCCTCCCCAGGACTCACCCATATTCCCGAAGATGCCCTGGTTCCTCAGAGCATCCACGTAGGAGCCGGTGCTGGCAAAGGGTCCCAGCCGCCCACTGCTGCCCAGCACCCGTGAGCCCGTGATGTCGAAGAAGGTGTCCATCTGCGGAGGAGAGCGGATGGTGGTGGTCAGCGCCGGCACCGCTGGCCCGCGCGGCACCGCACCTCTGGGCAAAAAG
Organism: Haliaeetus leucocephalus; assembly: GCF_000737465.1. Taxonomy (NCBI): domain Eukaryota; kingdom Metazoa; phylum Chordata; class Aves; order Accipitriformes; family Accipitridae; genus Haliaeetus; species Haliaeetus leucocephalus. Next base: position 1,389,120 of record NW_010972600.1, read on the forward strand.
GGGGCCTGGGGGTGCTGCAGCGGCTTGTCCGTGCCTGGGGTGTACTCGCAGCCGTACGGAAGTGTGTTTGCAAAAGAAAGTATGTGTGTGCAAAAGAAAGTATGTGTGTGCAAAAGTGCACGTGCAAAAGAAAATGCCTGTGCCAAGGTGCGTTTGCAGAAGGGCATGTGCAAAAGAAAAAGGTACGTGCCCAGCCTCGTGTGCTCCCGGCACGGCCACGGAGGGTGCCCAGGGATGTCCCCGTGCCCCGGCAGCTCCCTCACCTTGGAGCCCATGCAGATGTTGAGCTGCTCCTTGAAGTACCCAGCCTGCGCGGCAGCTTTGCTCTTCTCCTCCAGCTCCTTGCTGAGCTGCTCCTTCTCCACCAGCAGCTTCTTCTTTTCCTCCTGGTTGCCCTTGACCTGTTTCTCAGCGTCCTGCAGCCGCTTGTCCAAGTCCTGCTTCTCCCTGGAGCAGTTCATGTGACACTGGAGCATGTTCATGTCGCAGACGCTTTTCCCCATGTATTTGGTCTCCCGTTCCTGCTGCCAGAGGAAAAGCCCCTCCGTCTGCTGCGTCAACCAGGTGACCTGGTCGTTGACTTCGTTGCAGCTGGGGACGGCCAAGCCCTTGATGCGCTGGAAGAAGTAGTTCATGTCGGACCTCAAGGATCTGCACTCGTGCTTCAGCAGTTCCAGGTTGGATTTGGCGGGCTCGCAGGTGATCCTGGTGTTGAGCAGGTCCCGCTGGCAGCTCTCCTGCTCCTGGGTGGCTTTGGTCAGCGTGGCACCTGCTTTGCGGCAGTTTTCCTCTAGCTCCTTCTTGGCCAGGGCTGTCTGGTCCAGCTGGTTCCGCAGCAGCGCCTTGTCGGCTGGAAGGGGGGGCACAGGGTTGGGGTGCATGGTTTCCTCCCACCACCACTAACTCCCACCCTACATCTTGGGGTGACACCCCTGCCTGGCCCGGGGAGGGGGCAGACCCCCTGCACAGCCTGTGCTGGGTCCCCAAGGGATGCTGGGGGTCCCCAGGGGGCTGGGAGGGGGATGCCCAGGGTGGGGCGACAGCCTGGGGGGGGTCCCTTACCACTGCAGCTGGCATTGATGACGCTGATGGTCATGTGGCACTCGTCCAGCTTTATCTTCTGGTAGAAGATGATCTTCATCATCTCCTGCAGCTGAGGTAAGGGGAGGAAGAGGGGGGGGGGTCAGAGTGTCCTGCAAGGACCCCCCCCCCCCCGGCATCGCCTTGCTCCCCCCAGGTGGTGGTGAGAGTGCTGGGGGCTGGCGAGGGTGGGGGATTGAGGAGGATGAGGGGGGGGCTGTGAGAATGGAACCCCCTCAGCCAGTGGCTGCCTCTGGAATGCCAGGGCTGACCCCCCCCCCGGGGCTGGGGGGGGGGGCATGTCAGCGTGGCCAGCAGGCTCTGCCCCCCCATCCATCCCTGCTGAAGCTTGCGGGGCTGAAGCAAGGTCCCAGCTCCCCACAGCCCCCAGCACCCATGGGTGGGTTGCTGCCCCCAATACCTGGGGGGCTTTTCCTTCCTTCCCCGGGGGAGGGGGGGGGGGGCTCACCTTGGGGATGGGGTTGGAACCCTGGGTGCTATTGCACTTATCCAGGTCCCGTTGCACCTTCTGGGCGAGGACCTGCAGCCCTTGCTTCTCCTTGAGGGTGGCATTGAGGGTGCGCGTCAGGTTCATGTTCCTCCCGCTGAGGGTGATGATCTTGTTGTAGCGATCCTGCAGCTGCTCCTCCAGCAGCCGAAGGTGCGTGTCGGTGCCCGCCTGCGCGTTGCCGTACACCATGAACAGCACCAGCCCCAGGATGATGAGGAATTGGATGAGGGAGGTGAAGAGGAAGATATACTTCACATAAAAACCACAGTCCCGCTTGGGCATCGCTTCCTTGGCTTCCAGACCAAACTTGGCCATGGCGTAGCTGCTCTTCTCCATCCCACCGATGCTCTGCGCACCCCACCCCACGGCAGCCCCTTTCAACGGGGCCGCGCCGGGGTGGAGCTCGCTCCCGCCGCCGTGTTTATATTGCTGTATTTAATATTTCCTTCTGCTGGGCTCCTTCCTGCCTCTCCGGATGCCTCAGACCTCCCGGGTTATCACGATGCAGCTTCTGTTTGCAGGAGGACTATTGTTCCCGATGGCTAACAGAGGGGGGTGAAGCGTGGGACCCTGCTCCCCCTCCCTGTGCTGGGGCTCAGCGCTCCCCTGGGACCGGCTCTCACCCCAAAAATAGCCCCCAGCACGGCAGGCACTGGGGATGCCCAGGGAATGAGTCCCCAGGGGCAGGCAGGGTGGGCTGCGGCTGCCCACGCTCACTGGTGGGGTGATGGAGGAGGATCCCACCGCCTGCACCGGGCACCCCGGGGTTGGTCCTGGCACCATGTCCTCATGGTGGGATGGTGGCACGCGAGTCACCAGTGGACCCCACGGCTCACTGGGTTGGTGGCACGCAGGGACTGATGCTCCACGTCTGCTCTCCTGCAGCTTGCAGGCAGCTCGCAGACAGGGGAAGGATGTGGCCAGGTCCTGGCTTGCAAGTAGGGTTGGCAGTGGGCTGGGGTGGGTGATGTGGGGCCGTGGGATGAAGCCACTGGTGGGAACCTGTGGCTGCAGCTCCCGTGGGTGCTGTCACTCCACAGAGCCACCATCCTGCCACGGGGCCCGGGGAGCTGCTCCTGGTCTGTCCCCTGCCGGGGACATCTCTGCTGGGCAGAGCGCAGCCGGTGGAAGGGAGCAAGGGGCAAATCCAGACCTTTCTGTGCCCACCTGCGGCACTGCCACATCCCCAGGCTGCCAAGGAAGCCCCAGCCGAGCACATGGAGCACGCCTGGCCCTGGCCCCGTGCGAGGACGGCCACCCATGCCACCATCGCTGCCGTGGTGGCTCAGCCCAGCCGGGCACGGATGGAAAGAGCCGTGGGTTTGCAGCCATCTCCCCCTTCCCGCTCCAGGTCTGGGGTCCCCTGGGCCCCACACTGGGCTGAAGGGGGAGCCTGGGGGTGAGGGCTGGCTTGGGGACAGGCTGGGGACATGGAGGGGGCTCCTCAGTGCAGGGAAAAGGGGTCACAGCGGGAGCAGGCAGCACCGTGGCAGGGACCAGAGGGAGGGGGAATGGTGCCCATCCGATCCTCAGTACTGGTGACCACAGATGGGGCATCTGGGCTCAGCCGGACCATGTTTGGATCCCAGCCATGGCCATCGCCACCCCGTCCCCATCCCATGGGAGCCCTGGGCTGCGGTGGAGGGGCTGACTGTGCCTGGGACACCCCCCAGCTCTGCAGGATGCCCAGCCAGGGTTGGGGGGGGCTGGCTGGGGGGGGCCGAGGTGTGGGGCCACGCCAGGCGCTGACCCCGATCCGCTTGCTGTTTCCTGCCTTCTGGCTGTGCCGTGGTCCCTGGGGACCGGGAAGTGTCTGCGATGGTCGGGATGGTGTCGGTCCTGAATCCATTCTCAGCTACTGACGTTTCCTTCCTGAGCTGCAAATAACGGTGAGTCACCCCCCGGCCCCCCCCGGCCCCACAGCAGGGACACTGCCGGGGCTCTGCCGGACCCCTGAGCCCAAGACCCCAACATGCCAGTGGCTTCTCTGGTCAGATGCTCCCTCTGGCATCTCGCCCCATGGGCTCCCCGCAGCCTCCTGGGGTCACCGGGCATCCCAACGGGGTATCCAGCCCCCCCGCCAGGCTGCAGACCCTGCCTCTGTCCCATTTTCCCATTAGCCTCCCGGCTATAATTAAGCTTTCCCATGCTGAGGGCTGGCGCTGCGTTGAGGTCGGGCCATGGGAATGGCTCTACCTGGTTCCCCTCCCTGTCCCAAGTTGCTGGGGGGCTGGGGTCTCCACTTTGGGACCACTGGGTTTGGGGTGCAGGAATGGGGCTTGTCCCCCCTCCATAGGCTCTGCAGCCTGGGGACCCCCCGACACAAGCGGGGGTCATCTCGCAGAGGCACTTTCACCTGGAAAACCGCCTGCCAGCACCTTCCCCGGCCCCCAAGCCAGGACAGGGGGGGCGGGCAGCGAGGGGCACGGGGGGCAATGATGTCCCATGGAAAGCGCAGGCAGGAGGAGGCCGGATGCCTGCGCGCAGCCTGCCTGCCCTCTGCACAGGATACCGCGACGGCAGGAAAATCTGCAACTTTCCTGGAAACTTTCTTCAAAGCGGATCAAAGATGCCGGGAAGCGACTGCAAAACAGCAGCAGCTGATGATCCCCATTCCCCTCGGCACCGTATCCCTGGCTGGGCCCCCCCCCACCCCAGGGTGCCTGTGGGGTCCCTGGCAGAGCCGGGTCCTGTCCTGGCAGCCGCTGGCACCGCGGTGGCAGAGCCCGGTTAAAAAGTCCTGGGGGGCGTGTGGTGACTGAGCAGGGCTCTGGGGATGGCTGAGCTGGTGGCACAGGGAGACGTCCCGGTGAGCAGAGCAGCCTTTATTGCCCAAACACCTGCCCAGTGTTCCCAGTTTCTGGAGCGTGCTGGGAGCGTGGCATTGAACCCTGGAGCTGATTAAGGAGCAGCTCCAAGCAGTCGGTGGGGGAAACCATCCCTTGGTTGAGCTAAAACTCTGCCCAAAAGCCGGACAACCGACCCCTCTGGTCCTGCCGTCCTGCTCCGGCTGTGGCATCGGGACACACGGCAGCGTCACGATAGGCGACAGGATCGGGACACGTGGTGGTATCGGGATAGAGAGTGCCATCGGGACAGGGTGGCATGAAGGCACACGGTGACCACCAGCGTCGTTCATCTGGACACGCTAGCTCCAGTCAGGGCTGAGCCGCTGCTGGGTCCCAGTGCTAAGGGGCGCTGTGGGACTGGGAATGATGGGCTCGACGTTGGGGTTGGTGGGGGGGGTGCCCGGCCCCCAGCCCCCGGCAGGGAGGGGGTCGGGGGGTTTGTGGGGCTTCAGCCTTTCCTGCAAAAGAGGAGAGAGCAGGGAGTGAGTCCCCACACAGCCCCCGGGTCCTGTTCCCCTGGGGACACCGGTGACGATGGCACCTGCCGGGAAGAGTGGCCGTGAGCACCCAGGCTGGCCGCACCGGTGAAGCCCCCTCCCCAAACTAATGCTTGGGTCGTGTGCCCCCCCTTCCCAAGCGCTGCAGGTAGGCCAGCACCCACAGAAAGTACCGGGATGGGGGGCACCTGCGCCCAGTCGCTCGGTCCCTCGCCCGCCGCCGCCGCAGCGCGTCGACCTCGGCCGCGTAGTCCCGTCTGCGGGGAGAGCGGAGTGGCGTGAGGGGGTGTCGCTGTCCCCCCTGGGGATGGGGGGGCGGAGGGTCCCCATGGGCAGAGAGGGACAGGGCAGTGTGGTGGAGGAGCTGGGTGTGGGGCTGGGTTGGTTTGGGAGGGTGGGTGCTCAGCCCATGGAGGGGGGGGGACAGGGACCTTACAGGGTGGCTTCGAGCTCTCTCTGCCGGGCCTCGCATTGCTCCCCGCGCGCCCGCAGCGCTCGCTGCTGCTCCGCCGCAGCCTCCAGCCGCTGCCGCAGCCCCAGCGCCTTCTCCTTGCCCTGCGCCAGCTCCTCTGCGGGACGAAGGGGACAATGGGGGTCACCCGCGCACCCCAAACCTGAGCCCCTTCTGCCGGGCGTTGCCCAAAGGGCTGGGGGACCCCCGGGTGAGCTGCTTGAGCGGGGTGACGGGGGGGACCTGTGCCCCACGCCGCTGCTGCCGGGGGGATGGAGCTCACCTTGCAGAGCTGCTTTGCCGCGGGCCAGTTCAGCCCGCTCACGCCGCAGGGCCAGCACCTCGTTCCCCAGCGCCGTCACGTTGGCCTCCAGCCTGGCCTGGGGAGAGGGGACACGGCGGCGTGGGGACAGGGGTGGGCAGCGTTCTCCCCGTCTCTTCATCTGCGGCTGGAGGTCTGACCCTCCTCACCACGGCCCCATGTCCCCAAGCTGTCCCCCATGCTCCTGGTGGCCTTAGGTTCCCCCCGTTATGTTTCTCGAAGGGGTAGGGACATGGATTTGGGGAAAATCCCTCTTGCCTGGGGGGATGGCTCAGCCTGAGCTCGGTGAGGATGCTGGCGCACCAGGGATGTCACAGGAGCCCCAGGTCACCCAAGCGCCCCGTGAATGGCATCCCCAGTGCCTGAGAGGGGATGGGGCTTCCCCCCTAGTCGGGTCCCCAAGAGGCTGCACAGCCCAACCCCAATCCCGGCGCCAGCCCTGGGAAGTGGGAGCACTTTTCCAGCCTCTCCGGGCCATTGTTCGGCCGGATGAGCCCCGGAGGGGCGGTGGGACCCGGCTCTTCCTCCGGGCTGCGGCCGCGGTGCTGGGGCCAGGCCTTTTCCCAGCCAGGGCCGCAGCTAAAAATACCTGGGAGGAGAGAAATGGCAGCTCCGCACCAGCTCCGGCCTCCGCTGCTGCTTTGGGACGGGGTAATTATATGTGCATGGAGCAGCTTGGTCACAGCTAAGAATAGCTGCCCCTGGCTGGGCACGGGCACCCGGGCAGGGGGATGGCAGGACCCGGGCTGTGCCGAGGGACCGGGAGCAGCCGGGACTCCCCTTTTGGGGTGTCCCTTGCAGGAAGGTGGCCATGCACCCCTGGGGTGCTGCTGGTCCACCCATCCCAGAGCTGCTTCTCCCCCTTCCCGGCTCATCTTTGCAGCCAGTCTTTGCTCTCCGGGGATTGTGCATCTGCAGCATCCTTCCCATCAGTGCCGGGGCTTTCCACGAGCCTGGTCAAAATCCCCCAAGGAATGAAGCATCACCCTGGTCTTGGCTACTGAGCTCTCCCAGAAATCCCCCTCTCCGCCCCAACGTCGCTCCCCCCACTGCCGTGCATGCAGCCGGCTGGCCGAGGACCCCCTTGGCCCCCATCCCTGCCAGCACCTACCGCCCGCTCCCGGCAGGACGCCAGGCTGACATTGAGTTTCTTGCCGTCACCGCGGGCCTGGGTGAGCTCCCGCCGCAGAGCATCCTCCGCCCGTGCGGCCGCCGCCGCCGCCTGCTGCAGCCGGGTTCGGTCCCGCTCCAGCTCGGCCACGCGGTTCCCCAGTTCCCGGCTCTCGTTGGCCGCCCGTTCCCGGCAGCCCCGTAGCTTCCCCACCGCCTCTGAGCGCCACACCATCACCGCCACCGAGACCGTCACCGCCGCCACCAGCACCAGCAGCATCACGCACAGTCCCAGCACCTTCAGGGTGGCCTTGGGCACCGCAGGGTCCATGCCGGAGGGGGACACGGGACTGCTCGCCTGCTCCGGCGGCGGCTGCCCGGGATGTGCCAGCATCCCCAGGGCAGGTCGCTCCCTGGGTTGCCGTAATTACCGCGTGTGGGTTTTTCTCACCAAACACGGCTTTGGGCTGTGGTTTCTTGCAGGTCATAGCCCAGAATAGACTTTGTTTGTGCTGGAGGTGGGAGGATGCTCTGCCCCGGCGCCCGGCCGTAGGTCACAGCTGCAGGGACAAGCAGGGATGCAGTTGGGGTCTGGTGGATGTTGGGAATGCTGAGGCTGCAGTCTACCTGAGGGGTATCTGCAGCACCCCCTTACCCGCACCGTGCAGCAGGGTCAGGGCTCTGGGTCCCCAAGAGGTGCTGGAGCAACAAGATGCTGGATTTCCACAAGGTTTTTTTGAATTTTATTAAAAAATAACCTAACCGTGAAGTGCCTGTGGACCCCTCGGCTCAGGGCAGCCCTGCCATGTCTCTGTGCCCTCCAGCACATGCCCCAGTCCCCTTCTCTTGCCCTGGGCACAGTCCTTGGTGGCTGGAGGGAAATCATCTCCCCAGGATATCGCCACGGTGAATAGGGTGAATTTGGCAAGCAGAGCATGCAAGGAGGTATAGGCGGTCCCGGGACAGGGCTGAGCAGGCACCGGGCTCCTGCAGCAGACACTGCACCCGCTGCCACCCCTAGACTCTGCCAGGCTGGACGGGGATGGTTCCTCCTCGCCCCACGTCAGGGGACGAGGAATCATGGAGGTCCGTGTTCCTGCTGCTCACAGGAGGAGCATCCCAGGGAGGAGGAGAACCAGGAGGCTGAGGGACGTGGCAAGGAGCCTGTTCCCACCCGAGTGCTGGCTCCTCAAGTCCTGGAGTTCCTTCTGCAGGTGCTCGTTCTGCAGCTGGAGCTCATTCCTGGGGGGGGGGACAGGGAGAGTTGGTGACAGAGCGTGGGGCTGGGGGTGGTGTGGGGGAGCGTGGGGCTCACCTGCTGCTTTCCAGGTCCTCCAGCTGATTCTGCTGCTGGGTCACCTCTGCCTTGAGCTTCCCATTCTCCTCTGCAGGGAGGTGACGGCAGACCGGGGTCAGGGTGTCCCAGGGGACAGGGATGAGGGTGACTTGAGGGGATGGAGATCAGGGTGTCTTGGGATGGGGATCAGGATGACACAGGGGACAGGGATCAGGATGACCCAGGGGACAGGGATCAAGGTGTCTCATGGGATGAGGATCAAGGTCACCCAGGGGACAGCGATCCGGGTATCTCAGGGGATGGGGATGAGGGTGACCCAGGGGCTGGGGGTCAGGGTAGCCCAGGGGCTGTTGTCTGTGCCCACACCCCCCACCTCGGAGCCCTCACCCTGCCCAGGACTCACCTTGCAGCTGGGTTACCCTGGCAAGAGCCTGCTCCAGCTCCGAGGCTTGCCCCTCCAGCTCACCCTGAGCATCGGCAGAGGGAAGGGGCTGGAGACTCCGGCTCGGGCGCTCCCTCGCACCAGCCAAAAGCACCCAGTTCAAGGTGGGGGGCTGCAGGTTTCCCCATAGGGTCCCAGCCCCCCACCTGCCAGCAGAACCCCAGCACCTACCAGCTTATTCCTGCAGACTTCCCACTGGTGGTGGGCTTCCGTGAGGGACCGGTTGGTGACAGCCAGCGCCTCCTCCAGCCACTCCAGCCTCACTGAGCAATTCCCCACCATCGCAGGGACTGCGGCCGGCTGGCAGAACATGGTGGTGAGGACTACCGCCAGCGCCACAACGACCACACAGAAGACCACGGCCACGTGTATCTTCCAAGCTTGCTTGGCTCGGGGCAACCAGTGTGGGCTGCAGCCCTCCATCCTGCCTGTGCTGCCCTGTCCAGGCAAAAACACACTGGGCTGGGAGCAAGCTTGAGTTTCCCCCTAAAATCAAACAGTTTCATTTCTCAAAGAGTGGGACTTTCCAGGAAATCATGTGGTTTGTGACAGAGCAGCATCCGGGGGAGTTGAATGGCCGCTGGGCTGCCGAGGTCTCTCGTGGGGCTGGTGCTGTGCCCCTGCGTGCACCGGGGCTGGTACAGGCAGGGCTGGGGCAGATGCTGGGGGGGACCCCGCCGCTGCAGGGGGGTGACCCCAGCCCTGTGTCCCAGCGAGTTGGGGGGCAGAGCTGGGGGGCTGTGGGCGTGCATGCAGCCCCATGGAGCTGCCAGTAGGGACAGTGCCCATGGTGGGGGGACACACGGCAGAGCGTCCCCCAGGGCAAGGGGTAATGGGGGTGTCGGGGGTGTAAATGGGGTATGGGATACCCGGAACATGGGGTGCCTGGGGTATGGGGGATTAGGGATAGGGGGTACTCAGGATATGGGTTACTGGGAGTGTGGAGAATTAGGGGTACAGGGTTGTGCTGGTTTTGGCTGGGGTAGAGTTAATTTTCTTCATAGTAGCTGGTATGAGGCTATGTTTTGGATCTGTGCTGAGAACTGTTGATAACACAGAGATGTTTTCCTTATTGTGGAGCAGTGCTTGCACAGAGTCAAGGCCTTTTCTGCTTCTCACCCCACCGGCAAGCAGGCTGGGGGGGGCACAAGGAGCTGGGAGGGGACCCAGCAGGGACAGCTGACCCCAACTGACCCAAGGGATATTCCATCCTATACGATGTCATGCTCAGCATACAAAGCTGGGGGAAGAAGAAGAAAGGGGGGGGGCGTTCGGAGTGATGGTGTTTGTCTTCCCAAGTCACCGTTACGTGTGATGGAGCCCTGCTGTCCTGGAGATGGCTGAACACCCGCCTGCCCATGGGAAGCAGTGAGTGAATTCCTTGTTTTGCTTTACCTGTTAAACTGTCCTTACCTCAACCCATGAGTTTTCTTGCTTTTAATCTTCCGATTCTTTCCCCCATCCCAGCGGGGGGAAGTGAGCGAGCGGCTGCGTGGGGCTGAGCTGCTGGTGGGGGTTCAACCACAACAGGGGTACTCAGGGTGGGGGGTACTGGGGGTATGGAGAATTAGGGGTATGGGGTACTCAGGGTCTGGGGTACTGGCGGTATGGAGAATTAGGGGTATGGGGTACTTGGGGTATGGAGAAATGGGGGTATGGGGTCCCTGGGGTATAAAGTAACTGGAGTTTGGGGTGCCTGGGCTCAGGGCTACCTTAGGTACAGCATAACTGGAGTTTGGGGTAACCAGGTTATGGGGTACCTGGGGTGTGGGGTACCCAGGGTACAGGGGTACCCAGGGTGTGGGGTTACTGGGGTAGGTGGTACCAGTCTGCAAACACTTCTGCAGCGCAGCCTTCCCCCCCCAGCCCAGTTCTGCCCAGCAGGGCTGCCCCGGCTCTGCCTGGGCAAAGGGGCACTTCTGGGGCCAGGATCCAGCCCTGGCTTCTGGCAAGCGCTTGGCCCTGTGATGTCCGTGCCAGTCCAGGCTTTCATGGGACATCCCTGTCCAGAATGATCCTGGCTCCTGCTGTTCGGGAGGGTTTTTATGTGGGGGAAGAGCTGGTGAGGGGAGGAGGAGGGTTAAAGGGGGAGGAAGGGCTGCGAGCCCTCCGCTCCCATCCTTAGGGAGCAGCATCGTGGTCCAGCCACCGCATGGGCTGGTTTTTGGGAGGCCGAGAGTGGGGCTAAGCCAGCATTGGGGAGAAATTCAAAACGTTCTTTTTTCCAGGAGTTGTGCTAAAATCCTGGGGTTTTTAATGCTTTTCCTGCTGGTGTTTCTCAGCAGGGAAATGTCCTCTGAGAAAAGGCAACGCCAGCCGGTTCATCATGGCCCCGAAGGACCCCAAAGCACTTGGGGGGACTGGGACGACTGTCCTGCCAGGTCCTCTCCCTGCCACTCTGTGGGGCTGGGAGGAGATGGGGGACACAGGATGTGGGGATATAGGGTATGGGATGTGGGATGCGATATTTGGATATGGGATACATGATATAGGATATGGGATGCGAGCTGTAGGATGTGAGGTATAGGATGCAGGGTATGGGATACTAGATGCAGGATACGGGATGCAGAATCTAGGATATGGGATGTGGAATGCACATATGGGGATATGGGAATATGAAATACGGGATATGGGATGCTGGATGTGGGATATGGACTATGGGATGCAGGATGTGGGATAGAGGAAGTGGGATGCAGAGTGTGGGATGCAGGACTGGAGTGACACTGCAGCTGGGGATGTCACCGCCCCTCGCACCAGAGATGATCACCCAAATAAATCCAAGTCCAGCCAAGGTGGTGCCTACCAGGAGCAGCCCAGGCCAGGTCGGAGCTGGGGGGCTGAGGGGGCTGGGGGAGTTCCTGCAGTCACCGTGTTTCCGCAGCCAGCTGCTGGTGCCACTGCTCCTGCCACCGCAACTGTGCCAGGAAGCCGAGACCCCTGGCACAGAGTCCTGGCATGGGCAACCCAGCCCCAGGGATGCTCTGGCTGCATCCTGGCACGCAGAGACAGCGGCCACCGCCTCACCTTTCCTCCCCCCCAGCTCCAGAAATAGTTGTTCCACTTTTAGTATTTTTATTCTGCTGCTTCATGTGATAGAAAAAGCAATGGCTGTAAAATGAAAAACACACAAAATATTTACCAAACTTCAAGTTTTTGAGTCAGATTTTCAACATCTGGAGAATTAAAAGGCTCTGGCAGATTCGGTGAGCTGTCAGCGTAAAGGCTTTAAGTATGTTGTTATTATTATTTATGGTCTGGAGCCTGAAGAGGAATGAAGGCCAAAGGTTTCAAAAATAGCTTGAAAAAAGGGAATGGATGTTTTTTCCAGAACCAGCTCACTTTGAACAGCAAGATATTGAGATGCAACTCTTAAAAAATATATCTAAAAAGCAACTGGGAGAGGAATGTGCATTGTCAAGGGCTGCCCCGAAGCCGCCCTGGCGCGGTGGAGCTCAGCTGTCCCCACGGCGTCCTGGCTCAGGCTTGCTTTGCAAAGCAAGTGTTAGTGCTCCAAGCAGCCCCTCTCCCTCTTTCCACTGTTTTCCCCCAAATCCTGACTTCCAGTGGCCCCTTTCCTGGGAGCCATACAGCGATACCCGCCCTGGTGCCCCCGTTTTGGAAGGGGTTGGGGTCTCTCGCCTCCTGCTCCTCCGTGTTCAAGGGCCATTTGTTTTCCTCCTCCAGCAGGTTGTCCGGAGGGACCGGCGGGAACAGAGCAGCGTCTCTTGGCCAGACGGCCTGGAATTCGGCAGCTGGATCCGGCCTGGCCCTGCCATCGTGGCAGAGACAGGGAGCTGGCACCTCCCGTGTCCCCCCCATGGCTGGATGCCTGGGGATGCTCCGGGTGCCCAGGGATGCTCTGAATGCCCAGGGATGCTCCAGTTTGGGATCCCCAGGGATGCTCCAGTTTGGGATCCCCAGGGATGCTCCGGTTCAGGGCAGGGGATGGAGCAGACACCTCTGCATCCCCTGGGGCTGGAGCCCTGGGCAGGATGCGGCCCCTGAAGCAGCAGTGCTGACCACGGTGCAAAGCCAGCAAGGATGGGGTGTGCAGGGGCACATTTTGGGCGGCCGGCGGCCAGGGCCAGCACACGGGAGAAGCTCCTGCCATGGCAGCAATGCTCTGCACCCTGCTCACGCCATGGCTTGCCTCAAGGGAGGTGGTGGGGCAGCATGGCCCCCCCCCAGCCCCTCAGGGGGGGCTGAGAGGAGGCTCCCGGGAGGGTGCAGCGCCTCAGCTTTTCCCTTTCATCCCTTGCCTGCGCCTGTTCCCTTTCAGCCTGAAACGTTGGTTTCTCTCCTATTTTCGGTTGGCTTTTTGGTTGCTTTCTTTTATTATTTTAATTTAGGCACTGTCATTATATTTTCCATTATTTAAAAAAAAAAAAAAGAAAAGAAAGGAAAAGAAAGCAAGCAGCTTCCCAAGGCACTTTCCAGCTCCCGGCTGCTGTTCAGAGCAGCTTTTGTTCCCGGCCAGTGCCAGGACGTGCTTGTGGGGTGCAGCATGGAGGCACCCCCTTCCCACTGCCCGAACCCCGGCTCCCTCCTCCCTGCGGGGCTGGTGGGGGTTTGGGGGGATGCACCCCAATGCGGGGATGCTGTCGGGTGGGGAGCCGAGCAAACGGCAGCCCCATCCCTGCCGTGGGGGCCCCGGCAGCACCGAAGGACGTGCCGATGCGGCGGCGCACCGTCCCGCTCATTTACGTTGGGCTCCGGCCATCCTTAATTGCTGGCGGGGCGGGACAGGAGCTGCCGGCTCCTGGGCTCCTTTTTCCCTTCCCTGCTTTGCTATTCCCTTTTGGCCGGGGTCCGGGGGTAACAAGAAGCAGCTGAGCCTGGCCCCGCCGGCTGCCCCCACCTGCCTTTCTCATCACCATGGGGATACCACGGGGTCTCGCTGTGCCCCCTCACCCACGTCCCATGGTCCTGCCATCCAGGAGCTCTCCCGGGAGGTTTCCCTCTTCCATCCCTGTCTCTGCTTCCCAGGCATTGTCGGAGCCGGATGGCCCCGCCAGCGCTGGGTGCAAGCGGGGAGCGGGGTAATGTTGCACCCACACCTCACCCACCCCAAAAACCCATGGCCGGGACCCACCACACCCCATCGCTTGCCCAAAGCCATGGGGGACCCAAGGGGATTCTCGCTCCGGCCCCAGCCTCCCACCTGCCCATCACGGAGCTGAGCTGGGGGCATCGCCCGTGACAAGGGGCTGAGAAGGCAAAAAAAGAGTGGGTTTTGACCCCAAAGCTGTTGTATTGCAGAAAACGCCTCTGGGTTCTCCATCCTGCAGCCTGTCGGTCCGGTGTGGGGTCCCCGCGGGGCTCCCCCCACCGGGTACCCCCCTCCGGAGCCGCCACGGGTCACGCGGAGCCGCGTGCCGGTGGTTTCTGCTAACGATTACGAGAATTACAGACAAAAGCATCCCAGCTGGCAGCCTTGGACGCTCAGCCGTGTAATCAGCCCTGGGCTGGACTGCAAGGCTCAGCATCGCCTGGAAGCCGGGATGGGCCGGGGGGTTATTTTGGTACCCAAAGATGCTCCGCAGCACACGGATGAGCTGAGGGTCCAGCCAGCCCTGGCCAGCGCAGGGGGCATTTGGGGCCGGGACTGGGACCAAAGGGCTCCTTGTCCCCGGGGCTGGAGGGTGCAGGACCCTTGGGATGGGGACCGCGGCTTCAGCTCCTGAGCTGAGAGTCCCACACCTGGGGGAGAGCAGCAGGAGGATTTTGGCTGCAGCCCCCAGCCCAACCCCTGACCCCGGGCAGGTTTCCAGCCCTCGGGAATGCAGGGCTGGGCCGGACACCCAGCACGGACCTCCTGCAACCCCGGCACATCCCTCCATGTGTGCCCCTGGCTCCTTCTCTGTGTCTGTGGGAGTGGGGGGAGCTCCCGGCCACCCCTTTAGCTCTCCCCTGCTTCCAGCCCCCTCCAGCCCCCAGTGCCCGGGACAACCCCGTGGCACAATGCGGGAGGTCCCGGCCGGCGCTGGGATGGGATCCAGCAAGAAGGAGCAGGGCGCAGCTGTGAGCGTAAGGGGCTGCAAACGGGGGCGTCCGACTGGCCCTTTCGCATGGCTGCTTTTTCTCTTTTTTCGCCCCATTTTTCTTCCCGACTCCATAAATAGCAGCAGAGCTGCAGGAGCCGCTTCCATCTGCCCTGCCTGCACAGCTGCCTCCGACCAAGCCAACCAGATGGTGGAAAACAATCCTGCCCGCTGGCATTCCCCCCCCGGCCCCCCGGCACTGCCGCCAGCGGTGCCCGCGGGGGAGCATCCGCCGGCCTTCCCCGGTGAAGACGGACGCGGATCCCGGTACCGCAGCTCCCAGCACCCCGGGATGGGCAGCACCCAAGTTTTCTGGGGGTGGGAGCCCCGCGATGGGGTCCCATCATTTCCAGCGCCTCCTCCCGTGCTGCGCCGCGGCGTCGCCCACCCAACGTGCCGGCGTCGGTGGGTTCTCGTCCAGGCGGGATGAGGAGAGGGGTTGGGGTTTGGCAGCTGGTTTGGCAAACGTGTCCGTCCCCCCCCCACGCCCCCCTGGGTGCCCCGTGTCCCATTTGATCTCGCAAGCGGCCGCAGCCAGTATAAGGGTGAAAAAATGCCGCGTCATGGCCAAACCATGTTGTAAAAGGGAAACGTTGTCCTGGGAGTGGGGGGGGGGGTTTGGCCCCGTAAATGCAGCCTGTTCCATTACAGCATCCGCCGGGAGCCACGGGTGGGATGGGGCACGGGGTGTGTGTGTGGGGGATGCCTGCGAAACCCACCCAGTACCGCAACCCAGGGGGGACAGACAGACGTCCAAAACGGACTCGCTGCCCTTCACCCTGGCTGGGGTCACCCAGTGGGTCTCCAGCTCCTGTGCTGGGTGCATCCCTGTGCCAAGGGGGCTGAGGGGCTGGATGGATGTGTGTGTCTCCCCCCCTCAGCTGCCACGTCCCCCGGCCACGGGGAGCTGGCGCGGTTCCCCCTGCACCGCCGCCAGCCGGCTGAACCGGGCCCAAGGCAAACAGGAGCCGCCGGGACGGTGCTACCGTGCAGGGCGGGAGGCGATGGGGCAGGAGTTGGGGGGGGGGGAACACGGGTCTGGGCACCCCCGGAGAAGCCCAGCAGCCAGGTGGGTGTACACACAACCTTATATTTTGTAATAAATAATGTACAAATCCGCACGTGCCCTCGGTGCGTGCCGGCACCGCTGCCACTGGGTCGCATCCTGCAATCGCCTCTCGCTTGCTTCCCTGGCCCCGGCACACCCCAGGAGTTGAGGGGGGTTCCCTGTGCTGGGGAGGGAGGGTTAAGAAATGCCTGTTTTGAGGATTTTTTTTGCCTGCGATAAAGGTAGTTGGGGCAAAAAGCTCCCCAAGGGCAAAATAGCCGGGTTGGTGGAGCAGGATGGGTGCAGGATCAGGCCTGGCCGGGCTCTGTCCTGAGCTCAGATGAAGGGCGCGGGGACTGAGCTCGGCATCCCAGGCACGCCGCCCACCGCCGAGCCCCCGCACCCGGCCAGAGAGCTGGCACCGCAGCCGGAGAGCTGGCACTGTGGCCACATCGCTGGCACCGCACCACGCCGGGGCAGAGAGCGCGGGGAGGGCTTTTTCTCCACATCCTTGGGCTTTTTTCCCCCAAAGAAACCCCATGTTTCCTTGTGGGGTACAGGGCAGGGAAGCAGTGGGTGCTCCCAGCTCCCGGCACCCTCGGCCAACGCTGGCCCCGGCACAGGCACACGGGAGCCC
>NW_010972600.1:1405590-1414180 GCF_000737465.1 Haliaeetus leucocephalus
CCCCCCCTCCCCGCGTCCCGGTGGTCCCCTGCCCCACTGTCCCCCGGGGGCATGGCGGGGGGTCCCACTTCACGTGTCCCGTGCGTGCGTGTCCCCCCCTTGGTCATTATAAATGAGTGCGGGTAAAAGCGACGGGGAAAAGGAGGGCGGAGCTGAGCCGGGGAGGGGGCATGGGGGGGGGATGTGGCACTCACGGCTGCCCCTGGATCCGGCCCATCCTCCGGCGGCTGCTGGGGGTCCGGAGGGTGGCCGTGGGGCCCAGGGCTCGGGCGCCGGAGGCGAAGTCCATCACCTCGGGGGGAGCCCGGCGCATCTCGCCGGCCCCCATCTCCCGCCGGATCTCGGCCAGCGCCTCGGCCGGGGCCGTCAGCAAGCGCTGGAAGAAGCTCTCCCGCCCCGGCGGCCGCTCCTGGCAGGTGAAGGTGACGGCCGTACCCGCATCCGCCTTCATCTCCCGCGAGAAGCCGTCGGAGGTGCCATCAAAGCAACGGCCGATGGCGATCTCCTTGGCCAACCGCGGGTTCTGGTCCGTCACCGTGTAGATGCCGTAGTTGTGACCCAACGGGTCGACCGGTGCCAGCATGGTGAAGGCGGCCGTGTGGTTGTTGTCTGCCACAGGCGGGTGACGGCTCAGGTAGTCCCGGAGGAGGCTGTTGACGGCCGTGCGGTGGCAGCTGCCTTGGGGGACGATGGAGACCAAGGTGCGATCCACCAGGCTCTGGTCGAAGAGCATACCGCTGCACTTGAACTCCACGCAGGCACCTGAGGTGTTCTCCAACAGCGTATCCCGCACGCTACGGGTGTCACGCAGCCCGTAGAGCTGCCCCCGGGTGCGGGGGTGGCTGCCCCCCACATTACGGGACCTCACCATGTACTCCTGCGGCCCCTCAATCTGTACCTTGATGAAACAAGCCCTGAACTCCTGAGGGTTGGGCCACCACGAGAGGTAGTCGCCGGTCCAGGAGGTCAGGTCGCTCTCCTTGAAGGGCACCACATTGTACTCATACTTGTCCACCTCCACGCGGTAGAAGCGGAGGTGGTTGGCGCTGACCGGCGCCTCCTCGCACTCCTCAAGGCTGCGGTAAGGGTAGATGGGACCGTTGGTCTCATCAACGTTGTTGGGGTCAGGCTTGGCCACGTTGATTTGGAAAGCTGTCTTCTTCAAGTTGGGGTCATCGTGGTCCAACCGACGGTAGCCCAGCTTGCCCAGGTAGGGCTGGGACACCCCAATGGCATTGGGGTTGAGCTTGGGGCTGGAGGCCACGGCTTCCAGCTCCTCCCCACCCAGCGTGGCAGTGACATACGCCGAGTAGGCGTCGGGGCGCTGGCCGTCGCAGAAAGCAGGCAGGCAGGCTCCGTTGGGACCTGTCACCACGCTGTCGAAGCGACCCCACGCCCGGGGGTTGGCAGGATAGCCGGGCTGGGGCTCCAGGTTGATGAGGCTGATGACCACCCCTTCCAGTTGCTCGTAGGGGTTGAACTTCTCATTGCTGTAAGCTCTGACCTTGACGAAGCAGCGGCGGTCCTCCGGCACGTCCAGGTTGAAAAGACGCCGCTCCCGGATCTCCAGGTTCCCCACCAAGAAGGTCCTCTCCTCCCTCTTTCCCCGGTTCCCCCTGGCTGGCCGGAGGACCCCCTCCTCCTCCCACAAGCCGGTCTCAGGGTTCAAGGACCACAACTTCATCTTCTGCAGGTGCTCCGGCATCCGGACCTGCCCCGCATCCATCCGCACCTCCACCGGCCCTGTCTGCAACGCCGCGCCGCTCTCCCCTTCCAGAAAATCTACAGCGAACATGCCGTAGGTCCGCAAGGGAACGATCTCCCCCTCGGCGTTGGCAAAGCTGAGGTCACTGGAGGCGGCGCTGGCTGTTGCCATGTCCCTGGGGTCCAGGAAGGTGACGCTGGCTTTGACTGTGCCTCTGAAGACCTCCCCAGAGGGACGGAGGAAGATGCCGGCGGGAAGGACAAGCTCCCCGATGGGCTCCTGGCCGCTCGCCTCCCCTAGCGGGATGGCGTTGCTCCGGCTGCCGTCCAGATCCACCGGCTCCTTCTTCCGCAGCATCTTCACCTCCTGGTAGATGGCACCGCCACGGCGGTTGAAGGGCAGGACCTTGACGGCATCCACCAACCTCTGCTGCCGGTCCACGAAGCGAACCACCAAGCGCTGCGTGTCCGGCGGCACCTCAATGGTGAAGGAGCCCTTGTAGCCGGTGAAGCCGACCTTCCTCCCACCCAGGAAGATCTGCCCGAAGCGCAGGGGCTCGCCGGTGTCAGCTGCCGTCACCCGTCCCTGCACCAGGATGCGGGGCTGGGTGCAGGGTCCGCAACCGCACTCGGCCACCACCTTGATGGGCAGCACGAAGCCGGCACAGGGGATCTCCCGCATCTCCATCCTCCGCACCCCGCAGCAGTGCCCCGTGTCCGCTCCGCACCCTGACCGCTCGGCCGGGCCGCCGGCACACGGGGTGGGCGCACAGCGACCCACGTCGTAGTAGCGGGAGCCGGCGGCATCCTGCGGGCACTCGCTGGGCAGCTCCACGAGGCTCGGCTCAGGCTCTGGCTTGCAGCTCTGCTGGCCCTGGGCTGGGTGGGGGGGAACGAGGGGAGACAGGCGGTTAGAGTGACCCTCCCCACCGCACACCCCATCCCAGCACGATGCTGCCGCTAACAAAGCCCATCCCGTTCTCACCCAGCACGGTGAGCTGTGCCGGCGCCGATTTGATGGCGCCCGCCTCAGTGCTGGCTTTGCAGTGGTAGGTGCCAGCCTGCTCCGGCGCCAGCCCCCGCAGCACCAGGTGGCTGCCATACCGGTACACCTTCCTCTCCAGCAGCGTCCCGTTGTGGTACCTGTGGGGACATTGGGACGGGCTCAGCGGGGATGTGGCCGGCGCTGCCTTTCCCCACCATCCCCAGCCGTGGCGTTCTGCCGCCCGGACCCTGCTCACCAGTAGTATTTCTTGGGCACGGGGGTGCCCGAGGCTTTGCAGCAGAAGGTCACCTCCTGCCCGGCCACCCGCACCTTTGCCTTGGGGTGCAGCACCATGTAGGGTTTCTCTGCAGGGGAGGAAGGCGGCAGAGGGTGCAACAAGCCTTGGCCGCCCCCCCCGGATCGCTCCCCCCCACCACGCATCCCTCGGGGAAATCCCTCGAGGGTTGCACGGCTCAGCCCTGTGCCCCGCGCCGCGATGCTCACCCAGTCTCTGCAGCGTCACATTCGCCACCGCCACGCCAGAGCCGTTGGAGACGATGGGTGCTAGTCCTGGGGCGAAGCCCTCCCGGTGGGCGCTGACGTTGGCAGCGGTGCCCTCGCACAGCCCCGCCGCGGCGAAGCGCCCGTCGGCATCGCTGCGGGCCAGCAGCACCGGCGGGCGGCCCTCCAGGTAGATGCGGGCATCTGGCAGCGCCGTGCCGGTGGCGGAGACGACGGTGCCCTGCAGCGTGCGCTCAGGGCAGGCTGCGGGGGTGGCACGGCGCTCAGAACCCATGGGCATGGCTGGCGGTGGGGCCACGCGGCTCGGGGGGGGACACCGGGGAGGGGGTTCCCGTGTCCCCGAGGGCAGGTACCTGGGCAGGGCGAGGGGGGACATTTCTGCACCTCGGTGGGACGGCCAGCGCACGGCACTTTCTTGGCTTTCTTGCAGCTCCGGCGCCGGACACGTGTCCCGGCACTGCCGCAGCTGCGAGAACAGGGGCCCCAGGTCCCCCACTCCATCCATGCTGACTCTGCGGGGGAGACGCCGGGCAGGGATCGGGCACCCCGCTCCACCCCAGCCCCCAGCCCGGGGTGGTCCCGCACCACGGGGACATGAGGGGGTCCCCAACCGGGGAGGCTCCATCCAGTCACCCATGCCCGGCCAGCCCCGGCTCACCCCCGCGCACCCCTGCCAAGCTATTTTTACCAACACGGCCTCTGTTATTGCAATTAAGCTGATGATGCGCAGGCGGAGGCTGCTTCGCCCGTGGAGCTGCCGCATCGGCGTGGGGGGCAGCCACTGCGCGCCAACGGCCCCTCGGGGACCCCTCGTGCTGCTGGCAATGGGGACCGGGAGAGGAGCCGGAGGTGACCGGCACCAGGCAGCGAGTGGTGGCCGGGGGGCAAGTGGGTGCCGGCAGGGATGCCGCGGTCCCTACCTGGGCAGGGGCCGGCACTGCACGGCCGGCGCTCCACGGCTTTGCCCTTGCACTTGAGCTCCTTGAGCGCGGCCACCAGCCGGGCATTGACGCATCGGCGGGTGCGGGTCTGGGTGCCGCTGCTGCCGCAGGCGCTGCGCGAGCAGGGGCTCCAGGAGGACCAGTGCGACCAGTAGATGTGCTCTGGGGGTGGGGGGGCAAAAGCATTAACTGGTAACCCAGCGCTCGCACCCAGCTCTGTAAGGGGCGCGTTGCCCCCGGGATGATGGACCCAAGGGGTGACTGCTGGAGCGGGTGGGTCTGGTGTAGCCGCAGCTCCGGCAGCACCCGGTGGGATGCGGCAGCGGGGGGATGACGAGCAAGCAATGGGTATGGCCCCCCCCTCAACATGCCAGCAGGGTCCGGGGGGTGGGTGGGACGCAGCGGGGACGGGCACTCACCCAGTGGGCAGAGGAATCGGATGTGGTAGTTGGAGCAGGTCTTGCCCTGCGGCTGCTCCTTGTTGATGCAGCGAAAACCCTTCTTGGGGCTGACGTGCACCACCTCGCCCACGTCCTCGGGCAGCTCCCACTCGGTGGTGCGGGCCTGGATGGCCACCGGCCGCTCGCAGACGCGTCCACGGTAGTAGAAGCGAATGGCCTCCAGGCTCTCGTAGTCCCCGTCCCCCCCGGGGTGGTCGATATTGAACCAGGACGTCCACTCGGCTCCTCTCCCTGGGACGGAGCGAGCCCTGAGCGCGCGGGTGGGGAGCAGCCCTGCGGTCCCTGAGCACCCCGGGGTGTCACCGGGGCTGGGGACAGCTCGGGGACATCGAGGGCTCCATGGACAAAGGATGAACAGATGAAAGCACATGGGGATGGAGAGCACCGGGGGATGCGGAGCTTTGGGGAGCGCAGGGTGGACATCACGTCCTTGCTGCGAGGGTCCCGTGGGGACACTGCTACGGGGGGAGATGGCACCTCCTGGGCTGGCATGGTGGGCATCACCCCGTGCAGCCCCTTTGGGGTGTCCCAACTGCAGGACCCGATGACACGGGGGGCTCAGGGACAGCCGTACCTGCCGTGTCCAGGTCGAGGTCTGCCAGGCTGGGAGCTGCTTTCCAGGGCTTCCCCGCCGCGCCGCTCTTGCCCGGCTCCGAGTTGTTCTCCAGGGGCTCTGCGGGAAGCACAGGGTGAGAGCACCCGGTGCTGGGGCACGCTCTCCCCAGGGCACCCAGTGGTGCCCAGCTGGTCCCTTGCCAAGCTGTGGGCACCAAAGGAAAGCTCAGCCAGCGCTGGGACATGCCATGTCCCAGCGGGGATGGGGACCCCCCCCACACCCTGAGCCCCCCCAGCCCCACATCATCAGCCAGGTGAGGGGCTCAGGACAGGATTTACAGGCTCCACGGGACCAGGCTGGTGGTGTCACCATCCAAGGTGGCCGAGGACAGGCTGCAGCCTCCTGGCTGGCCAGGGATGGACCAAGGGGCAGCCGAGGCTGGTGCCGTGTGGCGAGTCCGGCCACGCCAGCACCCACACCGTGTCCACAGGCTGCACACTGGGCAAATGCTGCCCATGAGCTCTCGGCTGCCCTGGGGTGAGCCTGGCCCCAGGGGTGATAGGGGATGGGGAGATGAGCCAGGGTGCCCACACACGCACCCGCCATGCTGAGAACACGGCATGAACCTGGCGTCATGCCGAGCCCCACCAGCCAAACCGGGAGGAGGCAGGTAATAGGGCTGTAAAACCGCAGCTGGCAAGCGGAGCCGGTGCCGCGGCAGTGGCCAGTGCAGTGGGGCTCGCCGTGAATCCCAGGTGGAGGGTGTCCCCCCCGGCAGCTCCCACTGAGCCCGGCTGGCCACATCCCATCGGAGTGTACCCTGGTGAGCCGGGGTCTCTAAGGGCAGCCCTGCCTGCCCTTCGTGCAGGTGATCCGGGGTGCTGAGACGGGAGGGTTCAGCTGTGCTGGAGGGGATGGATGCGGGGAGCAGGTCCCTGGAGAGAAACCTGGCCCCTGGTGCCTGACACTGACAGGCACTGGACGGGATGCTGCCGAACACTCAAGACACCCCTGTGCAACCTGGACCACTGTGAGTACCCCACGGGCATGCAGTGGGCACCATCCCTCCACCAGCAGCAATCCCACGGCAAAGTTGGAGCCTCGACCCTGCCACCTCCTGTCCCTTCCCCAGGTGGCAGGGAGCTGGGGGACAGCCGGACCCCTCGCAGCCCCTGTTCTGCAGGTGGATGAATTTTGTCCCCAGTCCAGGGACATTCCTGGCTCAGTCTGGCACGGATGCTGCTCTTGGCACCTTGCAGAGACCCCCATGGGGCTGGAGGGGGCTCAGCACCGGGAGGCAAAAGCCCCGTGGAGCAGCTGGCGCTGCCGAGCCAGCCAGGGCTTCCCGCAGGTGCTCAGCCATCACACAGCGCAGGACACATCCCCGTCCCTCGGGTGACATGGCCAAAGAGAGGACAAAGCCGCCCTGAGCCTCGCCAATGCATCCTCCCACCATCCGATGCCAGAGGGACCGCTCCTGGCCATGGCCACAAACCTGGCACACCTCTGACCCTGGCACACATCTGGCCCCAGCGCACATCTGGCGAGCGCTCAGCCCCATCCCCATCCTGCCCCGTATCGCCGCCGCCAGCCCCCCGGGAGGGCGGCACGGATGGGTTCGCCGTGCCACGGTTAGACGGCAGACCCCGGCCTTACCTGACGCCCCGGCACCGTGCAGGGCGGCGAGAGCCAGGAGGGCCAGTGCCAGCTCCCCCATGGCTGCCCTCGCGGCGGCAGGTCGGCCGGCGTCTGCGAGCGTGGCGGCACCGTGGGTCTATATATGAGGCCTTTCCCCCTCGCGCCGGCAGACAGCAGCAATCGGCTCCTGGCACTCGGGGCCGTCGGCTCTGCCGGGGCTGGATCGGTGTCAAGAGGGAAGCGGGAAGGAGCCCTCCCCAGCGAGCCGGCCGCACGCTGCCGCTTGCCGCTCCAGCCCGGGAAACTTGAGGGTTTGTTTTTGCAGAGCTGCTAAAATTGGATGCGCTTGGGAATGTGGAGGGGAGGGAAGGGAAAAAGCCGAGCGAGCCCGGCCTCGGCGCTCCTGCGGTTGGGGTCGGGGTGCCAGCACTCCCTTGGCACCCGTTGCCTTGGGGCACGGAGGGCTGGTGGGGGCCGGTGGGCGCCCGCGCCGTGACCTGGCTCACGTGGGTGTGCCAGAGCCGCACCGTGTCCCAATGCCGAGCTGGAGCTGAGGCCGGGCAGAGCTTGGTGCACCCATGGCCCAAACTGCCCTGTGGGGCTGCAGGATGCAAAGCGCCCAGCGGTGCTGGTGTGTGATGGCAGGTGGGGGGGGTGGGGACCCCCCCTCAGGGTCACCCCCAAACTGCAGCCGCCCACAGCTGGGGACCACAGCCCCCTCTCGCAGCCCGGCCGACAGAAATCCCAGCACATTCCCTGCATTCCCCAAAACTCCGGCTGCACGGAGCTCCCCGGTGGGGGGGGGGAAGTAGCTCCCAGCGCTCTTGCAGGGTCAAGAACACCTTCTCTGCTGGGACAGGTGGAGACGGTCCCCAGCGGTGATTTGTCACTGCCCTCCCTGTTAATTAAACACCCCATAACAAGGGGGCTGCTCCTGCAGCCCTTCCCCAGCACATTTGAGGGTTTCAGGCTAGGGGGGGATGTGGCAGCACTGGGGACCCTGCAGCCACCCACGGGACCCTGGCAGTTGCCCACATCCCCATGGGGTGGGTGATAGAGGAGGTCACGTCGGGTCTGTCCCCAAAAGCAGGTTGGTGACAGGTCCCAGGGGATGCAGCATGGGGGGTGTTGAGCTGTGCAGGGGGCCGAGTCCCCTGGTACGGATGGAGTGTGGGGTCAAGTCCCGGCACAATCCCCCAGCCCAAACCCTGCCGGGAGACCACCGTCCCCTCACCCCGTGTCCCCAGGAAGACACCGACCCCAAGGAAGAGCCACCAAGTGCTTTATTCCCGGGGGGGCTCACAGGGCCACCACGCACTCGGTGCCGGGGTACTTGGGTGGGTTGAGCTCAAACTTCTTCTGCACGTCGTAGGGAAGGAATCGACCGGCCACGAAGTGCTGGCGGCCCAGAAAGCGACGGGCACACTGCTTGGGCGCCGACAGCGACACCAGGACATCGGGGCTGATCCCACCGCTGCTCCCGGCCTCCACGTCCCACCCTGCGATGGCAAAAAAAAACCACGGGGAGAGGGTCAGGGGGTGACCCCAGGGGACGCGGTGCTGCCAGCAGCTCCGAGCTGGTGTGCTGGTGGAGGATGCTCTGGGGGTGACAGAGATGGGGAGGGCACAGGGAGGATGGGGTGCGTGTGTCCCCCCACTGGTATTGCCGCCCTGTGCGGCTCTAGCTGCGTCCTGGCACCGTGTGGGGTTTTTCTTGGTGGGGATTCACCAGCGGCCGTGCCGAGGGCTCCTGTTTGCTCCTGCGGCGGGGGGGGGGGGGGGG
>NW_010972600.1:1414190-1419327 GCF_000737465.1 Haliaeetus leucocephalus
GGGGGGGCGGTGTGTGTGATGGCAATTCCAGGCCTGGCCACCAGACACCCGGGTGTTTTCAAATTACATCATGTCTCAGTTCAGGGAGTTTGTTATTTATCGTGGATGCCCTGAACGCATCCACAGAAAGCGGCCGCCAGCCCTGGCTCCTGGTGGGGATGCTGCCAGACTTGGGAGGGGGGGGCCAAGTGGGGGCTCTCCAGGGCTGTCCCCACCCTGGGAGGGCACCGCGGGGGCTCCCCGGCCACCCAGGCACTGAGCCCGGGGTGATGCCATGGTGGGCAGGGTGACAAGCCCAGGATATGGGGAGCACCAGACTGGGGGGGGGGATCCCATCCTGCCCGGGAAAGGGGTGCTGAGCACGGTGCCGGACCTGAGGGCACATCCAGGCTGACGATGGGGATGCGGACATGCTTCAGGGTGGCCAGGATGGCGGCACAGGGCTCCCTCCCCTCGGCCGCCTCCGCCTCGGCTCCCAGCACGGCGTCCACCACGGCGTTGTAGGCATCGTTGATCAGCTGCACCTTGTGGGGGGGGGAATGGGACACGGTGTGTGTGGGGGGGTCCCCTGGCCACCCCCTCCATGGGACAGGCACTGAGCCCCACGCAGGGATCCCGTCTTCCTGCATAAATAGGCTCACCCAGCAACTAGTGCCAAAAAATGTCCCCCCTCCCCGTCCCAGCTGAGGCAGGGAGGGGGGGGGACATGAGGCCCTGATGGCGGGGCAGAACCCGGCACGCCGAGACACTCAGCCCCGGCCAGGGCAACGTTTTCGGGTCACATTCCTCTCGCTGAGCCTGGCGCTTCCAACAACAACAGAGCCGGTGGCTGGCGGGGCCGCGGCAGCCGCCGCTGGATTTCATGGCATCCCCGGGCTCCCAGCAGAGCCGGGGGCGGGAGCGGGGGGAAGGAATAAAAAAAGAATAATAAACTCAACCACGTCAGCCGGTGAGCGCAGCGGCAGCGGCTCCAGGGGGGCTTACCTCGGTGGGGAGGTAGGAGAGGAAGGGGATGTCCATCTTCTCACACTGCGTCGTGAAATCCCGGTACAGGGGGTCCGGGGAGCGTTTGGGGTAGAAGATGGTGGGCTCGTAGTCCTGCGCGGTGGAGAGTGGGGATGCGGCGTTGGAGCCCGGCACTGCTCGGGGATGAAGAGGAGGAGGAGGAGGAGGGGAGGAAGATACCTACAAAGATCCGCAGGTGCCGGGCGCACACCAGCCCGATGGCCCCGTTCTGCGCCGGGCCGCACACCACCAGCACCGTGGGCTGCTTCCGTGGCAGGGACGGCAGCGGGAAAGCCTGCCGAGAGGAGACGGGGATGTCGTGGCACCGCCGAGCCCCCTCCTCCCCCGGTTTGGCCCTGGGGATGGCACCCTGTGCCAGGGACAGGGCTTGAGGGGCGAAGGGACCCACACTGGGGATGTGCTGCTGGGTGGGCAGCGCGGTGGGATGGGGACAATGCCCAAAGCAGGATGAGGATGGCACACATGGCAGGACTTGGATGGCACCCAGGGCAGAAGAGGGCCTGTAGTGGGATGCGGATGATGCCTGTGGTGGGATGCAGATGGTTCCCACGGTGGGATGCGGACGATGCCCACGGTTGGATGTCGACAGCTCCCACAGTGGGATGAAGATGATGCCCAGGAGAGGGACGATGCCCGCGGCGGGACAGGGCTCTCCGCCAGCCTGCAGGGAGGCGGCCGCGAGCTCCACATACCAGCAGCCTGCAAAGGGAGGCTCTGTTTATCCATTGACGGATTTTTTTCCTGCTCACGGAGCCTGGCTCCTGGTCCCATCCAACCACCAGAGACCCGAGCGGCACGGCCTGCTCGCAGCCGCCGGGGCGCTGGACAAAGCCGCGCTTGCCTGGCCCTGGCCCTGCCCCAGAACCTGCCACGCTGCCAGCTGCCTCGTGGCTCCCGGGGACGTGCCGGGAGGGGACGATGCTGGGGACCCTGGCTGAGTGGGGGGGATGCCTGAGCTGGGGGTCCATGGATGCTCTCCCTAGCTCAGCCCCATGAGGAAGAGGAGGATGCTCAGCCCCATGAGGAGAATGCTCAGCTCCGCTCTCCCCGGCTGGGGCTGGTGCTGGAGCCAGGGATGCTGTCATACGGGGGTCCCTGGAGGGGTGGGCAGCCCCGTGCCATGGGACCAGGACCAGCCCCGAGGCAGCCCCGGGATCCAGAGAGGCTCTAACACCCAAATATCTCCCCTCCTCAGGCAACTCCTCTGCCCTTAGGGAAGGGGATGGCAGAGCACGGTCCAGACACCTCCAACGGAAAAGCTGAGACGGGCGGGCGCGGAGCTCCGAGGCACAAAGCTGCCCTTGATGCTGCACCTCCGCTGGCGCTGCCCAGAGCCCGGCTGCTGCCTTCTCCTCCTCCTCCTCCTCCTCCTCACATCCAGCACGAGTGCCCATGGCTCCCAGCAACAGGAGAGCACTGCCATGGCATGGGGAGCCCCGGGGATCCCCCCCCAGCACCCTCCTGCCCACACAGGGCAAGGGCAGCCGGTGCCCGGCAGTGCCAACACCCCGGGAAGGGCTGAGCATCCCCCTCCCGTGGACAGTGTAACCCACGGCCCCAGGTGAGCCCAATTCACCCCAGGGGAAATAATGAAGGGTGGCTGAGGAATGCAAAAAAAAACCCAACAACCCAAACCCACCCAGGGAGAGGCTGCAGCCTTGGCACAGTCAGAGCATCGCTTCCCGCTCGGCTCTGCCACGAGCCCTGCCCGTCCCCTGTCCCCATGCTTTGGTCTGGGGCAGGAGGGAAACCGCAGTCCGGGGTGGGAAAAGCCACGCAGGGGGACAGGACGAGGGTGGGAAAGCAGCCGGCAGTGAAGCCCCCGGCCCCAGTGGGGTGTCCCCGGCCCCACTGGCCGCCTCACCTTGGTCACGGCCATGGCACAGGCATGTCCCCAGATCTCGATCAGCTGCTGCCGCCCAAACCGGTAATCCTCCAGCAGCTCCTTCTCGATGGCCTCTGCCTCCGCCTTGCTGGGGGGGGGGGGAAGCAGACAGCAGTGAGGATGGGGACGTGTCCCCCCCACGCCCAGCACCAAGCCCCTCGGGACCCTGCTCCGTCCCCGGGGTGTGGGGCAAGGGATGCTCGGGGGCACCAGGTGAGCGGGCTGGGGGCTTGCAGGGCTGGGGGTGGGCACGGCCAGCAGCTGGGGGCTGGGGACGTGCACGGCCGGCGCATTCGGGGGCCCGGCACTGCGGGGTGGGGGCTGTATTTCATGCGAGGCAGGGCCCTGGCAGCCTTCCCCGGCTCGTGGGGATCGGGCTGTTATATAAAGGCAAACAATGCTGCGGTTGTTCCTTCGCTGCCGAGCCCAGAAGTTGGCAGGACCGGGGAGCCTCCAAATTGGACAATAATTGCTCACATCTGTTGGCTCACCTGCGCCGCGGATGGGAACAGCGTGTGCCGGCTCCAGCGTGCCGCCGCGCTTGTTATGGAAGGGACGGTGAAATCTGGCTCCGGGGAGAGGCCGGAGTCGGGATCCCAGCAGCCCAGGGATGAAAACTCACAGCCCTGCGGGGGCAACTGGGCCATGCTCCCGGTTTGGGGGTGCACACTCACACCTCGCCAGGTCCCAGCCGCAGGGAAGGGGACCCGCTGGCTGTGCAGGAATGGTGTGATGCTACTGGCCCTGGGAACTGGAGGGGTTACTGGGCCGGGGTCCTGCCGGGTCCCTGCCTGTGGGGTGGCCCCACACCGTCCAGGCTGACCCCATGGACCAGCCACGTTCCCTGGTGTCTGGGGGACATGTCCCCCATGTCTGGCCACAGACCTGCCATGCCCTTGTCACTCTGGCAGATCCCAAAGACCCTACAGACCCCATCCCCTGGCCACGCCGACAGATCCCATTGACCCCACGTCCTGTGGCTGCTCTGGCTGATCCCATAGACACCCCCAGCCCCCTGCATGTCCTGGCTGATCCCACAAGAGCCCGGTGCCCTGGCCATCCTGGCAGACCCCCAGAAAAAACTCATCCTGCCCCATCCCATCTTTTCCCATCCCATCCATCCCCATCCCATCCCATCCTATCCCAGTCCCCAATCCTTTGGTGCCCTCTAGTGAGTCCCAGCCCGGCCCCAGCCCCACAGCAGGATCCTGGGGGCAAATAGAGGGGAAAAAGGGCCAAATCCAGCCCCCGGTCCCCCCACCTTGCCATGCCAGGGCTGGCAGAGCCAAGCGGGCCCCAGCGCAGCTGTGTTGTCGGTCACCCAACAAAAGGCGCGTTTCGACTCTGACAAAATTCCCCACGTCTGCTCCAGGGGAGAACATTGCCCGTAATCACTGCTGGCAGGGAAACCTGGGCCCAGGCCCGGGCTGGCTCCCGTTGTCCTGGCATCGTCCCCGGGCAGGGGGGGGACACAGCACGGAGCTCCCTGGGTGCTGGCTCGCTGCCCACCCAGAGAGCAGTGTGTGTCCCCCTCCCCAAAATGCTCCGGGGTGCACGTTCGCTCCCAGCCCTCCCCAGGCTTTGCAGTTTGGCTTTGCTATAGGGCTTGGAGATGCGGTGAAGGGGGGGGGAAATGGGGCTCCTGTCCCCCTCAGTGCCCAGGGGAGAGCCAGCAAAGCCCAGTCTGACCCAGTTCAACCCAGTTACTGGTTTCTCCCAGAGGGGATGGTGGATGGCCGGGGCCACTGCTGTGCTGACGGGGCAGAGACCTTATGGGGAGCGGGAGGGAGAGGGGCCGAGGGGCTCCAGAGGGTCCCTCCCGTGCCCCCTCCCGCACCCCGGGCTCTGCACCCCAGCTCCGTGTCCCCCCCCTCTGCATCCCGGCTCCACATCCCAGCTCCGTGTCCCCCCCCTCTGCATCCCGGCTCCACATCCCAGCTCCGTGCCCACCGCTCGTCCCTCCCCGGCACAGCTCGGCTACGGGACCACCCCCCACCGGGGTGCAAGCCGGGGCAGGGGGGCGGACACCGGAGGCACCAGCCCTGCTCGGGATCGGGGTGTCCCCCCCCCACCCCGTGGGACCCCCCCAGCTCCGCTCCCCGCGCTGGGGACCGTCTGCCGGAGACATCCCTGCCGCAGCCATGGAGACCCGGGATGCAGTTGCTCTGGCAACCGAGGCTATTTGGGTACCAACCCCCCCCCCCAACCCCCCCCCGGCCCCGGGGG
>NW_010972600.1:1419807-1421245 GCF_000737465.1 Haliaeetus leucocephalus
GAAGCCCCTTCCTTCCCCTGAGCAACGGGAACACGTCAAAGACCCCAAATTGGTGGGGTTTGCCCTGCCCTGGCATCTGCGGCATCAGCGACCACAGGGTGAGCTCAGAGTCTACCCCCAAACTGCCCCCCCACCCCGAACGCAAACCCCCACTCCCTGCCAGCCCCCCGACCGTGATACCGAGGGACCGGTCCCCACCGCAGGGGACAGGCAGGTACCCGGCCCCATTCCGGCACTTTTGGCAGCTGGAACTGGGTCCAGCTCAGCCCCGCAGCGACCAGCCGCTTCTCATGGTCCATCCCGCGCTCCCACCCTGATCCGAAGCCCTGGGGGGAGCAAAAGCCAGGACCCCCGGAGACACAGGAGCAGGGAAAAAGCAACAAGCGCCCCAGGAACAACCCCGTTTCCCACCAGGGGATACGGAACCGTACAGGAGCAGGCACGACACCGTGTCCGACACCGCAGATCCGAGTGCTTTTAATAACAGATGCTGGAACAGGCGGCACCTGACAACAGCCACCCCCACACCACTCCCCCCCCCAGCCCCGCAGCGCCAGGGGAAGCTGGCAGGCCAGGCAGTGCTGTGCCGGTGCGTCAGACATAGTACTGCAGCCCGAACTTCTCGTTGTCCATCTCGCTGGTGGGGCGCAGGTAGTAGAGCTCGTCCACCGTCGGGGGGACCCAGCGGTCGGTGTGGAACAGGGACTCGCCGACCTGGATGGGGAGAGAGCGCTGGAGAGGGGATCGGCGTGTGTCCCCCCCCCCGGCTATAAGCCCTGACGGGGGGGACCACGAAGACAACAACACACGAGCTTTTACCCCTCAGTGTAGCCCCCCCACGCTGCTGGCTCCTGGGGGGAGCTTCTTCAAACCCAGGCGATCGGAACTTTCCAAGAGATCCGACACGGACCCAAACCCACCAGGATGGGGATAAACCGAGGGGCAACCTCCGGCACGACCCGAGAGTCACAAACCTTCCAGCCAGGAACGTCCTTCATGATTTTGGCCTCTTCATCCAGGTTCTGCCGCAGCAGGCGGAGAGTTCTGCAAGGCGGGGGGGGGGGAAGGCTGAGCCCCCACGCGTGGGGACGTGATGCCCGGTGGGTGTCCGTCCGTCCCCCCTCCCGTTACCTGCGGTCCGACTCCGCCTGCAGCAGCGGCATCAGGGCGATCCGCGCCTCCAGGTCCTCGATGAGCAGCCGCCTGCACCGGGAACGGGGCGGGGGGGGTGTCAGAGCTCAGCGGGGCACCGCGGGGGGGGGTCCCGGGCTTCAGGGGAGCACTGAGGGGCGGAGGGGGGGAATCCCGGGGTGCCAGAACCGGTGAGCCCCCGGGTGGGAGAGCAGGGTGAGTCCCGGACAGGGGACGCGGAGGAGGCGGATCGCGGCGGGGGGTGAAACGGGAGAACCGGGGGCGGAGGAGAGTCCCGGGGAGGGAC
>NW_010972600.1:1421611-1481597 GCF_000737465.1 Haliaeetus leucocephalus
CCCCCCCCCCCCCCCCTCCTCCCGGTGCACGGCCGTATCGGTGCATGCAGCCCCCCCACACACACATTTGCACACTCCGTTCCGTGTGCCCCCACTGCCCCGGGGACCAAACCCCCGTGGGGGAGCGGCGGCGGGGGCTACGGAGCGGAGCGGGGGGGATCGAAGGGGGGGGTGCACCCACTGGCAGGCAGCCCCCAGCTGTGTGCACCCACCAACAAGCGTGCAAGAAAAAGCATGCACCCACCAGCGAGCGTGCACCCACCAGCGAGCGTGCACCCACTGGAAAGCGTGCACCAAGATTACTGACATGGGTGAGCACGCACCGGTAAGCGTGTGCTAAAAAGCGTGCACCCGCCAGCAAGCATGCAGCAAAAAAACGTGCGAGCGTGCACCCACCCGTGAAGAGGCCCCTGGCAGCATGCCCACGGTCCCCCAGCCCCTCGCCCCCCAACCCTGGCTGCATTCTGTCGTCCCCCCCCCCAGCCCGAAGGACCCTGCAGCTCTGGGTGGCAACACAGCCAGCACCCACCCTTTTATCTGTGCAACCCCCCCTACCCCAGCCCTGGGGGTCCCAACTGTGCTGCCCCAGCACCGAGGACCCCTACAGCACCCTGCACCCCCCGCGATGGTTTTCCTCTGCAACCCCCCCCCCGGCTCTGTAAGCCCTGGGACGCTTCAAATCAAGGTCACTCTTGTCTTAAGCTCTAATCAGCGGCCGTAATCCCTCGGCTGCCACGGGGACTTAATAACTTTGCAGATGGCACGGCTGAAGCCGCCGGGCAGGCGCCCACCGGGGTGCTGGGTGGGTGGGGGAAGAGGACACCCCAGGGAGTAGGGACACTCGGGCTGAGTCCCACGGGCAGCAGCTCCCTGCTTTCTCCAGCATCGATTTGCTCCCGGCCACCCGTGGGAGCCATGGGATGGGGGAAGGATCGCTGCCTCCTGGCCCAAATCCTGTCCGTGGAGGACATGGGGACGGGTGAGCCCAGGGATGCTCGTGGTCCTTACGGGATGCACCAGCAGACACGGGGAAGGCTCCTGCTCTTTGCCCCATCCTGAGCGACCCCGTGGGTTCGTTAGCACCAGCACCCAGAGCCAGGGTCATCCTCTGCATCTACTGCAGCTCGTTCAGCCTTTATAGGAAAAGACTAACTTGGTTGGCTTCCCCAGTACCGAATCATTTCATTCCAACCGAATTTGCAGGACAACCGAGCTGAGAGGTGGGAAAAGACCCTTGCAGGGGAATGAGCAGACACCCCTGACCTGCTCCCTGTCCCCGGACCTTGTCCTCCTGCCCCACTTCTGGCAGAGATGGGAGTTAAACCCAACAGCAACCCGTGATTCTCACCGACATCCCTCGGGGAAGCGCCTCTGGAGGGGAAAACACGGCTGTTTTCTCCCCATCCAAGTGCTTTCCTGGTGGGTGCCCCTGGAATAAGCTGCACCTTCAGGCACAACCACAGATCCAGGTCTCCAGCAGCTACTTGGCCCATTGAGAAAACAAAACCGTTCCCTCGCTGTTAGCTTCGCTCACGCTTGGAGCAGGGAGCCCGGCCAGAGCACAGTCAAACCTCATCCCCCTCCGCTGCCGTAGTTTGAGCTGCAGCTTCCCCGGGGGGGTTCCCGCTCCCCAGCCACGTTCCCACCCCGGGAGCTGTTTCCCCACTTCCCGTGTGGTCCCTTCATTACCTCCATGGGCCCTGTGTGCTCCAGGGTCAGGCACCGAGCTCCCCCAGGACTCTGAGTTTTTTTCCCCTTTGAGGATGCTCCAGAGAAAAGGCTGCACCCTCAGGGGGGGCCACCCCTGCAGCGGCTGCTCCCCATCATGCCTAGGCTGATGGAAACCTCCCGTTCCCTTTTTTTTCCCCAGCTCTGAGAAGATAGAAAGCTATCGGTGGCTCATGATAAGCTCACTGAGCTAATAAGCCAGAAAAATGAAGGTGTGGAGGGGATGGGGAGGCAGCAGGGGTTTTTTTTTTTTGGTGGGGGAGGACATAACGTAAGCGGGAAATCACCGAGGGCACGGCTTGGACCGGCTCTGGACTCTGCAGATACTCCAGCCCCACCACACGCACCAGGGAAAGGCTAGAGCAAACCCCCAAAGCCACGTCTCGGGGATGAGGGCTTATGATTCAGGGGCTGAATTAAACACACCAGACGAGGGGAAAGGGAAGAGGAAGAAATTCAGCCTCATTTCCCAGCAGGCAGGGCTTTGTTCCTGGGTTCGGAGTGTTTAACGCTTACCTGTGGATTTTTCCGCTGGCAAATTATCCTAACGAAGCTGGCATGACTTTGGCAGGACACCTACGTGCATTCCCTGATCCAGCCTGGTTGTGCGCAGGGAGGGGGAGGAAGAAAAGCAGGAGAGATCAGTCAGCTCGTGTACAGAGAGAAATCCCCGTCCCTGAGCAGGCCAAAGCCTCCAGCTCCCCTCCACCTCGGAAGCCAAATTTCTGTGTTTAACTCCGACCGGGTCTGGTGGCTTTGCAGGACCCCGAGACCCCCTGGGTTGGGGAGCTCAAGGCTGAGGGAGATTCCATCCACAGGGAACACTGAGGCCAGAGCCCTGTCCGGCCGCTAGCTCCGTGCAAAGGCATCCCGGGATGTTTCATGCTACCTGCTAATTGCCAGAAGATGCAAAACCCATTGGGTCTTGTTCTGCTGCCTCCTCTGCAGCAGGGAGGAGGGGGACAGGCTGGAGCAACACCCTGGCATTTCAAACTTGGTGCACCGACAAAAACCCCAAAATCCATGATGCCGTCACCCTACCTGCAAGATGCATCGCTGTGGCACGGGCAGCTCGCTCGAAAAGCCACGTCTCTGGTCCAGGCAGCACAGGCAGGAACAGTACCGTGATATGGGAACTGCTGGGAATAATGTTCCGTGATATCAAGGAAAGAGCTGCCCAGCAAAGAGGGGCTGCCTCAGGCTGGGGGCTTACACCCACGGGGGGTCACAATCCCCCCGAATCCCGAGAGCCTGCGGTGATGTGGGTACCATGCAGGCATCCGCTTCAGGAGGAGCTGGCTGACGCTGAGGACGGTGCACGAGTGGGGTTGGGGTCTCTGGAGCAGACCGAGGGGGGACACCAAGTCCCCAGGGCTGCCCCACCGCAGCGAGGGTCAGCACGCCGGCTCCCACCCTGAGCTCAGGCAATGGGCGCAGTGCTGAGTGCCGGGACTGAGGGTTGCATAAATGGGATTATTTCTGCATCGTAGGGGGAAGGAACACATTTGATGAGGTTTCTGGGTACCACCACCTTGATTTACCCTTCTCTAGGGCTGTCAACTCAAAACCTCATAAATCCCATCAAACAGCTCCACCCAACCATTCTGAAACACAGGCGAAGCCGGTTGCGTAGCATGCCCCCAACCCACTGATCTCCCAGACCTGTAATTAGCAGAGGAGGCTCAGACCTGGCCCTAATTTTAGCAGCAGACTTCAAGGAGTCGGTCCTTTCAATGGCCACCGGGAAAAGCACCCGAGGGCTGGGGTGCCAAGCGCTCTCCTGCTCTTAAGCCCGATTCAAAAGCGAGGCTTTATTACTGCAAAAAGGGAACAAACAAAAGTTGGTCTGTTCTTCAGAAGTCATTGTTTCACAGCTTGGGTTGTCTGACAAATTTCCTTTTTAATAAATAACCTTTATCCTTAGGAGTGGAATTCCTTATTCAAATACTCATTATTAAGGCAATTATTAAGGCTTTTGCTAAGCAATAGCTCAATATTCCCATCTGATTCACCTGGAGGGAGAGAGCTTGGCTGGTTCCAGCATCCACTCGCCCACCCGCTCCCTGCCCTGAACCGAACCAGCCCTTTTGTTCCAGTCTGGGGTGGCCTAAAACTGCGTCATTTCCCCATCACCACCAAAGTCCAGAGAGGGGAGAGGGGGACTGACATGAAAACCAGCTTTTTAATATTTTACTTGTATTTAAAAGGGTTTTTATATGTCTCTCCCTGATACACCTGAAACCTACTGCAGCTGTAATGATGAAGAGGGGCTCCTTTGTTCATCATTTATAATTTACAGCAAAGAAGGTATTTAAAGAGCCAAACTTTCCCTTCTTTGACTGTATTAATCACAGCCTAAGCTTTTTCTTTTTTTCCCTGTGGCTGAGGCCAGCACATCAAGGTGCAGGACAGGATGGAGCAGCTCCCACCTTCCCAAGCAAGGCGAGACCCCCCCAGCCGGTTCGGAAGAGGGGAGCCCGGAGGAGCTGATGCAATCCCGCCCCGCTGTTACGCGGCTGCCGCATCACGCTCCCGCTTTTGGGACGGGGCCAAGTATTTGTAAGATCAAAACAAACCTGGAAGCCTCTTTGCTCCCGAGGGGATCCCCTCGGTGGGGAGCAGAGCTGGGGGTTCACGGCTGGTCAAGCCATGGGGCAGCCTCGACAAAGGGGAGGGAAGGCTCTGCTGTAGCTGACGAGAAATGGGAATTAAAAGAGGTTGTGGACAGAATTACAATGGTTATCAGGAGTGATTCAAATGCTCCTGGCTCTCGGTCAGGGCTCTGGAGGTGATGGGTTTCGCCGACACCCACAGGCCCTCCTCCTCCTCCTCCTTGTCCTCCCAAGGGGCTCAGCCCCTGCCCAGGCTGCTGGGAGCAGCAGACCTGTAATTTCCAGTGGCTACATTTCCTAACACAGCCCTTAAACTGGGAGTTTTTCAGGGTAGAGTGTAGTGGAATTAACCCTTCAGATGCCAGCAATATCTAAATTAGCACACACAATTAGCACAACAGAATTACCTCTGTGACTTTTGAGATGCTAACCTGCAGTACAGGACCCCTCTACAACGTTCTCTGGTTCAGCTGCCCCCCAGAGCCTGCCAGGTTCAGGTATTGCCATCTTCTTCTACCACTTCAATCCACAGTAGCTTCATGTCTTTGGTACCAAAATAGCCTAGCGTTAATAGCGTTCACTTCAGCAGTTTTGCATAAAAAGACTTCCTCGAGAAGAGCCTTCACCAGCACAGCAATTAAACAGCTTTGAGGAAAATGAAATAGCCTGAATTAAACTGGTTCCTGAACTTGCATATTCAGAAATTTAGAGATTTTTCCAATTCTAGAAGGTCAGAAGCAGCTTGTAAAGGACCCAAAAAAGCCCAAACATTTCAACCATCTGTGAACACTGAGAAAGGTTCAGGTCAAAGCTGACCCAGTTACGTCCAGCGGCGCCGGGAGAGGTGGACTGGGGGGCACCTGGGTCTGCCCGCACTGCTCTTGGCTGTCGGTGCAGATCTGCTTGTAGAACAAGGCTGCTCTTGCGGGGAAGGGGCTTTGCCCCTCCCTGTAACCTCCTCCTCACCGCTCTGCCACCGCACGCTGTCAGCAGGACCCGCAGAACACTCCTCCCATGGCGTCGGCACTTGCAGTTCCAAAACCAGGTTTTAAGACGCCAAAACAAGTCGTTCCTGCTTTCACCCAGGCTAAACCACTTTTCATCCTCAGCAATTTCAGGTGTTTCCATCAGGAAGGCTCGCCAGAGCACAGCCAGACAGCAACCATCACTTTGAAACTGCATCTTCCCATTTACCGTAGGACAGCAGCTCAGCCTGCGGCAGAGGACCACGGCTGGAAATGGCGATTGAGTATTTCTGGCAGGATGAGGCTGGGATGCTCGATGAGTTTCCAGCTTTGCCCAGGGACTAGCAGTTACGAGTTACAGACAGACAGACAAAAGCCCAGGGCTTGATCCAACACATGCACAAATCCTGAGTTACTGCTGTGGTCTTGCCCTTGACAACACAAATGCACACACTGCATATGGAAACATGAGTTGTAAAGAAAAAAAAAAACCCACCTATTTTTTTTCCCCTGCCTTCAAGCTGGCCTTCATTCTAGAGCAGGAACCACGTCCCTTCTTTCCTTTCTCCTCCCAAACCAGTGACTCTGGAGCATGGGCTGTTGGCAAAGCCACATTTCGCCTTGCTGCAAATCACCGTGAGCCAAAAGACAACAATGCATGGCTTCGGGGAACTGCCAGTACCACGAGAGAGTAAGGTGTGATGGGACTCACTACACGCCATGTCTGCGGCACTTCCCAGGCTGCTGTGCAATGTCCCAAAGGCTTTTTTTTATCCAGAATTGGGGCCAAAAATATTCTGGCAATGTTCTTGTTCAAGTTTGGAATCTAAATCTCCTTTCTCCTCCCAGAAGGTAGCAATCCACCAGCTTCTTCAGTTATCCTCGATTATTTAAATAAACTTGAAGAACACAGGGTTAAATTTCTCATTTTGGAATTGCAGAATGACCACAACTGCAGCTCTCCAGCTCCCAGCCCTCTCCGGGGCACGCAGGCAGAACACAGGCAGCTTATTTCATCTTCTCCGGCTTGCTTACTTGGGAGGTGAGGATTTTACGACAGGACACGTACAACAGATAAAAACCAAAGGGTAACCGAGTGGCAGAGAGCAGCAGTTCCAGGGTGAGAAGGGCTGAAGAGGTGTTGGTGTCTCGTTTCTGCCTGGAGAACGTGTGCCCCGTCCAGAGATGGCATCTATGAAGACATTTAATCCATTTGTAGCTTTTAATTTCAATCCACAAAATTCCACGTAGACTTTGTCTTCTCTTCTTCCTTTCCCGTTCTCCCATCAACCTGGTTTTTGGGGGAAGAAACTGTGCCCTTGCCAGAGGAAAGGAGTGGACCACAACCTCATCTCAAGCATCCTCACCTGTAAGCAAGTGGTGCGAAACAAAAGGTATCTCAAAACAGATATACTTGAAATAAAAGACAGACCCAAGAGTTTGTCCATTTGTTTATTGTCATTCAAATACTAAAAATCCCTCACAATACAATATACAGTTATTGATTTCAGATTCTTCTGCCATTGAGACTATCAGGTTTTAGTGGGAATTTTTTTTTTAATTTTTGTTTTATTATCAAAGATTTAGAGTCACAATAAATACGAGTGACAAAAACATACCCTGCGCTGGCGTAACATTACTCTGTTACACTCCTTTGTTAGATGATTATAAATTCTTTTCTTTTTTCTTGTTTTAAAAAAAGCACAAAGCAAGTTATTTCGCTAAATGCAATATACAACATAACTCTGCCTTAAGCAGACAAACACTACTGCGGTTCCTTGAGGTCTTTTTGCATTATATATATATTTATATATTTATATATTTATTATTATTAAAAAAAAAATGCCTTCTGTGCCCCCTCCTTCCAAAAGGAGAAAGTGAGAAATGAGCCAAATAGGGTTTCTGATGAGACCTGCCTAAGTCTGCTCTGCTCTACTCCTGCAGCCCAAGCCCCCCACATTCCATTCTGAACTGTACTTTGGTAGATTTTTTTGTTTTTCCTTCGTAAGCAAAAAAAAGTGACAACTAGGTCTGAGAATTCAGAGGTAAATGAATGGTTCCCTAAAACTATGATAAAATATCTACAGAAAAAAACCAACCCCAAACTATCTCAAATTTAAGATTAACCAAGAGTCTTCCTCACTATTAGAGCTGGAATGCCATGTACAGGAATCCCTAGAATACAAAAATTAGCAAAGTCACCCTTTACAGGAACTGGAAACGCTGTCCAAGTCGTTTGCGCTATAAAAATAAAAGGTTCAACCAGGCCACTTGTCGTGTTTCTGAGCGAAGGACTGCAACCTCGCCAACACTCAGAAATCAAACAGAAAATAAATTAGGTTATAAAAAAATAAAATTAAAAAAACCACACAGCTCCCAAATTGCAACACGGGTTTCAAATGAAAATCCGGGGTTTATTTCACAAGTTGCTAAAATCTAAGTACAATAGTCATTTTCATTATTACTGTATTATAAAATCTTGTAGTCGCAACGTCTCAAAGAAAGGTTATATGGCTTGCAAGAACCAACGCTGCTCTAACCCTCTCCCCAGGAGAGGGGGGAAGCAAGCAGCATCTGAGCAATGTCAAACCAGCTCATGCAGCAGTTTGCAGCGAAGCAGTGGAGGGTCGGGGAAACAGGACACGATGCCAGATACTCCACCTGAATGATACTGATTTACAGGTTAGACTGTCGAGCAGCACGTTCAGTCTCTTGTTCTGAGGGAGCTTTAAGTAAAACGGTCTTTTTCCAGGAGAGGGCCGATGAGGTGACTTTCGGACAGCTCTGCAGCAGAACTAATAGCCCTTACGGAGGCAGGAATCCCAAACATGACAGCAGTAGAAATAAACCAAAGATTTGTTCTTAAAAGCATTGTCTAAACCCCCCTCCTTCACAAATCCCAAATTATTTAACCTTTAGGGTGTAACACGATTATGTGAATATTCCATCTAACTGAGCTTTTCTATTTGTTGGTTTTTTTTTAGTTTTGTTTTTTTTTTTCTGCAAGAAGGGGAACATACAGATGGGGAGGAGGAGATTTGGAAAGACTGTAGCAAGTGTTTTAAGGACTATCTAAACGTGGCAGGGTACCTTAACTAGCCCAGTTCAACACTACTCAACTGAATACGCAGTTTTGACTACAAAGGAAGAAGCAATTCTTCTGGCATTTAACATACGTATACCACTGAAATATTTCCCTGGTGCATTTATCTAAAACTTTGCAGAAACACATATGGAATAAATATATCCTCTAAGTTACCTGCAACACTCCAAGAACCAGAGATTAAAAAACAATGTCAAAACTGGTTTGAATCCCGACAGCCTAATATCCATGTAGTATTTTCTGTTCAGTTACAAAGCCTTCAAAATAATTCTACCCCAATACGTAAGGTAGTATTTGCGTGATTTTCTTCTACATTAAACGAGAACAGATCGCGGTCTAGCATTGCTGAGGGAGCAATGTTTGTAAGACAGTATGTGCAGCCTCATTTTTATTTTCAGTTCCAAATCTTGAAATAAGCCTTCTCGATTATTTTAAGGCTTATCTGAAGTCTCCCCTATCCATTGTGCTGAAATTAAAATTTACAAGCTGCTGTACTGAACTGGCGGTATCCAAAAAGGTTCTGACATAGCTTTTAAAACAGGCAGGTTTAATACTTCTGCTTCTCTTTCCATTCCCCTTTTTTCCAGCATCAGCTGAAGCTACAGCTACTCCAACACTGGAAAGAAATTGTGACGCTGTCCAGGCTCTCCAAAAAGGCATTTCCATTTTAGTTTGAGAAGTTTTGTGTGTTCTTTTTAAACAAATGCACTCCCCCCAGGTGATTTAACAGTGCCAGACATTTGCATCAATGATAAGATAACGCAGGCAATTTGTCAGAAGAGAGAAAAAAAAAACCAAAACAAAACCAAAAAATCTCCACACAGGTAAGGAACTGAAACTTTTTCATAGTATTTCAAAGTGCAAAAATAAAATGCACTCAATTTCTCTCTCCACATCTCCCAATCCACAATATCTTGGAATGAAAAGAAAAATTAAAAACTCAAACCAATTCCTCTCATCCCCATTTAGCTCTTAATATACATTTGTAAAACAAACAAAAAACAAAGTCAAATTGAAATTCTAGGGCTTTATACAGCAACAAATACCATTTTGCAAAACTAGGTTTTCTATACTACTGAACAGTTTTCAAAGTATCTAAATACTGATATTCACACAACAGAAGAGGGGCTAAAATGAACGAGGTTTTTTTCACTATGCAATAGTTAGATCTGAAGGGGGACAACCCTATACAGTTATTGGTTTAAAGTTAGATCTAACAGCAACTGCTAAGAAAATAGATTCAGCATAGACTGAATAGTAACCCCTCCCCCCCTTTTCTTTTATATATAGATATATAGATATATATATATAATTTTGCAAATAATTCTTATCAGCACTACTTCTAGTACTGATATGCAACACAAGTAGTAAGGCATGTATTTCTGCCACTTGAATTCAACTTTAATTTGGGAGAAGCACAGGGAAGAGGGAGGGAAGATGACAGAAGAAAAAAAATCAAACTGGACCTGATGGATTTGGGTTTAACCTGTGGAATCCCCAAAATATATTAAAACCACGTAGAAACCTGTCCTTAAAGCAGGGTTACCTAAAGCTCTATCAAAAATGAAATACTGAAGTGATGGACAGAGGAGCATGCTTGGTACGCCTGGAAGAACAGAGCTCTAGAGGGATCAAGGTAGGCAGTCCTGCCCCCAACATGCCCAACACGTGCTGGCACGGTCATCGGGCCACCGCAGCACAGACCAGGAACGGCTGCTTCTCGGCGGGTATCGGCAGAGGAAGGAGCCTGAGACCTGACAGCAGCTTCCTGGTCCTCTGCTCCCTCCACTTGCCCGTTCTGATTGCGTGCAGCTTCTGGAATTCCTATTTTATTTTTTCTTTTTTTTTTGAGTAAAATTGCTCAAAACAACAACAACAACAAAAACCCTCCAAAAAGAAAATAATCAAAAACAGTTTCAACTTTTAAGTCTCTGGGAACATATGAAAGGCCCAACTGCTCTTCGCTGAATTAGAAAGACTGAACAAAGGTGTTTGTCTATTCAGTAAATTAGATTTTAGACTACCAACAGTTCAAAGTCTATTCAAAACAGAATCCAACAAAAGTGAGAGACTCCTGCACTGGTTCCCACCTGCCAGACAAGTTTTGGTGGCAGCCAGTCCCTTAGAAAAAAAAAAAAACCAAACCATACTCAACTGGAATTTGAGTTTGCACTTATTTATCATTAGCTCATCATCAGAAGATTTTGAAACATTATAATCTGTAGACTGCCTTCCTGGCTAGAGGAGGGGCAGGGAAGAAAAGCAAACATGAACGTGGCTCACTAAATGCATCTGCAAGATCAGGTTGAAATTCCTCTCTCCTTGAACTGACATCCATACTCGATCGCGAACGAACACCGTGTTCCTGGTGAACGGGTAGTTATTAATAAAGAAACCAAAGGCAGAGAGTCATTTAGTCCTCCTTTTGTGCTGGTGACAAAAAAATCCAAACTAAATACATAAAGCCAAAAAAAAAAAGAATTCTTCCCCTTCCCTGACAGCCTTCATCATCAGTCAATCATAAGAATCTGAGAACCAAATGAGCTTAAGTCTTTCCCACCCACATGGTGTCATTTTCTCATAGCAGGGACAGCAGCACTCGATGGGATGAGGAGTGGTCTTCTTGCATCCTATAAAGCCTGGGGCATATCCAGCTGGGATTAAAGCAGATTCCACTGTACTGTGGTATAAAAAGGATGGCAGAAACAGGAAAGTCTTCCTCTCGGGCATTCCTCTGCATTATTTCCACGTGGCGGACTGTGGGATGGACCGTGGGGGAATCATATCCAGGAGATATTCACGCTGGCGGTCTACTGCTGAAGATGACTTGTGCACAGCTAAACTAGGATTAACAAAAGGTAAAGCCCCACCTGACAAGATATAAAAGAGAAGAGAGAACAAGTGTCACAGTATGACACGAACAGGAGACAAAACAGTGGCAAAAACACACTATTCGCGTTTCACCCACGTGAAAACGGATCATCTAAGCATGGATCATCTAAACATGGGGCACTACTGGCCACGGAAGTCAGATGCCTTCAGAAGATGAAAGCTTCCAAAACCACCTGAACAAACAGGAGCAAGATTTTGTACCAGAAATGAAGATTTGAGCAGGCTAGAGCTCTCTACAATGAAATTACATTTTAAATGATAAATTAATCTGTCAGGAATAAAAAAATCAAAAGAAATCCATTCAGTACTGGGCAAGAAAGTAGATCACAGAAGAGCTAGTTGCTACAGTGTTTCCCTCCTGGAGATCCTAATTATCATTTAAGAAAACAAATGACTCTTCTCCAGTCAGATTCTTATATATATATATACACACATAAAATTACATTAGAATTTATAATTTCCATTTATCCAAAGCACCAGCTTTTATTACTTCAAAACCTGAGGAATGCTGGGAGTGTGCACTGTAGCCTTACCTAGAGCAAAAACATTTATTTACTGTATGTTGCTTTCAGCAAGAGAAAACACCAGTCAAAATTAAACAACTGAACTAAAACTCCCAGAAATGAATGACAAACTCCTGCAGCATGGTACTGGCTGTGCATACGGACTCAGTGATGAACAGTCTGACATTACATCTATTTAGTCTATTTATAAATGTGTAAAGCAGTAGTTTTTATTTGGTAGCACCACCCGATTGCCCCTTTTGACAAGCATAAACCACACCAAAAGCAAGTGCCAACACCAATATGAAGAGCAAAGCCTCGCTATCATCGGGCTTTCATGCAGGAAGTGTCAAAGAGAAAGCATCCTTACCCAAAGAACTATGATTGTTGGACAGAGTGCAGCTAGTAAGTACAAAGAAAAGAAACTTTAGAGAAAAATCTACCTGTATTGATGGGAGTCTTCTTCCAGGCGGCAGCGCTGCCCTTGCTGACAGGTCTCTCAGCATGCTTACCTGGCCTACTCCCAAGTGCTGCTGCAGACGATGCATTCTGCAACTTGGGTGACTGGCTAAATGCATGCAACACTCCTCGTGGAGCTCCAGGAGGACCTCGAGACATCTGGCTAGAAGTCTGGCAAGAGAGCAAACGGTAAGACAGGTGTAGCAGTTTTCTGTCTCTCAAGTACAATAGCCTTGATGAATCTTTACTGCTCCTCTCTCCTTTCTTGGCTTCATCTGCCAAGCCTAGAATGCATTACTATAGTTTCAGGGCTGAAAACTTCCAAGACATCTCTACAACAAAATAAGAATCAGCTTTCTACTTCTGAAAGCACCTGTAAGGATGAGGAATTATAATAACTGCAAAGCAGCAAAAAAATGTGCTGTGTAAGCATCTCCATACACAGGCAACACTACTTCCCTGACCTAAATAACCAGTACCTTGATTATTTCAACTCAAAGCAGCACTTAAGCAGCTTCTGTCTTCCTCCAACTGAAAGGTGGTTTTACAAGGTGTGTGAGACCTTGGCTGCTACCATCACCTTTAAACTTCACCAGCAACATTACGTGTTCCTGGCTCAAGCCAATTTTTTTCTATCTTAGGTTAATTTACTCTTCTGCCTTTGGTGCTGGAGCACCTCTTTCCATTTGGTACATCCTAAAAAAAAATTCAGGAACAGACTTTGCAGGATAGGAGTTAAACACTCTGAATAATTACAGTGACTGCAGAGAAACACCACTCTCATCTGTTCTTCAGGTACAGAGAACGTAATTCAAGTATCAGGTCCCCACATGACAAAAAACACTTTCACCAGCCTGGTTTTAAGTTTACACTCAAACACACACACTGTGGAGCTTAAATAAAGCAAGTCCACATATCAGTTTCATGCCAGGATATCAAACACTTGCGCTTGGAGCCACAGGACCCTTGCCCCATCATCACCAAGATCTGGCTTCTGGTGGACAAAGCCTTACCTGCTTGAGTGAGTGGTGCTGCACTATAGGGTCTGACTTGGTCTGTACAGGAGATGCAGTCTGTTGCAG
Source organism: Haliaeetus leucocephalus (assembly GCF_000737465.1). Classification (NCBI taxonomy): domain Eukaryota; kingdom Metazoa; phylum Chordata; class Aves; order Accipitriformes; family Accipitridae; genus Haliaeetus; species Haliaeetus leucocephalus. Next base: position 1,434,956 of record NW_010972600.1, read on the forward strand.
TATCCTTTGCTCAATCTCCTGCTCTTGCTGCAGTGCTTTTACGAAGGCAGCCTTCAGTCGGTTAGTGTGCTCAGCTTTCAAGGCCTTTTTCTGATTTGATGTCATGCAGGTTTCACACATAATGGTTCCATTCTTCTCCTCCCTCCAACGGCAGGTGAAGTCAGTCTTACACTGAGCACACATATAGGGCTCGCGAGATGATACAGCAACCGAAACTTTACCTGGAGAACACAATCAGCTTAGCTCAGCTCCACCTGTGGCTTCCACGAATGAATAATACTTGAGAAAACTCAAGAATATTACAGCATAAAAAAAAAAACAAACCAAAAAACCAAACCCAAAGCAAACCCTCCACCCTTAACTCTCCTCAGTCTGAAGCCTTTTGCATTACTAAATCTTTAAACTCTTTACTTCTGTGAATGTGTGCGTAGGTATCTGGCAGATACTTCTTTAGACTCTGGTTAGAGAATTTAGTGGCGATAGACAAACAAGTGGCTGATAGGAAGTGAACAGCTCTGGGGAGAACTAGATGCATTTTAGAGAAATCTTTTCAACCAGTGTCTAGCCCATGAGAAATCTTAACTTTTTTTTAGAATTTTTTTAGACCTTCTTTATAATTTTAAATAAAACAGTTTGAAAATTATTAAAGGAATTGAGTCTTAGATTTGACAGAGTATGACAATTTAATCCTGTGACACCTGAAACTCACTGCTGCCTGCTACTGAGGTAAAGTCCAGATGGGAAAGATGCTCTTCTTGCCTTTGAGGAACACTTTTAACACTATCTCACCTTGAGTTTCCAGCAAATTCTGCACAACTTCTTCCAACCCGACTAAGTAAATAAATTCGTTATTAGCTGCACTTGGCAGGAAGTTCATCTCTGGTGCAGGTGGTTTGGGAGGAGGGATCTCCAACAGCGTCTTCTCCAGCTGCTTCCGCAAGGCGAGCTTGGCAGCGGCTTGCCGGCTAGCCGGCGAGTCGTTGGAGTTGACAATGGAAGCAGCGCTGGTCGTAGTAGCATTAGCCTGAGCGGATGTCACGGTTGTACCTTTGATTGAAGTTGGTGAAGCCTGGGAGGAAACACGACACAGCTTAGTGACAAGTGCCAGATGGTTTGGCACTTTTAAGACACGTGCTTCTCTCCACCAAGAGGGACGAGAGGGAGGGAAGCAGCGTTGGCTCCAACACTGTGTGGGGTGTTTGTGTGCAATGAAAGCTGGCTGCTTGGGACTAGACTGAATTGTCTGCTTCTAAATCTCATTTTCGCATGTGACCAAACAGATCACAATACATATGTTTACTGCAACTTTGTACCTCCTGGTACAAATATTACCTGTCATCTAACACTAATTCTTTTTCTAAAAACCTTTATTTTTCTTTACTGATAATTCTTATAATTTTTTTAGAAATTCTAAAGAAAAAAACAAAAAGGAGTCCTTTTCCCTATGATTTTGTCAAAGCACTGACTTTAAATTGTTTCCTTTATCTACAGCACTTGTATGGCAATATCAGTGTTAGATGTTAAGTTGCTGCTTCAGTATCTCTTGGTGTTTCAAAGAGGAGGGCTAGCCCATTTTCAGCTCTGTTTACAAGAACACTCATTTATGCTTCTTACGGAAGAGAAAAAAAGATATCCTAATGGACAGCAACATTCAGTTCACTGAAACACTTATTTCTTTCCAATATTCTGTAATGGTTTTCTTCATTCCTATGTCCAGGAGGTGAATGTGAACAGAGAAAGGGACTGCATGGGAAGAACAAGGAGCAGTAATAAGTGACCACATCAGTTAGATGACAGCAGGTCACACCAATTAGATACAGTAACCCAACGATCATTAATTACAACTGTTCATCTCTGTTCCTCTGAATGTTATGTTTGGCACAGAATCTTACGGAACTCACCTGTGGGATATTGACAAGCAGGCTGGTGTTGGGGACATTGGCGACGCGGATCAGACCCTGCTGGATAATTCGCTGCCCCTGAATTTGTACGCTGGGGACCGATGCCCGCGGTGCCAGCAGCAGTGGAGGTGGCCCCGTGCTGGAGTGCTGTCGGATGTTGTGGATTTGCTGGGAAGACACAGAAATGGGCTGATGCAATGGTGCCATGGACAATGGGGAGGATTAGATAGTGGGAAGTAAGTGGTGGAAGTCGAATGGGATGACATGAGACAGTGGAAATGAGGCAAGGCAGGGAACGCAAAGAAAGCGTGACAATTAACATCCGCGCCAAAATGTGATGTTTTTCCCTTTCCCTCTGTCAAAATGAAACAAGTAGAAGGTAATGTGAAGAGATGCTTCTATGTGAGGCCATCACATTACGGCCAAAACAGCTGTGCCCAAAATCTAAGTTTCCGAGTCAAATTTCTTTCAAAATGTATAGTTGTTAAGCCTGTTTCATTTTAAAGGCATTAGGAAAGCTATTTCTTAGAATGAGGTTTTCTCCATAATCAGAATAGAAAGAAAATGAAATACCAAATCTCTACCTTCCTCCTTAATGCTGGCTATGCAACAGATAAAAGCAGACCTTTCACTGCAAAATAAATCCTCATTTAACAAGGAAATATTTTTTTCCTGGTATCCCACGAAAGTCATAATTTTAGAAGACCATATCAAATTGAACATTGCTTTCCTACTCCTTTAGTGACACCACCATGTTCTGTTATAGGTGATAAAGACCCTGCAAAGCAGCACTTTCAGACATCCAGTCAACTATCTCATTTCAGCAGCTCTTATTCAATTGCAAGACAGACACAATGAGGAAAGAAACCCTGAATTTTAGCATTTGAAAAGGTGAAACTGATATGACAGAAAGAATAATGAGGGGGAAAAAAATGGAAGAACGAGGGATTGTGTTTCGTTTCCTCTGCTGCCGCTCTCCTAAAAAGCGGGTGAAGCTGGACGCCTGTAAATTAACTTTCATAATAAAGGCAAACAAACTGCTTTGGCGCAGCTAAGGGAAGCAGCTACACAGGTAAGGCAGTATCTTGCATCATCACAGGATTTTCTCATGCTTCACTGGAAGCATTATTGGAGAGCACAATATGCAAAACTGGAATGATGCAGGACCTTTCAGTAGCAATACATGTAGCCATACTAAGAAATTTCAGCAAGAGCTTCGTAGGTTCCCTCCAGACAAGCACAAAGATGACTAAGAAAAGTAGTTAAGATGCATTAAGGAAAAACAGAGTCAATCTACCACAAGGTAAATACTTACCTGTGCTCCTCTGACAAGAGGTGGCATTACTATCTGCGTGTTTTGCTGAGTTCCTAATTTTGAAGAAGTCTGCTGCCCTCCACGGACCAAGGGAGGAGGAATAACAGTGCCTGGTATACGTGTAGAAGAGGTCTGCAAAACAGAAAATAGTTTACTCGCATTGTTTTGTTCTGGTGTATTTATATGCCCGCTCTCTTCTGCTGCTTAGTGTGCCAATAAAGTAGTATCTGAAATCTTACGCAGCGACACGGACATACGTAAGGATGCAATGGCAGTCTGGCTACACACTCGGGGATTGTTCTCTCTCATCCTGCACAGAATTTAAAAGGTAAAGAGCAGTCCTGAACAACATTTTCATCTGCCCTCCCACCGCTGAAATACAATAGCTCAAGAACTGCTGTACTGAGACACACCAAAGAGGCACGCCATAACCCGAGTACAGGAGTGGGGGTACACGAGCGCAGCTCTCCTCTCTGGCTGGTATGATGGATGCAGTATCTGTCTCGAGCCAATGTAAAGACTGTAGGACAAGAGATGGCCAGGCTGGCTTCAGTTCAGTTAAGTATTCAAAAAAAAAAAAAAAAAAAAAAAGAGTGTATTTTGCAGGGGCAGTCAGAGAATGGGGAAATACAAACTGCTGTCTTCAAGGAGAAGCACGGGGCAGAAAGAAGTTGGAGATGCAGGAACCTGGGGAGGTGAGCAGACTGGGCATGTGCATGTATATGGGAAGGAAAAAAAAGAGACAGGAAAAGGGGAAAGCTTTAGAAAAAATGAAATAGAAAAGGAGTCAGGCTAAAGAAATTTGCAAAATTGTTGCCCATGCTTTTTGGGCTGCAGACTGCATTAAATCCTCAAAGTTATATTGTCATGAGAAAAAGGTGATACAGTTTCATGCACCACTTACATTCCTGCGGACCACTAATGCTAGGCAATCGAGCCTGAGAAGCACTCATGGCTCCAGAGCAACAAACCTATCATCCTATTCATGTGGCTTTACGCACCTTGCCACTTCCCTCACTCAAGCCCCAAACTGACCATCATCTGCGAATTAAGACTTCTAAAAACACTGAAGCGCCCATTTTCATGAGTTACCATGTGTACACACACATACATATTTAGGCAGGTGGGAAGTTTTATCCACTTCTGTTATGCCTTTCAAGTGAAGATCAAATGTTAACTCAACTCCTACACACAGGAATTAGTAGAGTTTTTACAGTCAAGCAGAAGCAGATGGAGGTTAGGTTAATTTGCCCAAACACTGCAAATTAGACAGAATAACTTCAATTCTGGATTCTTAGCTCCCAGCTCTCTGCTCTGTCCAACCGAAGTTTCACTGTCTAATCGCTGTTGATTTAACTTGTGGTCCAGTTCCTCTGAAAGTGCTGTCTTCAGTGAAGGCAACTTGCCTCAAGGAAGAGATTACTCCAACTGACAGATTGCTTTAGGTTTTGTGAATGTTTCCTAAATGGGTAGCAAATTTACTCCTTCCATCAAGTATAGCATTCTAGGGGATTTTGAAATGAAGAGTTGCCATTTTCCAAGTGAAAGCATTTTGTGCTGAAGCAGTTTTGAAATTTGTTTTGAATTAGCCCAAGGTAAATAACCAGAAATGTTTTAAATCCAAAAGCAAAACAAGATACTAGACTCAAGAGGAAGATTAGGTTGACAGATGTCAATTGCCTCTGCTTTTTTTTTTTTTTTATTTCCCCAAGGCTTTCCAACATTTCGTTTTAATTTAGTCTGAACCAAGATCTTTCCTACCATCATGTGCCATTCAGTCACCAAGCCAAAAGAGAAAATCACATGATTCACTCAGCTCTTACAATTAATCATACTGAGGGCACAATTAAGTCTCTTGAGGGTACGGCAACACACCGCCACAATATTTCTATGACATAACTCCATGGCATCCTCTTTTGCCAAAGGTCGTTAGTACTAGTATGGATGTATTTGTCAGCAGAGTGGATCAGGATGATCAGCCACTGAAAAATAAGCTTATGAGAGTTATCTCCATGTGACATCCTACTTTTATCTCCCACCCCAGTCGTTCTTAAAAAGCTTATAGTGGGGTTTTGGGAGTTAAAAAAAAAAATTCCACCTGGCTCCAAGCCATTAATGTGATGGGACTGTCTTTCCTGTGTTGTGCACCTTCTTCTCTGCTCCATGCCCTGAACCTGGCAGCCTGGCCCACCCCACTGACCTGGAGGGATGGCTTGCCAGCAGGAACACTCTGCGGTCCCCGCACCAAGGGCGGAGGGGTGGCCACAGCACTCCCAGAGGAACCAGCAGGCTGGAAGAGGAAAAACCAGAAAGAAAGCAGACGAGTGTAAGGGTGTAAGCAGAATTACAGAAGCTAAGGGAATAAAAGCGTTTACCTCCTTGCGCCTCAGTAAGAGAATCTTCAAAGACTGCACACTCTTCCCCCCTCCCCCATCCCTTTCTTCCTCCAAGCATCTCAACATGCATATTTAAATGAAGAAATTATTAGGTAAGTATAGATACCAGGAAAATAAAAGATTCTATACACCAAAAGCAGAGCAATGGGGAAATCTATTTTAACAGCCTCAGCTTAGAGCCCACTTCAGTCTTATCCACCATTACTACTAGTCTCAACTAACTAGGTTCAAGCATAATGCAAAGTGAAAAAATGTTTAGGAAAAGGACTTCAAATATTAAGAAGTTTAAAGTTTAGGATATGTCATTTCACCCTAGTTAGTTCAAACATCCAGAGGTCATTTGTTCAGCGTTCAGCAGCGAGTTCAGTGATGCAGATACTTGCATTAGTTTTAATCCCATCTACTGAAGCACTCAGAAGTCTGGGAGAAAGATGCCAATAAAACAACCAAAACCAGCCAAGAGAGCTGTATTAACATCCATCTGCACCGTGAAGTGCACTTAAATCTACACATCGCCCCCATCACAAAATCCATCAAGTCAGCATCACACGCTGTAAAATAAAATTGTTTAGTTGCTATTGTTACAGATACTTGAAATTTAGCCTGTGCCTTGATAGCAGCGCGTGGGGTGTTCGCACGCCCCCTCGCCTCCCAATCTCCTCTGCTCTTCTCCTGCCACCCTCCACCTCTACCCTTCAGTGCCAGCATGAACAGCACACATAGCGAGCAGAACGGGCAACTGCTCTGACAAGAAGGTAGATTTTTTTTCTGGGTTAGTTTCTGAAGAAAACAGCTCTCCTCCCAGGACTCTGGATATGGCGCGTGGTTGTGTGAGATGAGGGATGGGGAGAGGAGGAAGGGAAAGGAGTTCAGGGTGGGAGGGCTGAACCACTCCTTCCAGGGGCTGCCTGGATTTTTTGGATGATGAAAGCATGCAGCTAACCGCAGACTTACTTCACCTGGTAAGACCTGGAATCCAGACCTGGGCTTCTGCCATGCAGCACAAAACGCAGCTCTTGGCCGCCAGCTCCCAAAGCCTGGGGTTCAAACACTTTTAACTCTACCTGTCAGCACATCTGTTATGCGCAAGAACCTCCTCCAAATGTATTTCAGCAATCTCTACGCAGCATTAAGGACTGGATTGAGTGTTTAATAATTGGAAGTATACTACATTCATAAATGGATCTGAGTTTTAACAAAAAGGTCTCCAGCTTTTGAAACTGGCTGATAGGATAAACTGTCTTGTTGTTTGGTCTTGGCAAGACAAAAAAAGGAATTCCACAAAAAGGAATGGTTAACAGGAAAACCACTAAAAACTTCATAAAGATTTTATGAGAAGTGAGATATGCTTTATTTGAAAGCTATCTTATGTTCCATAGGTTACGGCAACTGCCACAGTTCTTTAATTTTTTTCCGCTCCATTTCAAAAGATGAGATGGTAAGTATCTGTAGGAAAATAAATACCTTCTGAGTAGTGGTCTCCTTCTGGATTTGACTTTGCCGTAACTTTTTCAATAAAACAAGCTTTGCTTCTTCTAACCGTAACTCTTCTTTTAGTTGTTTAATCATTCTCTCGCGCTCCTCTGGACTGCTTTTCTGTAGGGACAGGTAAGGCAATAGAGGGTGGGAAAACAGGGAGGGGGGGAAAGGGAAAAAATAGATACCATACAAGTTACAGCAAGAACTTACAGCGCTATAATTGTCATGCACGTCTTAATATCACCAACATGCCTGCAGTATATGGACACAAACTGAGTATGGAGGAAGAACTCAAAGGCAAAAAAGTTTTTGAGGTATTTTCACTAGCAAAACAAGTAAACAAAGTCAAATGAAGAGTCCCACAACAAATCTGTGTTATGCCATGCTGAGTAAGGGACATTGTGTCTACTAAAAAGCCAATTCTGAAAAAGGTGCATTTTTTAAGCATATAAAAATCAAGGAGTTAAGAGCCTGAAAAAAATAAAAAAAGACATCAGTCTTTAACAGCTTCAGGATTCCCTGCTTGCAAATCCATCTTTATAAATCCACGTATCCACCTGACCCTGTGATCGCAGGTGCCTCTGTGGGAACAAGTGGTGTGTTTTCTTCTTTCTAGATGGCACAACTTAAGTGTGTCAAGACAAGACTACTCACCATGAGTGCCTCTGTGTTGGTCTCTTTTAATGCTATTTTTGTTAAACCATTCATTCTAGGGCTAGAAGGTTCATTGTCGGATAACACTATAACATCCGGTGAGGGGACTCTCTTTTCTCTCTTTATTTCACTGCCAATCAAAAGAAAAAGACAGAGAACCAGTCAATAAAAATAAGCAAACAACTACTTCATGCTGCAAAGTAATGTTATTTACAACCTTGTGCTAGATTAATCCCAAATCTCTCAAATTCTGAATAAATGCAACATGGATGAGCTCAATCAATTTCTGTTCTCCTTGTGGATATCAAGCTTCCCAGTACAAAAGCATGCTATGAGGCAAGATTCAGCCACAACACATACCAATGGTGAATTCCTTCAAATTATAAGCTTTTCCATCAGCCACTTCACCCCCCCTTAGAAGACACAGAGTCTCTCCAGGGCTCTGCTTGCACTGGGAGAAGACCACATCCAACCCTAATCCAGGAACAAACAGGTCTCTTGCTGCTTCTCTTTAATGGGCTGAAAGGCAAAACCATACTCCCCTTTTTCTTCTCCTTTCCTAATGCAAATATTGTAAGTTGTGGCTTTTCATCACTCAAGATACTGAATCTGAAGGAAACCCAGCACAAAACAATTCACACCTATTCACTTACCTAAGTTTAAGTACTTCATGGCATTATTTTCTTTCTACGCCAACACTACTAAATTCTTTTCCGCTATTAATGGTGAAAACCCGTAGCAGTCTCAACACAGATGGACACATCCACAAAACTTCACTGGAAACCACTGAAACATGTCTAGACTTACACTGATTTTAACTCTTTATTTGGCTTTAACATTCAGTGTCTTGAGTGATGATGGCACCTTCCACCTGAATTCCTGACAATAAATCACCTCTCAGCTCCATTGCCTATGATTATCATACAAGAACAAAAACTTAAAACTACGTGAACCAAAAGGGACAGAGATGACATGACATGACAACAGATGCCAGTGCCAGCACAAGCTGGTAACTGTCAGATCACCCTTGGTACCAGGATTTGGGATTTCAAACTACAAAGCATAAGTATTTCAGAGCAAGGTTTGTGGCATGTGATTGCCGAGAGGTTTAGCAGGAGCTTCACAGGAACGGGACAGCAAAGTCTTCTGCACTGCCCAGGAAACAATGACAGTGCTTGCTTGAGAAAGGGCCAACAGCAAGAATTGTAGGGGAACGTAACACAAGTAATTGTTTTGGTTTTCTTATAACCCAAAGCCAGAAGCAGGAACAGTAAAATTTACAGTGAGAACCTTCTGGCTTACAGTTATGCATTAGACAAAATGCATGAAGAATTTGTATCAAGCAAGATGAAGTTCACAAGTAAGAGATGTGGCATATGAGCTTTGTACTTTCAAGTATCAGGCAATTACCTTTTAGATTAAACAACAATTTCTAGACTTAACTGATATGCCACATTTATTGGGAATTCAATGATCTAACAGAAATTAATCCTTATTATCTTATTTAGTGATGCAAAGAATATTCACAACAAATAACAGCACTGAAAAGCTGTGTACCCTAATAAGCTTTGTGAAATGCACACCTTCAGTAAACGCTGAAGGCAGGTCAAACGGTATTATGGATACTGCAAAACCAGCCTCACATACTGAAAAAACAGCTTTTAAAATACAATTTCCATGTTAGTGGAAAAAATAAAGAAAAAAGTAGAGTGTCCTCTAGAGGGCACAGCAAGCCAGTAAACTGGAGTCGTTTAAACTCTGGGGTTGCTTCAAAATTAACAGTGGCACAGGTGAAGTATTTTCCAGCTTTTTCCTGTATCCAAATGCACCAAACTGGCTCAGGTCACTCTTAGCAGGGAAGTAACTAACTGGCTCGGTACACTTCTCCCGACAGCGGTGAACAGCAGGCATGCAGGGAACGCACCGACGTGTTGAGCTCATCACTGCTGAGCCCTTTTCAGGTGACAGCTGGAGCAGCTCCACGTGAAAGACTGAGACTCTAGTTGAGTCAGGCACTGGCTGTTCCTCCTCAACCTTTAAGGTGAAATCCCCCATGAAAAGCATGGACAGTTAAGTTACCTAAAAAGTTGAGAACTGCACAAACACGGGGATTGGAGCAGCCAGCGTTCGTGACCCGAACCAGCCCACTGCCAAATCACAGGGGCTCTTCTTGCCAGCTCCACCCTTGAACCAGCCCAGACAGCTGCAGGGAGGGAAGCTGCAAAGAGCTACGGGGTCGACACGTTACAACCCGAACGCGTCCGCAAATACGAGGCGGCGTGAAGGATTTTATTTGGCTGCAGGTGACGACTCTACCATCGGCGACGCTTCGCCCCCCTCTCCCAAGCAGCGGCGAGGGCAGCCCGGCCGATACCGGGCCGTCCTCCCCAGGGAGGTTGGCGGAACCCGGGAGCTGCCAACGGGGCCACGCCGGAGCCACGGCCGCCAGGCTCCGGCCGGCTTTTCACCGGCCGAAGCAGCAGCGTCTGAACCCGCTTCGGATGTCGGCACCGGGGCTCTCCCCTCCCGCCCCGAGCGGGGGCCACCGCCGGGTCACGTGACGCTCCGGGCACGTGACCCGCCACGGCGAAAACCATGGCAACGGCCGGTCCCAGCCGGTGCTGCCCGGCCTTCATTTTGTGAGGTGAGGTCGGGCTCAGGTGCCGGCAGAGAAAATGGAGCGGCCGTGCCCGGGGGTCCCCCCCTCGCCCCCGGGGTCCCCGCCGCCTACCCGCCACGGGCACCCACGCCGAGGGTCGCTTGGCGTTCTTCAAGAAAATAAGTGGGAAACGGGGCGGGGGGGGGAGGAGGAAAAAAATAATCAAAAAGCAGCCCCAGGAGAGTCGCTGGACTGCGTCGTGGAGTCCTCCTCGGTTTATTTTCAGGCTGGACAAGGAAGGCCAGGCTGAGAGATGACGCCTGCCAGCCCCCGGGCTTTCCCAGGATATGGCAAGGAGGAAAATCTTAATCCTGAAGTAGTTCCAACGACGCATGCCGAGAACAGAATGACAAGGCATCTGCAGCAACGTGCGATCGACACCAGTTTGCATTCATCAGCAATCTCAATACTCTTAATCTTTGAAAAAAAAACCACCCCAAAATTTAGGAGGAGGGGGAGCGCACATCGCAGCCCGCCATCCAAGCCTGGGATCGCTCAGCCAGGGAGCCGGGCAGCGTGGAGGAAGAGCAGCCGCTCACGCTCTCGATGCGGGACCAAGCACCGCAGCTGCTCCAAACGCTTCTCGTCAGCCCACAGACCGCGGCCAGGGCACCAGGAGCTCGGGATGGAGGTCTGTCTGCCCAGCCAAGGTGAACAGCGGCTGCTTGGCCAAGCCGTGATACCACACGCACCTTCCACCAAGGCCCTTCCCGAGACGGGCTAACGGCACCTCCAATAAGGAGCTACTGCAGCCTGGATCAGGGATCCCCTCTGCTGCAGGGGTACCCCTAGTTACCTCCTTGAACTTGTGCAAGGCACCACTGCTTTCACAGAAAAAAAAAAAAAAAAAAAAAAAGCTGCCTAGGGCATTTTGTAGGACCATGATATGAAATCTGGAACTAGGAAATATAACCTTGCCCTTAACAGCTCTGCAGTAAAACCCATCTTTTACTCATGTGAAGCAGGAGGTGACAAGACCAGGATCGCTGGTTGCTAGCCTCATGGTACTTCATCTAAGGGCTTCCCCAAACCTGTGCGATTTCTCCATTTGCAAGATACATTATGATACTCCTGACAGCTATGTTATAAGACACTGATCTAATAAAAGCTGCATTAGAAACCACTAACTTCAGAGTTTTAAAATCATGTATTTTCACAAAAGCATTAGCCATATCTATTTAGGACCATCTGTCTAACCAACTTTGAGTCTGTTGACATGCGACCTCACAGAGAAAAACCATTCTTGCAGCGGGGAGATACTATGTATTTTTTAAGGCAACACATACTGACCACAGCAACCGAGTTGACTCATATTCAGTATTACAGGATTTAGATCCTCAGCAGCACGACCAACTGCATAGTGAATGAGGCGGCACAAGACTGAACTCCAGAAATGTAGACCAGAACTCTGCAAAACAATCTTCCTTCAAAAAGGAGTTTGCTTTACTCTTTTGTTAGCCTGTGTGTAAAGCAAAAAATTCAAAGCAGATGTTTCAAAATAAGGAAGACAATGGAAATATCACCACTTTCAGAAAAATACTGCCACCAGCAGTTAATAATTTGGGATAACTGCCCCGATACCATGACCTTTATCCTCTGAAGCCATCAGGCATATCCTTTAGGTAAATAAAGACATAGTTCCATTATTGTCCCTTCAGCTTTCCTAAGTGTTGCTGTCTCAATCATTTGGACTCTACGCTAGAAGATGAAAGCAGGGTTGCTGCCCAGTTACGTACACCCATTTAAGCATCCACAGCAATAAAACACAATTCAACAGAGACCTTGCAGAAAGTTTGTGTAAGGAATCAAATGCAGACCTCCTAAGTACCCTAAGAAAAAGGCCATGCTTCCTCCAATATCCTCTTTTAAAATCTCAAAGCATAAGGACAGACGCGTCACGCTACTCAAGAGTTTTCCTTAGCGTCTTGGGGCATCCTGTAGCAATTCAGAGCACAACAACTATTCCAGAAAAAACCAAACCAAACAAAAAAGCCACTTTCCCATGGGGACACTGCGTATTTATTTGTTGAAGAAAAGAGGGTCAGGTGGCTGAATCCAGCCTTGGAGGTCTGCTTCCACTTAGCTGAGCCAGAGGAAGATTAATTAAATTTTTGTTGTGAAGATGATACATCCGAGGTCTAAGGTATCTTGAGATGGACTCAAACTTTTCTAACAGATTCAACCTCCTGCGAGACAGAAGTTTCAATGAAGTATGACCAAGGAAGACAAAGTTTAAACTTAACACTAGTAAGAGAAAAACAGACACCCAGGAACTACTGGCTCTGGTAGAGGGTTTAATTTCAGAGGACTCGTGCTGCAGCTTACAGAGAGCTTCACGACACTAACAGAAGAGCTCCTGTATCTCAACAAGCAGCCTTTGCATTCATTCATACTGATCCAGAAGCATTACACAAAAAATAATCTTCCTTTTACAGACCAGATGATCTTACCCATGCTCTAAAATGCCCTTTTTATCCCTCTTCCAAAAAAAAAAAAAAAAAAATCAATGCAATGCTGCTCACTTGGTTAAAGTTACAGAACTACTGACCCAAAATATTAAATCCCCCACTGCAGTGCAAGAAAGACCTATATAGCCCCGTCCTCTGGTATCCCAACATATTCTGCCCATCTGCAGGTAACCAAAGGAAACATCACAACTGTTATTCAAACTAAAGCTTAATCTGCATTAGCAAATATGCAACAGTTTTGCCTCAGTCCATTAACAATCTCTTGTATACTCTCATCCAAAAATATTTGGCAAGGAAGGAAGACAAACAAGGAAAGAAAAAGCAATGCAGTGGGGAATTTTTTTTTTCCTGGAGATGTTTTATCTACATGAATCAAAGAAGTTGCAATGGATCTAGTGACTGCGGTGCAAAACTGAAGCAAAATAAACTTCATCCCTTCCTCTGAACATAAAGGAAGGAAACTTTAATCAAACTATGTCTGCATTTAAAATAAAACATTAAAATTCCCCAAGAAACTTTGCCATCAATTTTGTCACAATATCCTTTAGTACAACGCATACCAAGAGGCATAGACACAACGTACATAAGCTGAAAATGAGATCTAGAGTATGGGGCTGTGCCATATTTCCAGGCTTACTAATGGCAAGAGAGGAGCCTGTTGCTCTTCACTGGTGCTGCTGTGAAAGCTGTTCCCAGTAAATTCCAGTAAAGTGGAGAGTTTGGGCAGCCAACACAGGCTGCATCCTGATGTGCTTTGGAACATGTTAGAATTTCAAAGTCAAATCCATTCATTTAGTAAGGTTTCAATGTGATTTGGCCAGATTAAAAAAAAAACAAAAAAAACAAAAAAACCCAAACAAACCTAAAATCCTTCAAAGCACCAAAATTTAGCATCAAAACCCTAACACGAACATGCAGAGCACAGCCATTAGGCCAACTTTCATACAATTTCAGAACAATTTCTATAAGATGTTATTTTTAATTATCCCGTGTAACAAAAGGAGAATATGATGATTCTGGGGTTCCAGAGCAGTGCAGTATTTGTCAAGCACACAAATCATAACCAGCAAGACCTAAAATTAAAGGAACTAAGGAGTTCAGTAGATTATCTGTCTGAGAGCACTAACTATAGGGATGCCTACAAACTCTTCACACTCATCCTTCCTGGCAGTTTTCATTTAAGCAAACAAGCAGTGGCTTAAGTCAGGCCAGCTCACTTGTAATTTCAAGAAGCTGTGGGTATATTTGATACTTGCGCATACCACACATCAGGAGACAATAGATGGGTGCAAGCAATTTTTGTGGAAAATAAACCAAACGTATCAAATACAGACTTTTTGGCTTATCCAGACTTTTATTTCAATTGGAAGGAAAAATCAGACTCTGTAGCTTAATGTGAGAAGATGACACACTACATATAGTGGTTTGGAATGCAGGGCTTTTTGTTTGTTTGGTGGTGGTTTTTTTGTTTTGTTTTTTTGTTTTAAAAAAGACCCCAAATGATACAAAATCTGTAGGAATAATTTCATTTATCAGCCAGCCTTAAACTGTTTTTGATCAAGCCACAATATGCTAGTTTATCACTCTTGGCAAATAGAGAAAAGACAGGAAAAATTGCAAGATGTTCAACTGCCTAAAAAGTTTTCCAGTTTGCTTTACAAACGACACGTTCATCCCAAGATTGCTATCAAGACTAAGTAAGAACCGGGGATAGATAGATAGAAGCCAACTCTTATATTTGTGTTTTATTAACAGTATCACCCTCACCATTGCCATCACACTTGTGTGCTGTGACAAAACCATTTTCTCTCTCTCACTTGCTTTCCTGGTATGACTGAGAAGCCTTGCTTTTTGGAATTCTGAAGTGAAACATATTTTGAGGTTATCTATTTGGAGAGTTACTATAATTTTGAGGATTTAAGATAGCACAGTGCAACAACCAAGCACAACACAGCTGCTTACAGGGTCAAGTAGTATCCTTGCCCGTAAACACCCCACACCTCTATTTATGAGCAAGGTTTTCCTACAGTTGGGATAACAGTACGCTGCTCCTGAAGGATCCTGACACTTTTGGTCCAGAAGAGAGGACAATTCGTCCTCATAGACCTGTCTGAGGACAGCAGCTCCCATCCAGACAGCCAGTTACACGACTGTGTCCAGAAAAGATCACTTGTGGTCTCTGCCAAACCTTAACTGTGAGTACACCAGAAATCATGAGCTTAACCAGTACTGTGTATGCAACTAGTTCATTTTGTATGATTCAAGAAATAGTACTAGAAAAAAAACAACCTGAAGATGGTCAGAACATATACCATAGATGAAGGGAGCTGCATCTGGAGTACAGTAAATGCAACGTGATGCAGCAGGTGGTATGATCCAAGAACGGCTCCAGGAGAAAACCCCAGCCTCAGCTGGAAGCAACTGATGCTCAACGCAGGGCAAATGTGGTAGGAAACTCATGCATTTAAGGGGATGGAAAGAAATGAGGAGAGATGAAGAACAGAGGAAAGGGAAAGCAGAGCTTGACAGCACAGTAAGATGTCAGGATTCAACCAGGTCTGACAAATGTTCTTTCCCTCCAGCACCCATACTCACGTAAATCAGGGTACTCACAAGCAAAGCAATTTATGTTACACTATTTTACCATCCCACCGCAAATGAGACATGTCCTTATCAAGGGGGGAGGACTCTCCTTCCTCCCATTCCCTCTCCGCAGTAGGTCTAGGATAATTACACACCAGTGTAGCTAGCTCCCAGTGCTGCAAAAACGCCAGGCAGAGGAGCAAGATTTTGGTTTGGCCTTGTGTGACCTCTCATCAAAGACTTCTTCTACCACTACAGACTTTCTCCTGTTTCTTCTGGCATCAGAAAATGTGCTCAAACCAGATCCTATTTTTAAATTTAACTTCAAGGTTTAGGAAAAAAAAAAATATTAAAGGAAATATATTTTTAAGTTTAACGCAGAGATATTGCCAGGTTTGTATTTCAAATCTTGAAAATCAACTGATTTCAGAAAGATAATCCATTCAATCAGCTTTATGTCAGCTAAACTGTGATTATTGCTGGGCCACCTTTTCCAAGGAAAATATTATGTTTTCAATTCTAAAAGCATTAAGGAAGTTTAAAAGCCAAAACACCACACATCACTAAGCATGAATTTTACCAAAAAAGTTTGTAGCAGTTCAGTCATTTTAAGCAACAGCTCCTTTTTCATCTCCTCAAAAAATCAGCTCTACTGCTTTAAAGACACAGGTCTTCTGAAAGCTGCAAGCTAAATTCCTCTAGAGATCAAAGGTCTGGAAAGGTAAGTCCTACACTTAAAAAAAAAAAATTATCGTTATGAAATTAAGATCCACCTTCCCTACAAATGCCGATTGTATTCTTATACATGCAAGGGATCAGACTCATCCAGAGACAAGCTTCCTCTGTATCACAGGCATCTCCAGACTCAGATTGCATTTGCTTGGAGATATTTGCATCTTGAGGCCGGTCAGCTGCTCAGCGCCACGTTTATGCTCCGGGAGCGGAGCCACGCACGGACCACGGGCACCACCGTGACGCAGGAGCGGAGCCCCAGAGCCTGGGAAGCTGCTGCTTTACTTCCAGAAGTTTGCAGAATCATTCAGGCTCATTTTTGTCATTTGAGATGACCCAAGGTTTAATTCCTCTCTATTAAGAGTTTTATACAGACACATGTTATTAAAGGTGTTCCAGCTTACAAACAGTATCCAAAGAGCTTATCCAAAGCCTCATGAAATTCTTAATTATACTTATTATGATAGACTTCAGCAGACTTGATATCAGACTGCCTCCTTATGCAAGCATCTTTTTTGTATGGGGAAGCCTCTTCTCCCTCCTTGCCGAAACTGAATACAACAATATCATATTACCACCTGAAATAAGAACGCTGTACGGAGAGAGGATGTTCTCTCATCGCACGTAAATAGGTGTTATTGTTCCAGATGCTCTCTGGGAAGTTAAGTGTACAGCCCCTTGTTCATCATCCTGTTTGTGCGTCTTGCAACAGAAATGGACACCAACAGAGCAGAAACACTGGCACACATTTCAAAAATACTATAAATTCACAGACAGCACATGCATGTGGGGGCAAGTACTGCAACAAAAGAGTTAGAATACCTGATTCTAATTTATTCAATTTTTGGTATGAGCAATCTTTTTAGAGACTCTTCAAAAAAAGAGCATGCATACCTGTGTTAATTAGCAGGCAGCGATTACACCAAAAGACACCTTTAGAGATTTACACCTAGTCAGCACAATACAACTGCTTGACATGAAAGTCATCCATTACCCCAATTAACTGCTTCTGTGCAAGACATAAGTACCTCCTAAATATCAAATTGAGCAACTTAAGATAATTCTCCCTTTGGCAGATGGTTTATGGAGAAAGCTGAAAACTATCACCTTCCCTCAATCACGCTGATGGAAGAGGTCTTGTTTTACATATACTAAAGCAGTATTTGGATAAAGTAATCAGGCTCTTGCAGTCTAAGTTTTTCTTAAAAAAAAAAAAAAAAAGCATCAAAAGTTGGGAAAAGTTTACAGATGAATTGCCATTAAACATCAAAGATATCCATTTGCTTAGTAGCACCCATAAGCGCCCCTCCTCCCAATAATTCCTGCGCAGGTGATAAGGATCTCATGTTTTCAGTTTCACACCTCAAATCTGCACTGCTGTAATACCTGACATCCAAGCGAACACAGATTTACTACTCCAAGAGCTGTTTAAGCCATTTTGCACAGACAGGCAGGTCTCAGTTCTTATGTATTACCACTCCAGCATCAGCTGGTGTTAGAACCAGGAATAAACGAGGCTTCTAGAATTCCTGCTCAATCTATTGCACCTTACTGCACTATAAAGAAAAAAGCAAGACCTTGAAGGGCCAACATCAGGGCCACAGAATTTTTATGCTGGTACAGCCAGAATCTGTGGTTAGAAATACAGTAGAAGATTTGGAATCTGGCTTTAAAGTGATGCCCATAAATCTGTATGTCAGAACCACCCGATCCATGTGTGTATCTCATATACAAGTCAAAGGAAAAGCTTTACATTTTTGTAGGAATAAAAATCTCCAAAGTGATAGGGACCTTTGAATTCATGCTTTCAGATGTCAAAATTCAGACATCTTAAGAAGGCTGGACTTTCAAAAAAGTATTAAGAACTTGTCCTACAGAGAATTGCTGCAGACAGGTGCTGTCTTTTCATAACACTTCTAGTGTCAAAATCCACAAGTTACTTCGAAAAGGAAGTCAGACTTATCCGTACAAACTGCTCTGTCAGGAAGAATCAAGTTGCAATTAAAACTCCTCTGTTTAGACAATTATAATCTATTATTTTTCCTATATCACAGCTCAATTAAAAAAAAACCCAAACCACTCTTCCTCACATAAATCTCAATCAGTAGCTCAAAGCGCATCCTCTTTGTAACTTGTACGTTTTTCTATTCAAGACTGTATTTCTTTACTCAGCTGCTCATCACAGCTGCCACTGCTGTCAAAGCTTGTGGAAGAAAAATCAGTAAGGAAGTTATACAGAAGTAGCTGTTGAATCTCACGTGAAGAGCCAGAGCTGCAACAGACACGTAAAATTTTAATTCTCTCTACCTTGAAGATGCAGAGAACAACTTCTTAGTGCCATCTAACCACATTTTACTGTGCTGGTATCCCAAATGTTACAGTGCAACTGCAGCACGTAGGTCGTAACTCACCTTTTGGAGGTGCTCATGTCCACAGGCTCATCTCCCGTCTGAACCTCCACTTTAATGGTTGCTTTCACCTCTCCACTTTTTAATAATCCTTGCACTTTTCCAGCTCCAGGATCTGTTTTTATTTTCATGTCACCTTCAGCATTTATATCTGTTCCTAATAGTCCTTTCTCCATTTTTATTTTTTTACTGTCCACATCGTTATGCGTTATCTCACGTTCTAATGCTCGTTTCTGACTTCGTGTCCTGCATGCTTCCTCTGTCATTGTGAGGCTCTGGGGAGAGAGGAGACACAAACGAGTTAAGTACACTGGAAAAAAAGTAAGTTGGACAAAACACCTTAATTTCAAAACAGGGCAAAGTACAGCGGTTACTGCAAAAGAAGTTCAGAAAGAGCAATAAAAGTTTTGCCAGTATGCTCACTTACCCTATCTTCAAAATACATCTCAGTCTGAAGCTATTAAGCACCCGGCATCACTGTACTTACACCTTTTTATGTTACGCAAAAACAAACAAAAAACCAAACCAAAACAAGAACACACACACAAACCTCACTAAGCATAAACTAGAATCACCAAGGAGAAAAAAAAAACCAACCACCAAAAACCCCTGCATTAGAGCACAGGAGAATATACAAACCCCCACGACGAAAAAAGTTTGGCTCTTTACCAAAAGGCAGGAAGAATGTATGTATTTGCCTCGCATGCAAATAAATGCAATTACTAAATTCTAGATTAGGATCTCCCTGGGACTGCTGCCATGTCTTTCTGAGGACCTAAGCCTGATTGCAAGTTTCGGGAATCAGACACTATGGGGAAAAGGACCACCACACCCTGCGTGAAGAGAGGCTTCCATATTTCTTGACAGCCTGCCGCCAGGCGCTAAGGCACTGCCATTGTAATACTCAAGTTGAGACTTTCTCCCCTCCTGGTGAAGGAGCCAGGCTTTTCCAGGCGGCAGAGGAAGCGCTGGGCTCAGGGGAACCAGGCTTAACTCCTCGCCTGCCAGAGGCGCAGGAAGTTTTGCTCCTGGTGGGCTCTGACATCTCAGCCCGCACTTCGGTACCTGCGGACACCCATCCATCAGACGCGGAGCTGAGTCAGGCTTTGATCCCATGACATCACTGGGCTCCACATGACCCTTCCCAGGATGCAGCCTGCGAGACAAAGCACTTTCCAGAAACCAGTCTGAGCCGGCGGCAGGCAACCCGCAGCGGGGCTAACCCTGCCGCCGGCCAGGCACCCCGGAGCATCCCTCCTCCGCCTCCTCGGGCACCCACTGGTCCCCTCCGGGAGCTTGGGGACACCAGGCACCGAGGGGGTGGCATGGGGGAAGAGGGAGAGAGACACACCACACACACCCCCTTCATCTTTTCAATTAATTAATTAATTTTAAGTGTTCCTCCCATCCCAGGTTTTTTTTTTCCTCCTCCTTTTAAAATGGATTTCAAGAGTAAGGCCAACACACAATAGTTGAACAAAGTCTTTGAAATGTTTTTAGCAGCGAGAGATTAACATAATTATGCAACATAAGTAACCTCTGCTCACCCCCACCACCCCGTTATTCAACAATGTCACATAAGCATTATGTGATATTGCCATTTTGATAGCATAAGCCCCACGCAAGTGACCACAAGTTTCTTTGCATGGTGTTCGATGAAATCTATGGTGGGGCTTTTTTTAAGGGGGGGGTGGGGGGGGGAATTAAAATCATAGTCAATACACAAAGTGCCTCCCCTCGGCTGATCTGCATTTACAGTGTGACCACACTTGAACTTACAATAATGGAAGAAAGGTGTGTTTTTCAGAAAGGCTAAGTTAATTTTGGTATTTATGAAAGCAAGTAAACAGCGCGCAGCCCAGGCAGGCAGCCAGCAGCACGGAGATTTTCGGCGCAGCTCAGCGTACCCCAGCTGACAGGCAGCAGCCTTTTCCAAACCCCACTCTGCCTCAGACAGCCCTCTGAAAGCGCAGCTTTTAACTGCAATAGTACCTCAGTTTAAGTATCTCTGCTGACAATACAGCAGCATGTCAACTGCTTCTCCCCCTGAACGAGCCGATCAGGCAGCCTGACGAGGAATCACAAATCTTATTCCTATTAACTTGGTGCAAACGCATCTGAACCCAGGGCTAAAACAAAAGACCGGCCAGCAATCGCCCAGCTTACGTATACAGAGATGCGCTATTAATCACAATGACTTTCTTGAAGCAAGACTGCTTAGTCAGTAGGAAACCTCCTTAAACCCTGATCTGGGTTTATTTTCAGTATCTTCATATTCTCCAACCTCGCAGTGATGAGAAGCAGCAACTC
Source organism: Haliaeetus leucocephalus (assembly GCF_000737465.1). NCBI lineage: Eukaryota > Metazoa > Chordata > Aves > Accipitriformes > Accipitridae > Haliaeetus > Haliaeetus leucocephalus. Next base: position 1,455,861 of record NW_010972600.1, read on the forward strand.
CAGCAGCCTGTGCTGATCCAAGAGCCACAGCGGCACTTCAGGCACTCAGGCTCCAAACTTTAAGAACATTTACATGACACTGTATTTCTGCTCCTTCGTTTTTCCCAGTTTTGATTGGGGTAGGGAAAGGCAGTCTCTTCAGATGTACTGGGATATTTCATACACCACACACAGAGCTGCCAGGCAGAACTCTGCGCACTCATGGTGGAATCTCGCTTACCTAAATAAACATCACAAGCAGTGGAAGTGATCTAAATCTCGTATCGACACTAAGTTTTATCTTAAAAATTAATGCAGTCAAAATCCTAACGTAGAAACAGGTTATGCATACTGAATACTTCACGAAGCAGCTGTTTTCTAGCTAACCAAGACAGCTCATCTTGGAGTGATGGAGGCAGGCAGGCACTAAGCACCCCACTCAGAGCATTTCCAGGGGCAAACCCTTTGCACGCAGACTCCTTACAAAGGTCAGACTGAACAGATTAACAACCTTGATGAAAATGCACAATGTCCCTTTCCAACAAAACCCTCTCCTATTACAAATTCTCAAGGACATTGCGTCTTGCACCCTGCAGTTCCTTTACGAACTAGCAGCAGCCATTTCTCCTTGTAACGCCACCATCGTCCCCTTATCAGACACTAGCAACAAACTTTACTTGGAAATGGCCTCAGCTTCCCTGTGCATTCCCTACTCACACAGTCAGAAAGCGACATCTCCGTTTTCCTTCGAGGAACAGTGCTGCTGCTACAACAACTTTTCTGCAAATCACAATGCAGTCCAAGTTTTTGTTAAAAATTCACAGCGTCTTGTCACAACGATGTAGGCTGGAAAGCAGCAACTGGGGACAGCGATTGCTAGAGAGAAGAAGAGTATCTGTAGCACAACCAAAACAGTGTGTTGTGAAGATCTACATTACTGGAAAGACCTTGGGATGAGATTGCACTAAGATTTTTACAGCTAAATCTGAAAATTGCAAGTGCAGGCTCACTGTAATAGAGAGATCTGGTTGCACAGTTCCCCTACCACAACAGTGATTAAATCATATTTATTGTAGGTGAGCCCTAAAACCAAGCTCCCTAAAATAGTTTTAACCCCTTCAGGAAACAGTACTGGAAAATAATTTGCTAACATGGATCCAGATGCAGAGAGAAATAAAGGCAAATTAATGTGACACCGAGAGAAGGGGGGGAAAATAATGAGAAGGATTTCTTTAAAAAGCCTATTCTGCCTCTCTTTTCAGGAAAAAAGATGAAAACTGGTAACATCAGAGTCTTTTATGGGAATCACCTGGGTTACTGGGCCCTATCTCCTGCAAGTCAGAGGGCATCCAGAAGCAAGTGCACAGTTTAGGCGAGTCCCTGGCAGGATCCGTTTCACACAGCAGACTAGAAAACACTTCCCAAAGCAGCCTAAACTCAAGGTCTGTAGGAAAAGGTTAAAACCAGATGGGTGCCCTGGAAGAGAGGAGGAGGAAGAGGGTACCTGCAGAGACCTGCACCAGCAGGGACGTTGTCCTCGTTCACGGAGAGGACGCGAGCAGCTCCTTGCGTGACAGGAGGAGGTAAGAGAAACCCAAACCCACACGGGAAGAAGGCTCTCTCCTGATGGCAAATCTGGCAATCCCCAGCACCCAGGGATGGCATGCTGGTCTTCACATGAGACTTTCCCAGCACTATTAAACAGCACCTTACCAGTACGCTGTGTGACCAGCCCTTAAGTCTGCTGGATTTATTGAGATCACCCCTTCACCAGTTGGTTCCGCTAGACGAGAATAAATCAGCTAGATGTTTCAGAACATTCAGGCTGTTTCCAGGATAACCTATAACTTCGGAAGCTACTCCCAAAATCCCCACTTCTGCTTCCCCACTGTCAACAGCAAAAGGAACCGATCAACGTGAACAGTAAACAGCTTTGGTTCAACTTGACTATACCTTTTATTTGAAAGAAGGAAGAGAAAGTAAGGATTACACAGTAAATTTTAAGTTTTATGGAAGGTTCTGCTTTTTATTACAAGGAATGGCATAGCTTGGGGTGGAACGCTCGGGACCGAAGCAGCAAATACTCAGTGGTAAGCGCTATCACTGTAACAGATTAACTACTACGATCAATTCAAAAGACAGTTTAGTATACCATATAAAATGCAGTAAACTCCTCGGACTGCAGGCCATTACATTGGTCACCCTGAAGCCTTGCCAAAAACTCCTCCATGCAGCTCCACCGCCCTCTGAGTGCACTGACAACAGGCAAAACCCCAAACCTCCTGAGTTCACCACCTATTTATGCTAGCCTGGTAAACATTGTGTATGCTTGTGATGCCACCTGATGCTTTCCATTGGGAAAAGGGTCAAGAGAGCTCTCTTGCCATTTTCCAAACCCTTCCTCCCTCCAAAGAGCAGAGCAGCAAGACCAAGAAGACAAGCCTGGTTTAACTCAGCCAGTGTTTTTTCCAGCAGGGATGTGTAGGACACCGTGACATACCACCCAATCCCTTGCAAAGGGCTGGGGGTGCTGAAGCAATCACCTGCTCTTGCTTGCTTTGCTGCTGCAGGGAAAAGTTACAGAAGAGGAAAAAACTCAAAGTTCCAGTTTAAGACTTGGGAAATGAATTACTTTATGCTGATTTTTCCAGATGTGCGGTCCAGTCCAGAATAAACCCAAGCAGCTGCAGAAGCCATGCCCGGCTCACCCGGCTGCTGCCTCACCAGGGCACAAACAGGCAACTGGGGCAGCAGCCAGAACAGGTTGGATGCACAAGCACACAGAGAACACCAACATGGTACACAAAGACAAAACAACAATAAAAAAAAAAAAAGCGCACACTTTGCTTGCTGTTTGTAATGTACACTTCCACTTTTCCCCACATCACATTCAGAGTTATCCATATCACCTCCTCTCCTGTTTGTGATTTACAACTTCCTCATACAAACTCCAAGCAACTCCTTCACAGAGAAGTAGTTCTGCTGACTTTTCACTGTTTAGCACAACTCGGTGGTTTGAAGTTAAAAGGACTGAAGTTAAAATTACATCCCGACGCTATGCTAGAGTCATCAGCACTGCTGGCGAGTGCCAGCAGCAGATACGGGTTCAGCGCAGATCATCTGCAAACAGGCTCGAATCCCACTGCAGCCACACACTAACCCATCCAGCTATGCAATACTTGCTCTTTTTGGAAGCCAAAAGCAAGTATCAACAGCCTTCTTCCCCAGCATGATCTGGAAACTTTTACAGCAAAAGAGGGGGAGGAAAAAAAAAAAAAAAGGACAAGGTTACAGAGAAGGAAAAAGGAAACAGGGAGGTTAAGACACATTCAATGTCCCTCAGTGCGTATTTTCTAAATGTAGTTGATCAAAAACTTACTGACTCTGAACAGTCATTCACACCCAGCACGGATTTGATGTGCACACCAGACAGGCCTCCTGCAAGCACAGCCCATGCAGTCACCTTGGATCATCCATGCACCCTGCCCACAATGCCTAGAAATTAGTTTCTCATAGCAGGATGTAAAAAGTTTCAATGAGAAGCCACTGTTTCAACTGAGCTTATTTTCTTGTTACGCCGTAAGTGGTTTTTTTTCCTATGTATACACTGATCACGAAGCCATAAGTGAGATGTCCTGGAAAAAGTCATTAAAATTTTTACATGTGTGTGTGTGCCTGTGTATTCATGTGTGCATGCATATAAACGTGCATGCACATGCACACACACAGAAGTTCATGACCTTATCACGTAGATGTTTAGAAAAATAAACTTTAGAAAACCAAAGTAAGAACTAGATTTCATTTTTTTAATGACTAAACTAATGCAACAGCAGTAGGACAAGAACACTGGTTATTTTGTAGGTTGGGGGAAAAAAAAAATATTCATCCCGCACCTGAATTCAACTGGGCAACCAAAAATCCATCCCTTCCCTGGTGAAGGCAACAAAAAGCATGACAGCAGCCAGAGGTGGGTTGATCATTTTGCTATCTCAGCCATTATTTCCACACCACGAGACCTAAAAAGAAGAAGAACTGCAAGTGCTGAAGCCTCCTTCAGCAGAAGGGACAAGAGGAGGGTACCTGCTCTGCAGCCCACTCGCTGCTCCCAGCAGGGAGAGGCTCCCAGCCCCTGGCTGGCTGAGCACTGCAGCCCACCAAGGGTTAAGCCCTGCCATTTTGGTGCCATTCACTGATATGTCCATTAAGGGTGTTACATAACAAAATGGCAGCCCTTAACCCTTCCCTCGCCGGGCTCCCACGCTGCTCAGCTGCATGTGCTCACGCCAGCCGGCCACCACAGCACCTCCCGGCTGTGCAGTCCTGCTTCTCCTTTTTACTACTATTATTATTTCCCCCCTTCTTTAAGCATTCAGGGAAAAATAAATGAGCTTGCTTAGGACTGTTAAGTACTTGCAATTAAAAGGAGACAGAGCCCCACAGAAGTTTCCTCTGTGGCACGAGTGTCGGGCATCTGGAGGCAGCAGAGGAAAGTTCTCCGCTGGCCAGGGGACAGCAGCAAAGCGGTCCACCAGCAGGAAAGCATCATTTCAGGGATACCAGCCCAACGAATCGCTGAAGGAAAACAGCCAAAATGTGGGGTACCAGAATCCTACGCTGCCCTGAAAACAGCCACGACATCCCCACGGCTGCTCCCAGGGGCCGGCTTCAGAGGGGAGCACCTGCAGCAGCTCCTTCTGCACCTCAAGCCCTGCAGAAGCTGCTTTTATTTCCATCCGAGTGACCAGGCACTAAGACACACGCCGTGCCCACGTTGCAACTGCTCGCAGTCATTATAGTGCAGTAGGAAGCAATTCAGCCTGGGTTTGACTAAATATTTACTAAAATGAACAGATAAACATTTGTAGAAAGGCGCTGAAGTCAAGCTTGGAGCACCACAAACATGAAGTTCTGTATTTGGCCAGAAACGGGACTTCAGTAGCTGAAGTCCCACTGCACTAGGAGTCACCCTTCTGCTTTCCACGGTGTTTGTGTCAACTCACCTTAAAAATCCTTATCACGGCTCAGTTTGGCTCTATTTATTAATGTGGAGTCTAACAACTATCTAAGTGCTCTGCGTAACAGAGAGAGAGAAGCATTCACAATTCTTAACACAAAGCTCAATGTGCCGCAGATTCTGTTAAACCTGTAGCTGTGTAAATGGCAAATAGCTGCTGCCTGTAAAAATCAATCTAGTAATTTGCTATTTTTTTTTTAAGAACTTCAGAGAACTGTTCACTATCAAGGTGATCTTAGAAAAAATTATAATAAAGCAACTAAAAAGACTGCATAAAAATATCAGGTTTTTTTTCCAAATACCTTTTACTAGTGTCGCTATTCTCTACTTGGAGTATCCAGCCTAACAAAAAAAAAAACCCAAAACCAAACCCCAGCCCTCCCTTCTCAGTCCTGCCACAATGACACAGATTCCCTGGTTCGCTCTGCAAAGCGATGCCAGTTTCTCACATGCTCTGTGATTGTGATTCATAGCTGTAGTTTTCAGGAATGAACTGCACAGTTCAGTATGGAGTTGGTTCATTGTCACCCCTGAGCTTATTGGGGGAATTCAACCACCCTCACACAAGGCAGTCGAAGAAGAAGAATGAAATCAAAGTCATTTTGTTAAAAGACACCAGCTATTATCAGAAGCGCACGATCTGACTCCGCCTCGGCGAGAAAGACTCTGCCTTTCTTCAAGGTATGGATTCTCTAGGCACATCGATTCTCACAGATATTAACTAATCATTAAAAACTGTTTATCTAGTGTTTACTTTGATTCAAAAATAAAACCTTCCACTTAAAGGACTACAACTTGATTTAAACTTTTATTTAATGGGAACAGATTTAAATATTAAGTAACGGCACCATAGATTGCAAGCAGATCCTCTCCCCTTCTTCTACCCCCCTCCCCATTTAATGTATGCCTCTTATTAGAGGAGGGATCTAGGTTGGTTCATTCATTTTAATGCAAGAGCAGCAAAATTAGCATCTTTAAATACTCAGTCACAACAACAATCAGCTTTTCCAGCACCACATGCTGTGCATATGATAATACAGGCAATTCCTTGGGTTTTTTTCTGCATTTTAAAAACTTAAAGAGAAGGGAGGCTCTCTGTGCACACAGACCATCCAAACTGGCTTCAGCATCACTCCTCTCCAAGAAGTGCTGTGCTCTGGATTCATGTTCAACCCAATATAAATTATTTAATACAGCCTCAGTACGATCATAGAGGGAATTGGTGTAAGTGGATACAAAGGACAAGGTACCAAAAGAAAGATCAAAACAACTAAGGAATTTTCTTGTTTATCAATCAATATTCTAATTCTTTTAAAGAGAACGCTAAAATTGTATTAATTCTAAGGTCCACTGCTTTGGGTTTAAAGAGGTGTTTTTAGAGGGTACAGCCACTACACGAGGGCTTTTTTTGACCTTAATTCTCCCCCAAGTTTTATGGATCTATTTTTGTCTTAAAACTACTGGGCAGGAAGTCTGCTAATGACTATGTCTGGGCTTTGTATTACCAAAGAAGTCACGGAGATTCCTCATTGCAGGATACCCGTTAAATACCAGTTTCAATTATGGTTCAAAATGCACTATTTGGATAACAAGTTGAATTGGCAAAATAAGATAGTATTTATGCACACTGCTCTACAACTGCACAGAGCTATGTTTTTCAGGTGTTTTATGGTGGTAACTCACTGAACAAGAAAGCAGATTAAGAAATTTCCATGACTATGGTCAAGATGTCCAAGTGTGACACTCTCTGCTACTCTCACTGTCACGCCTACTCCTTCACCTCTGAAAGGTGTTTTTATGATTTCATTTAGCTTCTTGGTCTCATGAAAGATGGCACTACTTTGCAAGATTTGGGAATTTATGTAACAAATAGCAAAAAAAGAAAAATCAGTGGTGCTCATCGCTTGCACAACATTAGTTCTGAAGCTGACTCTGGTAAAACACAGTAAATCAAATGAGTAAATCTATGAGCAGAGACATCAACACCTACACCAGGAAAACTGAGACTGGAAGAAAAGCGAAGACCAGAAATGCTTAAAATTGATCACCAGAGCCTTGGCAATACATGCTGGGCGGGGGGAGAGGATAAATCCTTAAATTGCTATTCATAAAATTCTTCACTTGACAATGCAGTGGGACAGATGAGCACCATCACACACAGGACAGCTGATCAAGATAGCTTTACTTTAGCTACACCACTGAGCACTGCCAGAGCTACAAAATATCTACAGAAATTTCACTTCCATTCAGAGTTTTTCTTCTGTGCACAAACGATCAAAATATACAGAAAGTCTCAAGGAAGGAATTTCTGTGTGCTTGCTTTTGCTTCTCCTCTTGTTCAAGACTGACAATATTGTGCAGCTGTCGTGACTGCCCAGTTAAAAGAAGTGAAACTTCTTTGTCCCTTAGTAAGCTAGGGAGATTTACCTACTTCAGAGCGTGGATTAAGCGCCAAGTGAAAGGCCACTTTTGGTTAAGGCACAGGAACCGAATTCTGATCCAAGTTTAAACTCAGAGCCCCTCTACAGCTCTTCCTTGTCCTCCTGGACAAGACAGGAGCTGATGGTGCAAAAGACCAGAGGACAATTCCACCCTCCCAGCCCACCTCCCCATTTTCAGTACTGAACGGAGGGAGAGGGGGTCTCTGTGCAATATTAGAGACTCGTCCTCCATCTTATTCACAACTCCTACCTGTCAGTGAAGTTCATGGGTTCCAGGTGGGATCCCGACTAGGCCAAGTGGCTGAAAGTGACTGCAGCGAGGATCCTGAGGGAAGAGACAAGCTGGTTAGTATACCTGGTGACATGCCCACCACCTTCACCCAAAACATGCTTGCGGATGAGACAGTCATCCTTAAACATTGGCACGCATATGAAAGATGAGAAGACTGCATCCTATTATTTTAAGGAAAGGAACTGCAAGTCAGGCTTGTGTTCAAATGCTTTCAGATTAAAAACAAAAGCACATATACAAATATTTTAAAGTTACTGCTTTTCTTACTGCGTATTTCTTTAGTCTTTACTTCTTACATTAACACTCTAGGGGGAAACCAACTGCTTCTTGATATCTCTGGTTTGACCCAAACACCTGTTGGAACCAGCGTTCCCATTTCTAACTGACAGTTTCCCTCAAGGAGGAAGAGACCTACAAGACCTGCATTTGTCCTAATGGCCGGTACCACAGGAGCTTGCTCCAGGCAGGTCTTACAGCAGTCACTGTGCCACCTCCCCATTTTACTTCTTGGACAACAGCAGCATGGGTCCATGTGTGCATGCAGGAGAATGCCACTTGAAGACACATCTTTAGAAAGAAACTTGCTGCTTTTAATTTGTCCAACAAGCCAGCAGGCCCCTGGACAAGCATTTTAATAGCTAGTAAGATGCAGCCAACAAGGCAGTATTTGTCCAACGTTACCTACATAAAAGTAATATTACTTAAGCAGCAGGAACATTAAGAGATGCAAACGAAGAGAGTCATCTTTGGAAGTGATACCACAGTCACATGCATGCTCACACATAGGCTCAGTTCAGCAATTTAGTAACAATTTGGTATTTTCACTTAAGGGACATCAGAGCAAGTTTTATTGCCAAGCTGGATTCACTGGCTAAATACAGTCAGAGGTTTTGCTGGGGTACACCACCACCCACACCCCATAACACAGATGAAGTCAGTTGTCCCCCTGTTCCTGGTCCCACTTGAGACCACATCACCGTTCACTGCAGAAGCTTCCATGAAGTTGTACATAAGCAGAGAATGAAGGGGGAAACAACTTCTTAGAGAAGTTTTTGTCCTGCAGGACAGCATATAAAAATAATTCTAAAAGAACATGCTCATGTGTTTTATCTGCTTCTTACTCCAGAAAGAGTTCTGACAGCCGATGCTTGTTTATGCTTTACAAAAATCCTTTTATGAGCCTGTACATACAGTGTGTGATATGCAAACCTTCCTTCTCCCTCTCTATGGAAACACTGAGGGAAGAAACCCACAGCCAGCGCACGCTGGTCAGTTAGAAAAATCAACTAGTTTTGCCATACTAGTGGATTGGTAGGTACCTGCACCAGCAGCACATGCCAAGTCAAATGCCTCTTATCACAGCCTGCTTTTACACAGCACATAGCAAATAATCAGTTGACAGCCACAATTTTAGCAGCGGGTCTTGCACAGGGCTGTGCACGCTGACACAACGTCGTGTCAGCTCTCGGGGCAGATGGCAAGAGGCGCTGGGCTGTAGGTGGAGCACAGTAATTGATGCACACTAGCTGCCAAGACGACTCTTTGGAAGCTCGGCCTCTTATTTCTGCTAAGCCACCAAGAACTGAGTCATTTCCCTCCTCAAAAAGTTGCAGAGTTATTTTTCTTTTGTCCAGAAGGCAGGACAACAGCTCACTGACTTCTAGTCCTCCTCTCTGGACAAGGGAAAAGGGTTATAAAGGGTCACCCCTCTGACACCCACCCAAGGATCAAACTGTCCCCCCCTCAACCAAACTCCAGCAAGCTCAGAGGTCATCTTGTCCCAAAAGCTGGGAGATTGTGCCCAGTCATCTTCTCTGTTTTACTATTTTAAGCACCCCAAAAGGTTCCAATAAGTTAAACAAATTGCTACAAAAGTGCAGATATAGAAACTTAATAAATGGATATGCAACTGTATTCTGGTCCCTGATTAGCTATCTAGAGGGCAGGTCTTGCTAATTATAGCTCATCCTATTAGTCCAATGCTTTTCTAATTAGAAGCCCATTGAAAACCACTGCAATAGCTACTTCAGTATCTCCAGCAGTGCTATAAAACTCGACAGATACAGCAGGACTTCCATGCTGCTCCTCGTGCATCTGGCCTGGACACAAACAAACAGTTCTTCATCGCGGAAGATGACAAAAAGCAACACACACAACACACACCGCGTACCGGGTCGTGACAAGCACTATGGCACAACCATGGTAATTGGTAGTTAGGACACTATTGCAGCAAGCAGGAAGCCACAAGTTGTAACACTGCTGGAGGGGGGGGGGAAATAAATGAAAAAAAAAAAAAAAAATTATTCTGCCTGGTAGAGGTAATTGCTGAACAGGACTGGTAAAGGTCTCAGTGGGAGGGGAGGATCGTCCAGGCATCAGCTCTGCACTGGCTCAATCTGAAGCTGGCTCAGCTCTGCCGGGAGGACGGCACACAAGGCACCTCCAGCACAGAAGAAGCCTGTGTTTTACAAAAAGTTTTCCCCAACAAAGAGGTATGTGAATGACCTTGGCAGCAACCTCACATCAGAGTGCTCCCCGTGTTTTGGAGGAGTTCAGCAGAGATTGCTCCTTCCGACGTGCTCTGGACGTGGGAAGCCTAAGCTACCGAATCGTATTTCTGAGGCTCTGGCCAGCCTCCATTTTTAATGAACTGTAGCATTAAACTCCCATAGTGCTCGTGTCATGGGACTAAAATAGTTTTCATCTTGCAAGGACACCAGAAGAGCAGTTTAACCGCTTCACTGCCACGGGACGCTGGCAGCGCAGGACCAGGGCCACCTCTTACGCTGACCCACATTCAGCACGTGGAAGTTTCCACTGAAACCCAACAGACCGCTGGCAACGAGCTGCCCGGGGACGCAGCAGGCACCACGGCCCCAGATCCTGCTCCGGCTCCCACTCTCTGTCGCTCTGCGGCCGGCTCCATCCACGGCTTAGCCTTCTCCTGCATCTCCAAGATGGGAAGTTTGCTTTATGTGGCACACGCCACTAAGGAAAAAAGGTTAAAATGCTTATAAGAATATTTTGAAAGATTAATTTTTAAAGCATCTGTTCAGGGAACCTCCTAGGAAGCAGGCAATAAGCAGTTAAAACTCGGAAGTGAAACTCTGTCCAAGCAGCAGCTCTTAAGTTTTGACAGCACTTCCATCAGAAAGAAAAAGCCACCGCAGAAGAAGCGGAGTGCGTAGCTGGGCACCCGAGCTGCAGGTACGGTGTGCTTGGTGCAATGCTGCTGTCATCCAAGGACACCAATGGGGCTCTGCCCGCACTTGGGGACACCACACACTGTCTTGTAGGTCCTGCATCGGCTCCTCCACTGTCCAAGAAAACAAAGTCTTTAGTATCCTATCACTCTGCAATTTCTTTCAAAGGTTGCATGTTTCATTTAAAAAGAACCCTGGCTCTCATTCTGATGTAGCAACTTTCTAAAACCTTAATAAGTGAAATGTTCAAGAAATTGAACAGGCACTGGACTGAACAGTATCTCTTGCTAACTCGCCAGAACAGAAATCAGATTTATTTGCTCAGAGCCTACTTTGTCACTCAAAGTTTTTCTTCTCTATGAAATGATGATGAAAGCTGTAGATCAGAATACTAGGGACCACATTTTTACCAACATTACTGAATCCCATCAACATTACCTAGAAAAATTATGATCCAGTAAAATTCAAGAGAGATTCAGCCTGCAAAACAGGGTTTTAAAAGCATTAAATTTTCAGAATAAGACAGGCTATGGATTCTCTAAGAAGATTAAGGCATGGAAACTATGACACAGGTACCACAGTTTAGCATTGCTGTACATACCTCCTCAAACAACTGAGATAAGAAAACTTTTGTACTTTTTGGAAGGCTGAGTGAACTGGTCAGCAGGAAAAAAAAAGGAGTCACATTTCAATTTAAGTATTGACAGTCAAGGGGCTAGCTTCTGTCTCATGTGTTCAGGCTTTACTTCCATGAACATTTTTGAATACAAGAGTAAAGTCTTCAAAGACTTTATTGGTCTAGAAGGAAAACTTGAAGTATCAAATTAGGGTTTTTTTAAGCACCTAAGTATCAGCTGAAAGCATTTTTGTACGCTCCAAAAACACAGACTCCTCCCTGCACGCATCTCAACAGAATTATAGGAAGAGCCATTGTATAGAAATAATAGTCATGGTGCACGTTTTCACTACAGCGTAAGCAACCACCATGGAGTGGAAAAGCTCTTCTCCGGCTTTTTACAAATGTGCCGATCCATTCTGTACCTGGCATACTGTCGTGGTTTAACCATTGGTAACCTTCTACAAATATTCAAGCATTGCTTTTTAACTTCTGTGTGCCTAAAGATTCAGGTGAAAGCTGCCAAAACACCCTGCATACCCGCTCTTCAGTTTTAGCCTCTCTACAGTGGAGTACCACCTTGTAGGAAGGAAAAAAAGCTCCTTTCAGATGCTCATTAATACCACCGCTACCCGTTTATTGTGTACAAGTCAGATTGCAAATAAAACCTGTTACAAATTAAGAGTCTCTCCCACTCACTCCTGAATTCCTGTGCCAGAGATAAAACATACGACTCCCCTCCTGGGCCATCGATAGCATTTATAATTACACCCTTCAGATCAATGCTTGCGTTCGCAGGGCAGGGAAACCAGGGCCTGTAGTAACCCTTTAGTTAAGCCGGTCCGCAGACGGGGATCACATGCTGCGCCAGCCGGCGAGGGCATCGTTTGAGACAGCAGCAGAAAGTCAGATATAGAAAAACTACTTACTGGCAACAGCTGTTCTTCAAGCATGTCACCCCAGCACGTCCTTCTTTTGGAGAACGCTTGTTTTCCAGCATTTGTTCTCTACTGGATACCAAGTGGATACCATGGGCTGATAAATCACATGGAAATGCACACAGGCCTTCAAGGAGAAGCCCTGCCTTTACTTCTGGATCTGGGAGAGTATGATCTACTAATTACACTAGCTGCACTGCACTCCATACAGACCTTGACACCAATTTAGCAGAACTAGAGTTCAGCTTTACTCTGCCCTCTCAAACCCTGCCATTCACATACACCAGTGTGCAGGAAAACAGGAAATCTCGGAGTAAATTTTCTCCAGAAAATCCAGGCTGAACCTTTTGAAAAACACTGGTATAATCTAACCTCTTGCAATCAAAACTTACTGTTTTGAGACCAAAGTGCAAGTGCATTTCAACTTCTCTTGTTCCTTAGTCTAGAGTATCTCAGTGGTAATTACGTTAGCAAACTCCTTCCTCCCTCCCCAAACAAGCCCCATGATCTACCTGTGCTTTTACTGACATTAGCCAGAATTCAGTCAAGTGTGGATACCTGGAAGATGCAAAGATAAAGAGGCTCCAATAATGCAGTTCAGAAAGAGAAATCAACGCTAACTGCAATTTTTTTTCTTCCAGGAAGCCTTGCTATTCAAGACCTTGCAAATCTGGCTTTCTGTAACCAGAGCCTGGAGTACCCAATTACTGCTGTCCTGGTCAGCAGTTCAGAACTCCGAAGCGAAGCGCCCACAGCAAATGCAACAGAGTTTACAGATGCTACGTGGAAAATGCAACACTGGCTAGCCCTGCGCGGAGTCCCAAGTCAGCACAAAATGGAGTGCATTTCTCTGCAGGTTGATTCAGAAGATCAGGCAGGCTCAAAATACCCAGATCACAATTTGGTTGGCTACTCATGAATAGAAACACCCATGATTGTCTAGGGTTGCACCACTACGGGCTCTAGCAGACACAAGCATGCAGCTCGCTTTTCACTCATAATACAATTTATGTCTTCAAATGGGGGGGGGGGGGGGGGGGGGGCCCCCAGCAAAACCCTGAAAAAACAGTTATTCCTCAAAAAGTCCACAGGAAACAGCTCTAAGACTCTTGAGTTTCATAAAAGTAAGAACAATGTGTTATAAAGTGAACTACAAAAGCTGATATTTCTAGATAAAGTTAACCTTAGAGCAATCCTTTGGGTAGACCAGTTTTGTTTTGCTTTGGTTTTGAGAGCGATATTCCCTTGTACAGAAGCATTTAAGCAATGTCCTCACTCAAAGGAACAAAGATGTATGATAAAGAATTAGGGAAGTCCATGACTGAAACAGAGAGAAAGTATTATTTTTGTCATTAATTTTACAATTAGTAGTTTAAACTGTGAAACAGGAGTTAAGTCAGAGAAAGGATGAAACCACTGATTAAGAGGCTGCACTGGAGCCAGGTCCAAACAGTTTTATACATCTGTTTCACATCTATCCAAGTTAATCTTTGTAATTACTATATGGGTAGACCTGACTCATTAAATCAAAATCTTTGCAAGAAGCTGACTTGCAGGAACAACAAAAAACACCCTGCATGTCAGAGACAGCAGCCAAGCAGCAGACATGAAAAAAGTGCCCGTTTCAAGAAGAGGAACTATAGTATCTACTGTTAAGCAAAAGGAGAGAACACCAAGAAGAGCTAAAAATAGATTCAAGTGTTTTGGTTTGGGGGTTCTTTGTTTTATACATAGCACAGTTTGAACTATTTTTCAGTTACTCTGTATTTATGGCCAATTATGTTGATCCTCACCCAGGGCCAAGATCTATTGGATTCACGGGGTGAGCACGAAGGGTTCCTATCACCGGAATATTCGTCATCCAGATCAATCCAGATCAACAATGCCAGCTCTGCGGCTCTGACACTGCAGGACAGACATTTCCTTCAAGATGACTGAGCCTGTCCAACTATCCTCCATCCACAGCGAGTAGCTGCAACAGACTGGTTTTAATCAAAGTGCAATCTAATCACCTAATGGTGCCGGTCTCTGTGGATTGTTGTATAAACATGTTTTTCAAGAACTGGAATTACTATCTTCTGTTTTCAGATGTAGAATATATTTTTTACAGAGGAAGGGGGTGTCTCTTTTCTATGCAAAGAGGCAGCATTATGAAATGCATTTGCAGAACTGTTTGGCAGAATATTAAACAGGGGAAGAGGGATGTGTGCATGAATTTATCACCTCCTTCACTGAGTGCCCAACAACCCCAAGGAAGAAGACTGGAAAGCTCTGGATCTCTCATTAGGAGACAGAGACGGAAATGACTGGCAACGTCCAATTAAAAAAAAAAAAAAAAAAAGCAGGTGGCAAATTGTTATTTCTAGCTCTGGTGAAAAAAAAATCAGTTCTACTTTCATCATCGAGTAAGATGTGCTTTTTGCATGCATCATATTTGCTCAGGAATGCCATATTTGGGGGCTTGCTTTCATCTACTTCACTGATGCTCACTGCTGCAATGAGGCTTTGCTGTGCTCTGCAGGCAGTTTGTGCTCACCAAGTGCCAGTGACTTTAATTGGGCAACCTGGCATCAACTAAAATATGATAACTTGATTCCTCCTGAATAATTTGGTTTGTGCCTACCTGGCTTTAGCATCAGCTACTGGAAACACAGTAGTAACCTTTTTTTTTTCTTTTTTAATTTTTGGGGGGGAGCTCAAGATACCATCCTCCACTAATGACACATTCTTAATCTCAGTTGTAGGAGTACAGTAATAACCCATAAGCTAATAATTTTGTAGCAGCAATTTTAGTTTCCCCAACTATATTATTTAAAAACCTAACAGAGGGTGTGTGTAGAGAATGACACCGTTCAGAAATCCAAATAAGGGAATGAAATGGCAGCTTGGCAGGGACCCAGTGGCCACACCTATTTACAGGGGAAGCCGAGCACAGCCACCATCATTAATTAATTCAGAAGCCTCCGCACACAAAACTTGATCTGGATGCACACTGCATCCCCCACCTGAGATCAAAAGGGAGCACTGCACGCTGAACATCATAAGCCATGCTTGCACACAGCCATGTCCATATAAAAACAAGGAAGGCTGTGGGGCTGATGTTTAGCCCCTGGTCCTGCAGTTAGAAGGGAAAAGGAAACAAAAGTTGTCATTATCACCCATGGGATCTAGGGGGATTTTTCATCTTGAGTAAGCCTAACTACTGGTAAAAAACCTGTAAGGGTCCCTCGACCCAGAACAAGCAGTAGGCAAACGGATACCGAAGATGAGCAAGACAAGATTTAGACTCTCGGTTACTTCAAGTGGCTTTATGTAAAACAACGTCTAACTTCCACAAAAACATGAGGGCATTTTGAGTAGAAAACAACCAGAGGTGTCACAACTACAACAAACCACATTTTGCAAAGGAGATGATCTTATCTGGTTTGCATATCTGAATGTCCTAAGGGATCAATAACATGCGCAATATTAAAATGAGTCTTATTTAATCACTTCTATAGTCTTCATCATCATAATTCTCAGGCACCTCACAGAAATAAGTTACCCATCAGGTCTTAACTGACAGGATTCACATGCTTTTGTTCCCCAAGCCACTTCTATCACTTAAAGGTCCTGGCTGCTTGTTAAACCATCATCTTCAGGTTTAAAAACACTTTTTGGTAGCAAAAGGAATTAGTACATCCCTCTCTGGATACCTTTGCTAAAGGAAGGACAAGCAGCAGAGGAATCTTAAATACCTTCAACAGAAACTCATGGAATAAAGATTGCAGGTAACAAGTTTGGAGGTGTACTCTGCCTCCCAGATCCCAGCTTTCCTGCAGAGCAGAGAAGTATACAATCACAATCACAAAGTTTGCAATATTTATTTAAAGATGTCATGTAACAAGTTTACCTCCTTCAAAATTTAAGAATTCTAGAGCTTTTCCTGCCATAGAATACCTTACATATGTGTCATATACCAGACCACCCCCAAAGACACTGTGCTTTCCACCTCCTATTCTGTGTTACTGATTAATTTTGCTTCCTTTTTGACTGTTAATAAACTTTCCCACAAACAGTATCTGCAAAAATATATTAAGACCTATTGATATAATAATCAAGAAGTTCCTCGTGGTGATCCTCCTATTCGATCCTGCCAGCAGTAACAGTACCTACATATTAGCAATCTTTCATGAATTGCAAGACATTAATTTAGTGCTAGCCTTAACTGTAAGGGCTACCTGCTATCTTGGAGCATAACTTTAATGAAAATTAGAATTATGTGTAGCCAACCCGGATTAGTCTCGAGCTGAGCTTCTGAAAGTTATGCAAGGATTACTTTTCAAGTTTGATGGAGAATGTCATCTCCTTGCTGGGATCTTTCCTTTCGGAAGAAGCTATACCATGAGCCACAGTCTTCTTGCAGTATCATCTGCTTTCAGGAACAGGTATAGAAAAAGCTGTTACAAATGTCATCTTCCTCCCCCCCCCCCCACACGAAAACGGAATCTGAATTTTAAAAAGGCCTACGACATCAAATTCCTGTCACATTTATAGAGTTAATCAAGGCATTAAAGGCACACTTCTCCCTGGTGTATGCATGGCCCAGAAAGGAAGCATACTGCCCACAGAGCATCCTCAGCTCTTCGTGAGCACAACGCACAGATGGAGCAAAGCTTCACTGGATACCTTCCACAGATACCAAACAAAAGCAAGCAGCTTTACTACGAGGCAAGGGTTCTTCCACTACCAAAATAACTAAGCGCTTGCTTTCAAAGACTACATCTCAAGCCTTAAAAACAAACAAGCAAGCCAGCAGAAAGCAAAATTGGAAGTCCACACTCCAGAGCATCCTACAGAGCATAATCCTAGCACCATACCTGCAACTGGCACATATGTAATTTCACTATTTCACAATGAAAACCTGAAAATGTTAGATTTATATTGTGTACAAATCTCAATAGGTGGTTCAGCGTGTTTGTACATACCACAACACTAGGGACACATACACAACTGCAGTACCTAATTCTCTTGGAGACAGGATTTTCTAAGATCCTATTAAATATGAATGCCTTCAGTTTACTTCCTCTAATTCTTGCAAGCATTTCAAAGCTCGTGATCACATGGCTATTTCAGCAAATGAACATAGTGGGCATAGCTCACAGGCTATGGCAAGGAAGTTGCTCCTACTTACAGCAAAAGATAAATCAGCATTAGCATGAGATCCAATGATTCCATTTTCTGACTCATTTTAGTACCTGGAAAGTCTTCAGTATTTGTAGCATAAAACAGACTAAGAGAAAAGCCATTACTGACCATCTTCAGCAATACTTTTCCTATGAAACAGTCACAAAAGTGACTTTGCTGCTGCAATGAGGCTTGCCCTGTTTCAATGGCATCCCACACTGGTGCTGGGCTCCGTTTAGTCCAGCCACGTTCTGGGCATTTACAAAACTGTTTTAAGAAAACCTGCTGCTAACACCTGTCTCAGCCATGGGGTAATTGTCTGGTGTGCAGGAGATGTAGTTTCAGCAGCCAACATTGACAAGAGTCTCTCCATCTAGATCAAGTTAGGAAACAAGAAACAAGTTAACCAGCATCACTCAATTGGAAGCATTCTATTGCATTTAAAAAAAAACAAGGAAAAAAAAAAAAAAGAAAAGCTTTCTTGAATGCCAACTCCTATTGTCTTATAGGTAGTAAAATTGGGTATTTATAACCTAAAGTGAATGAGACAGGTCATGTCAAAATCAATTTCAAGACTAACTGAAAACTCAATCAAGGCTTCATTTTTTTTTTTTTTCCATTGAAAAGCTACAAAATAAGACTTTGTTCCCTCAACTCCAGCAATCTGCCACTTCAATGCGAAGACCCCATCATAAACTCCTACTTATTTTGGATATTTAACAAAGAAGGGAAAAAACCCCAACAAACCAGACTGCCTTGAGATCAGCTCACTCTTAGCTACATACCTATGACCATGTTCATCTGGTCTCCCATCAAATATCATTAAAAAAAAGCCACCCTTTTGAGATGCCATCTAACATTCTTAGTTGTTCTTACCCACTTTTGTCAGAACTTTGAGTAACAACATTTACTGTTAAAGAATTAGTAATTATCATAAAAAGAGTTAGCGGAACCTATTCAGGGCAGGCAAGGCAGAATATCTATTTCCATACTCTCTGCTGGAACTACCCACATTACTTACACAGTGAAACAGCGATGAGTTATTTTTCACTTCATGGTGTGCAAAAATAAGAATGTATCATACAGTCTCACTTGCTACTAGGTGTTTTAGAAACTTCTTCAGGTACCTGACTTGTAAAATATCCATTTATATTCAGCTGAAGATACTGGAAGTGGGGGGAGAGGGGGAGGAATGGTGTTTACTTCATGTCAGGGCTTATCTCCTGCCTTGGGGGAGTGCTCTTTTATAGGCTTCATTTTTTTTTTGTTCCCATCCCTCCAGCTCCCATTCACACAGCTGGAGTGAGGGTAACAAAAAGCACATATTGTTATGGATGACTGGAAGTGCAGTGGACTGCCTCCCAATTGTGGATCCATGCAGCTTGGGCTACTGGGTCCAGAGTGATTTGGGTATAACTTTTTAATTTAGTTTGATTCGTGTTTATACAGGAATAAGCCCAAGTCAGAAGGTGACGCATAAGACACCAAAACCAGAAGACGAAGAGCTCACACACTGATCCCTTTCATGCTGCAGCAGAGTTCACTACAGGGCACCGCAAATTAGCAGGGAAACTGCATTCAAGTTATTAGTCACCTCATAATTGTTAAAGGAATTGGAGACCAACTCTTCTTCCAAACATGGCAGAAGTAAAGCCTTTCCGGCAGAGCTTTAACTTAATGCCAGATCATCTGGAATACCAAACTTGCCAACATCTCCAAAGAGGCAAGTCACGGCCAAACTACCTCACCTAGAGAGTCACCCAAAACCAGTCATGAAAACTCCTTTACTCTTGCAAACGCTGGTTTTTGGTTTTTTGGGGGGTTTTTTTTGGTTTGTTTTTCCTTTGGGAGAGAAAAAGGGGGGAGGGAGGCGAAAGAGCAGGAAAAGAAACAAAGAAGTAGGAGAATGAATAGAGGCTGAAATGCTTAACTCACTCTTAAGAGTAAAAAAAGTCAAACCCAGAATTCAGTAAGAATGAATACAGACAGAACAGACTGATATAAACTCAGAGATGTGCATGTTAAATAGCTCTCTGACACCTAAACAAGACTTGAAACTTCTGGAACGCTTTAACATTCCAATCATTTCCATGATACAGACCATTTGATATATTCTGCTTATTGTGAGCAGCACCTGACTGAGTCACAGAGGACTTCTAAATGGGAAAGGACCCCCATCAGGTCTGGGTCAGCGGATCAGTTTGTTTTGTGCACGAACCAGAAGTCAGAGTGAGGACTCAAGGAGTCCAGTCGATGCCCAAGGGCTCTCCAGGAAGGACAGCGGTGGGAGGAGAAACAGCCTTCCGAAATTGAGCCTTCTTAAAAATAAAAGACAAAATAAACATGCCTGATCACAAGCTTCCGCACGTCTTGGTTAAAGGCACACAGACTTGACCCTGCTGCCAGGAGAGACCCACCAGTTATAAGGGATGTAGAGGAAGAAATTCTGCAGAGCTCGAAAACTCACCCAACTTGTGCACGTCACCTACAAACACACAAAATCCTGAACATGAGAGTCAGGGGCGAACTCCCTGCTTCCCTCAGTCTAGGGTTTGCCAACTCCCCATTAGACACGTGACACTCCTTCCCCGTATTTGTCTGGCCTTCAGCATCTGTGGCTGGCTGTTAAATTTTACTCTCCTAGACCTTTCAAATGTTTGGATTTCCTAATACAACAAACTGGCATTGCAGATCATGAGGTAAACCTGACGACCCTTTTCGCCCTCTTTTCATCTTAAGTCCTACCAGCAATTCTCGTTTGAAAAACAAGATGGCATGGGTTAAACAATCTCAGAGATAAAAGCTAAAGAAGATGAAGACTAAACTAAAAGGAACCGTTGTTATAAGCCACGTTTTGCATCCTTCCTTTGTAACACACACTTATATCCATTTTGCAGATGGGATAACCAAGGCATAGAGAGGCTTAAGTGACTTACCCAAGGCAATATAAAACTTCTCCTCCACGGAGGACGGGGAGGCAAAGGTAATGGTGAGAACAAGCTACCACAGCACACAGGACATCAGCTGTCCCGAGCAGTGTGATTTCAAGATGCAATAACAGGGACAAACACCTGACATTGCCTACCCCACCTCCGAACTCCACTGGATCCAACAGCTCCGGCCAGACACCGACCCGCTGCTGACCAGCGCCATTCTGTGCTCAAGCTGCAGCGCTGAACTGAGTCAAACTCTACTGATAATAAAGACAAGGAGGAGAGAAAAGGGCATTGCTACAGCTGCACATAGCAAAGGTTTTCCACTTTCTGCCTTACTTCAGTATGTTGAAACAGCAATACATTCAAACATTTTTGCTTCAGAGTCAACACATCAAAAGCGGACAAAACTTTCTTGCTAAACATTGATTTTCTCCCATACAATCCAAAGGGCCTAATCAGTTTTTTTTTTCTTTTTCCTTCCAAATGCCCTTGCCACTCCAAGAGAGTGAGCTGTGCTCATGAAGCAAGAGTCACGACGCTGCTTTCCAGCCTCCCTTGCACTAGAAAGAGAGGAGCATAGCGGACCACAGGTTAAAAAGCTCCAGCACAATGAAGAGGTGCTCTGTAATTAAGACATAGGAAAGCTGTACGGGACAATTCCTCCCTGCCCCGTGGAAGCCGCAGTCTCCCGAGGTGATGCCAAACAGGTCACACAGACACACACACAAACGCTCACAGGTAAACAGCAGCTGTTTACTGGTGCCCCGCTGGAGAGTCCCAAGACCTGACACACCAAGAAGTCAAATACCAAAGAACGCAATTAAAGGCAATGAAAGGTAGAAATGCCGGTACCTTCAGCAGTTGGGGAAGGAAGAGGAGAAGTGCTGAACAGCAAAAAGCCAACATAGGAAACCGCATATTAATAAACCTTAACCTTTGTTCTGTCCCTGTCCTACAATGCTTGCTTCGGGCAATTCACTCTCCTTTTCCCCACCTGACAATGGACATATGATTCATCTGACACTGAGGTTCACTGACGTACACAGGTCATTCAGACTGAGCAGTGCTAAGCATATAGAAAATATCACAAAGAAATTAATAACCTCAGAAATTCCAGGTGGTGCATAAGAAATAAAGCAAGAACCACTAACCTAGCGAGCGTCAACATATTCAACAGATGTCCAGTTCCCCAGGTGAAGGGATGCCACAGAAATGCAGAAACAAAAGGAGGGGGAAGAAGGCTAGAAAACCCTAAAAAAAAAAGGGATCCCAAGCAAGTCTTTACACCAATCAATCATAGTATGAATGCATAAGTAAGCACAATGTCTATATATAAGTGCCAAATTCTAGCTTGTTAAGTTTTAAGGGCACAAATCTAAAACAAGCAGCATCAGGGACAGCCTGATGAAACTATCAAGAACAGACTTTCAAAGAAGAACGCAACTGAAAGGCTGTCCTGGAGTTTTCTAGTCCATCAGTGGCACGTTTCTCTCTTAATTATTTTGTTTAATGCCAGGAGAAGAGGAAAGAGTGCTCAAGTACCATCCCCCCCCCCCCAATCAAAAAAATATGCTAATTACATTGCACTTCACATACTGGTCTACAGACCGTGTGCTGTGATACCTCAAACATGAATAGCATTACACAAAAGCAAACGCTACTTCCCCAAGTCTAAAAATAAGTCTACCATATTTTCAGATACCACAGTCTCCTGGAACATTTGGAGGGGGGAAAAAACCCAAACGTACTACACAGTTCTACGTTACTTAAATTATTATTGAAAGAGATACAAATTGTAAGTCAAGAAGTGCCTGGAACAGGGCTGTACTGTTGGTCATTCTAAGAGGAGGAATATTAAAAAACCCCTCCACAGCACAGTTCATTTTTCCTTTTATTTTTTAACGAGAGCTCAGCATGTGTACTTTAATTCAGAAGGGGAATGCACACACTGCCTGTTTTCTTTCCAACTTTTTTGTTGTGACCTATTTGAGCAGTACCTATACTCAGGATAAAAGCCGGTACCTGCACAGGTACGTTATCACACACATGAACTCTGTACAGAGCACACAACTTCCTACCTCACAAGACACATAAAAGGGAGACACCGTGCTTTGTGAAACACGAGCAAAATAAGCACACAACTACTCCCCCCAGAATATGGCAGTAAGAAACCAAAGTATTAAAGCCTGGGGAAGAGCTCACAGTTCATACGTGCACAGTAAGTATCAAAAACAAAAAAAAAAAAGTTCTGATGCCCAAAGATTTGAAATTTTAAATGCCTAAGTACACTTAATACCTACTATCAGCAAGTAACATCTAAATACTGCATGTAGAAGTTTATGGTTCAAAACATTCTAAATTTAGTCATCAAAACAGCATTTTCCACACAAAGTTACACATAAAGCAAGTGCTCCATCAAAGCAGAAAACCTGAGCTTTGCTGACCACTACAGCACCTTGTCGATTCCGTCCTTCCCCATTTCTCGTACCAACGACTTTTCGTTGGTTGGTGACCAGCCAGGGATTTCACAACACGGACACTGTTTCAAGAGGTACCACTGAAAACGTAAGATGATCTGAAACGTAGCCTCATCACATCTGAATGAATTTTAGACTTCATTTTTAAAATACTTCCAGCACTATCCGAAAGATGTCAGAAGTTGACTTCCTTTATCCCAAGCATCATTCCTTCTTCTTCCTTCCTTAAAGTAGCATAGCAGGAGTGATTCCGTAAGAAAGTAAGAATGCTTATAGCCCATACAGATGGGTAGGGCTAACGAAGAGCACACCCAGAAATAGAAGTGTAAGACCATAAGACAGTAAGCCCAGAGTTCCTTCCACAGTTATAGTTCCTTTAACAGCACAGGGATAATTCCAGTTCAAACCTGAGGCTGTGTGGAGAGATCCCTGAAAGGGCCAAACGTACCTATGTACGTGTGCTGCTGTCTGGCTGAAAAAGCGATCCAAATCCTTCATCTTGCCTTGCATAAGCCTCACAAACATCACACAATACACCAGCACTGTCTGAATCTGAACCAATGATTTTAAACAGCTCCACATATGACTACCGGCCTGTAATTACTACAAAAAAGTCGTAACGCAGCTATATTAAGTTACAGTATTAGCATACTGACACTGCATCATATGCCAACAGTGTTGCATCATCACCCATTGATGCAACCTCATGACTATGTAACGCTGTTAGGGATGGTATTAGCTACTCCTCTGTGCTTCACCTCTGAGGGAAAAGAAATAGATTCGGCTACTTCCATCCTGCTCCACTGCTGGATACCGAGTGACCACAGAGATACAGCTGTCTCTCTCCCAGTGAAACTCAGCAAGGCGGTTTTTACTGCAAGCACAGAACTCTGTCCTTTTTACACTCACACGAAGTTCAGCCAGAGCATGCTAACTGGCAATATATTTGCTCTTTTTCCAAGTAAAAGTTAGAAGAGCATCAGCCTGTTGCTTACCTACACACAATGCATAAAGAGGTGAGCTTTTACAGCCTCAATGTCACATGCCAAGCTGCGCAGCCCTCCTCATTTTCAAAACCAGATAGTTGGGGGGAAGAAAAAAAACAAACTAAACAGTCCCCAGCCCTGAAACCAGTGTCTTTTGTGATCCTATCCGAGATACTTAACCACAGAGCCTCGCTGCCTCCAGGATATCACACCCTTTTTTTTTCTGTCCAGAGCTTGACAATCCAGGCGCACTGAAGGCTATGCCAGCAGCGAGTAATGGAGCGTGATGTACAGGAATACGCCGTTCCGTACGTGTCGCAATCTCAGATGGCTGTGAGGTGGCACTCGGGGGTAACACACACACACCCCCGACAGCCAGCTCTGCCTCCCCACGTACAGCACGGTCCCTGCTTATAGCCCTCGGGGGCCTATCAGCCTCCCCATGGCCCAAATGCCAGCAGGCATCAGTGCGGTATCACTGCCACATCCCAGCAGGTACCATCCCAAGATCTGGTGGGACCGACCATTTGTCACCAGAGCCTGGCCCGCAGAGTGCACGTGTACAGCAACACAATGCCCAGAAAGCCACCACTCTGTACACAAAAAGCTTTCCACGTGCTACATATCCCTTGATTTCTTACTTTCCTCTGCCATCTCCTGCCTCTGGTCCCCAGCACCTCATCCTCTCCGCTAGCACATCTCTCACGCCCCTGCTTCTTCCTACCCACATCTCCTTCCACTTGAGACACTGGTCAATAGTTTGTCTGGAAGAAAGCAGGGTTTCGTTCTCTTCTCCCGCTGATGTATGGCAGCTTCCAGCCTACTGGCATGTCTCTTATTCCCAAAGGCCCCTCTTCGTTTCACTTCCTGTGTGACTGCCTCTACAAGCAGCTCTGCTACCTCTGCTTCCAGCTGCATTCACAGACGGGCAAGCAAGAGAGAAACATGAAAGTCAAACACCTGCAAAAGAAGCTGGAAAGGAGGATTAGGGCCATGCCTGCAAATTAGTGCTCCGTGACAGTCAATGCTCTATGCATCAGTTTAGGAACCTCTGTCCTGGGGAAGGGGGTTTACGGCACAAAGTATAAAAATAGAAGAGTGTGGGGCAGCCAGAAAAAAGACAAGTGAAAGTAAAACCTAAGACGTATAGAGAGCGTAAAATAAAAAAAAAGTAAGCAGATGCTCTAGAGAAGTGTGTGCATCCCGACTTGCAGGCTTCCCCGGCTTCGTCGTTCAAAAGCAGTAACCCATGCCGGACAGTTTTCAGTCACCGGCCCCCCCGCTCCTCCACAAACGAGAGCAGCGATTCCTGGACACTCGGGAACTCGCCGCGTTCATGCGCTTGGGCAGTGCCACTTCCCGAGGACCATCCCCACCGGGGCCAAATCCTGCCCGGCCCCTCCCGCAGTCACCGGGAACGTGCAGCAATGGAGAAAACCGGGGGCAGCTGGGCACGGCGCCCAGCGAGACCTTCACCCGCAAGCCCCCGCCGATCACCCCGTTACCGACACGACACCCGGGGGGAGGCGGCGGTTGCCTCGCACCCCCTCGGGGGTGGTGGGGGTGGGGGGTCGTGGAGGCACAGCCCGGTGCACCTTGAGCCG
The DNA here is from genome assembly GCF_000737465.1 of Haliaeetus leucocephalus. Classification (NCBI taxonomy): domain Eukaryota; kingdom Metazoa; phylum Chordata; class Aves; order Accipitriformes; family Accipitridae; genus Haliaeetus; species Haliaeetus leucocephalus. The sequence goes on from NW_010972600.1 coordinate 1,481,513, forward strand.
CAGGAAGGAAGGGCGGGCGGGGACTCTTATTGTGACACGGGCCGCAGCCCGGCCGCCAGCCGGGCCAGTGCCACGGCGGGGGCTG
>NW_010972600.1:1481607-1481830 GCF_000737465.1 Haliaeetus leucocephalus
CCCGGCGGCGGGAGCCCGGCGGCCGGAGAGCGGGACTTTGCCCTTTTCCCGGCTTAGCGAGGGCTGCCCGCCGTCCCCGCACGGCCGGGCTCTCCCGGAACTTCCCCGGGAGCGCACACGCATCCCCCGCGGCCGCCTCCCGCAAATAACTCCGCCGCCGCCTCTCCCTCCCCAAGACAATAAACCCAACGAGATCTTTTCATCTGGGAACTCACACGCCGCG
>NW_010972600.1:1481970-1495106 GCF_000737465.1 Haliaeetus leucocephalus
GCCGGGCGGGTATTGTTCTCGGCGCGGCGCCGCCTCCCGGGCCGGGCGGAGGGGAGCTGCCGGGAGGCCCTGCGGTCCGGTCCGACGGCAGGACCTCCGCCGACGCGGATCGTTCTCGGGGCCGCTTATCTTTTTTCCTTCCTGAGCGTCTGCAGGCGCTGATGAAGGAAACGGATAGCGGCGCGCAGCTCCCGCGGCTGCCCGGGCTCGGCCGCTCCAGCCTGCTGAAGGATACCGCGGCAAAGAGCAGGACGACGGCTGCGGGAGCGAACCGAGGGGCAGATCGCGTATTCCGGGCAGGGCTACCGATACTCGGAGGCCTTGCTAGCGAGTGCGGACGGGCGGCGGGGAGGCACGGACTCGGCTCGTTTCTGAAATCTGTCTTGAAGACAGTAAAGTCTGATTGAGACGGTCTGAGCTTCACAGGTTCGGGAGAGAGACGCTCTAAGCAGCCAACGCTAGAAATAGCTATTTTCTTACACCGGAGAGCCTCAGGGTAGCTCCTACCAGTGCTGCCGACAGCTCACAGTGGGTCAGCGAGTAGCAGAAAGCAGCCTGAAAATATCTGGAAATACTCAGAAACCCAACTCTTAGCCGTGGCGTGCACGAGGAGCGCGACTCCCGAGGCGCAGACCAAACCCGAGGGCACGAGGCAGCGCAGCGAGCCCTGCGACCTCCCTGGCACGGAGGGCAGAGCTGCCGGTGGGATGGGAGAGCAGCATTTGTGGAGTAGTCCTGCTCTCCTGTCCATCTTCTTGTAGGAATACTTTAGAAGGGCTTTCTGAAGCCATGTTCACCAGATCTTAAATCCAGCAGGTAACTTATTTGAGACCAAATTAATAGCAGAAGAAAGTCTGAACTGTTTGGGGTTTTTTATTACCAATCCCTTTAACACACTTTCCTGATCTCTGGTGTGGTTTTCCAACTAACTGCCGTTTTTCTCCTGTCCTTCAGCAGAGGCAGCTCATTGAACGCTGTTCTCACCCTCGTATTTCTTTGGTCTGTTAAGTATTCTCACTGGGCTGTAATCCCCGTGCAGGTCTGCCTAAGGGCGGGGGGGTGGTATATGAATAACCTTTCCAAGTTACCAAAAGATCCAAATTCTTCTAGATTTTGTGTAGCGGACTAACGCCAACGAGCCTTAAGACCTCCAGTTTGCCACATTTCTGGAGACAGGTTATGTTTTGGATGTGGTCTGTTGGCTCCTAAGCCACCAGCCTGACTACATCCTCTTCACTCAGCCCAGTAAGTCAGTCTCAGGTTAATAATTTTCACTAGGGCCATACCCCGTACTTCAGGGTCCTCCTTCCTCCCTAAGAGGAGGAAGCTTCTGGCTCCTGCAGTCATATTTCTGACACATTTTCTAAAACCTAGCTGAAGCATTGAAGTTAAAAACGGGACGGATGTCACAAGGAGTTAGGGAAGAAAGTTACCCCAAAATCAATATTCTGCCCGACCTGGTGTGCAAATGCTCCCCGACGACACGCTTCCAAGCGCGATACTTATTAAAAGCGATTTAGAAGCAGAATAATTAGCGATGGTTGTTTGGTTTTTTTTTCTCACGTTTTGATTGCTTAATTCTGAGGATGAAAGTTACTTTATACGTCCTGTGAAAAGACAGGGGCCCTCTTCTGCCTTTTTGTGGGTTACATCCCCTAATCATACCCCGTATTCAAGCACAAAGGATTTCCAACAGTGACGGCTCACTCGTCTGCACCATTACTTTGCCTCCCAGTCAGCACATCATCCAGAGTCTTGCCTATTAATTTTTTTACATTAAAAATGACAGACAACCCCTTGTCAAAGACTGCAGGTGCCCTCTCAAAGAAATGCAGAGGGAGAGCTGGCATAGGAAGGGAAGGCCACGCCGTCACCACGATGGCTAGCGTGTTCTCCGCCTTCCCACTGGAAGCCAGCAGTGGGACCAAGCGGCAAACCTCCCTCCAGGCCCTTTTCACAAGAAGACTACCAGGGAAAATTCAGTTTTAGCTGTTACGGGGCAGGTAACCGTAAGCCTAGAAAACCAAACCAACCCATCTACAGTCCCTCAAACATGATGCACAGAAATACTACCACAGACTGAAGAGAATGCTTTTTTCTGTTTCATCAGCTTACTGAAAACATCCAAGTGAGTGATTATTTAGTAATTACTTTAGAACTGTGTGTGGTTTAAGACCAGTGACTGATTTTTTTATTTTTTAATAAAGACTGGCTTCTCTCTGAGGGCACAGTTCAAATTTTAGCAACAAGATCTTGCTGGGGGATGGTCCAGGTGTAGCATCAAGAGGGACTGAGTCACCTGGAAGGCGTAATTGCTTAATAGAGACACAAGCCGATGTTATTCAATCACAATCATCTGTGGCAAGTCAGTGGCTCTATCAGCAAGAGAAACACTGATACCACAGAATTGTTTATTCCTAGAAATACATATGTGCCGTGAAGTAACTTGTTCACAACATGTTTATGTCAACTGCTGAAGTGAAACTAGTCCTAAGCTGCTTGCAGGAGGAAAGTTCCATGAAACCGCAGCAAATTAAGGAAAAAAGCTAATTAATCTACCTGTATCTGTCAGGCTTTGAAAGAGTTGGGATTTGGGGAGGAATTCTGTGGGTATGTTCCATCTTGTGTTCAGAAGGAAAATGAAACTGACACTACTTCAGTCCAAACAAGGCAAACCCGACATCTGAAACAGTAATTAATAAATGGTATCCCTGTTTTAATATATATACATCTTTGCCAGGTAGAGAGTATTTGCCAGTATTTAAAATAGCACCTAAAATTTTCACAGCCAAGTGTCAGTGCACCCTTAATCTGAATATACTCTTTTTTGGGACTCTGTACCTTCTAACTAAATACTTGGGTGCTACACATCACCATATTACACCTTTATTAAAATAGGCAACATTATATTATTAACATTATTGGATTTTAATCTGAATTAAATACATTTAAATTAAAATCCAATAGTTCAAAATTAGAGAAGCTATTTATGTAAGCAAACAGCTATACTTTTGCAGATCTTTTCCTTGTTATGAATCAGACGGTGCACAGTAAGTAAAGCAATACCAGAACAGTATTACCTCACCATTTCTTACCTGGGCCTTAACTAAAGCTACTCAATTAAGCACAAAGCAGAGCACCGTCCCTGCGGTGGCCAAATGGGAGAAGAAAAGCTGGAATTCAGCTGGCTGTCTTGGGTGTGTCACTAAGGTGACACTGTTCAGCGGAGGGCATCAGCTGCATGGTGCTAATGACACTCCCTGGTGCCTTGGTGCCTGGACTGGCTCTGCCTGGGTGGCTCCGGGGGGAAGCTGTCCCCATCAGCCTTTGCGCAGCAGGCACCCACTTCGTTTGTTTGTATCAGTCTTTTCCATTTTTGTAAAGGTGTATTACAGAGATCCAACCTAGCAAATTGCCTTGAATACTTACTTGCGCATGATTTTCATTTAAGAATGTGGCATAAACCCAGAAAGCTGCGTAAATATTTGTTCCGATAACCAAAACTGATGTTACGTAGTCTAGATTCTACTTTAAAGCTGAACATCTCACCACAGAAGCAAAATTTTGCTGGAGCCACAAAGTCCAACTATAAATTTCTTCCTCCAGAGTATTTCCCGCATTCCAAATGTGAAGTCCATAGATAATATGGATCAAATACTTCATCCTTTCTGTATATTTTAATACTACACGATCTACACTCTTCATAAAAATACCACCAATATAGCATACACTAGGACATTAATTTTGTTGCAACAATAGCAGAATTTGGTATTGGGATGTGAGAAAAAAAAACCAGCAATTTAGGCAAAATTCACAAGTGTCCCTAAAGGAAGAATGAAAAATTAGATTAAGCCTTTTCTCAATGCACATGAATGTAGGTCAAAGAACAAGAAGTAAAGCTCAAGCCAGATCTGGTAGACTTGGTCATCCTCCTGCAACCAACAGCAGATGTCAGAGGTAAGACGCATGGGAACATGCTAATATTGGCATACTAAACAGGCTAAACAAGTTCTTAAACTCAATAGCCGATATGTGTTTTAGTAAAGGTAGAGACTCTAAAGTCACTTGATGGTCTTAGAGGACCAAGAAATCAGGAGCACAGATATTTCTGAAAGCTGCTTCAGATCAGCGTCTGTATGGGTCATGTTCACCCAATTTCCGCTGTTCAGAAGATAAGCTAGGGGCTACTGCTGTGTTGACCTGGAGTCTGACACTGCAATCCTCTATTTTTTAAAAAAAATCATACCCCAGCACCTTGTCAAAGATGGTGGTTTTTTTAATCTTTTACTCCGCTGCCTATGAGTTTGAAATTAACAGACTACATCCTTAAATAGTTAAAAGGATAAAACTGTAAGCATGCTGCAATAGTGCTCAGAATCTTAAGAATACAATTTTAAGATGGCTTACGCTAAGGATGAAAGGAATTCCACAGGCTTGAGACCAAGAGATGGTCCTTTACTTATTTTCTGGTGAAACTATTTTCATGCAAGTGGAAGTTGCAGCTCCCACCAGCTGCTCGAGACAGAATTTCTGCTAAGTAGTTCAGGAATAGCATGAGATGGTAAACTGGTGCTTTTTGACAAGAAGACTCAGGCACTTCAGGGTCACTATATAATCTGTACTGCCAGGTCTGTTTGCCTGTCTCCCACCCACTGGGAGTAACACTTAAATGTGAAACGTTTTCTGCAGCAAAGCAGGACATGAGATTGGAAACAGTCAAAATTCCATGATCTAAACAGTGAGGTGAATGACCCTAAATAGAAATGAAAATTAATCTTTCTGGAACTGAAAGACATTAAAGATCTGTAAGTTACTGAGGAAATGGGGAAAGCAGCAGACGTATGTAAATACTGCTTGGCCCAAGATGGTGCCTTCAGTGTGATATTATCTGACCTTGTCTCTAATAAGCACTTTTATGGTTGGAAGAGGATACATTAGGAGCTTTGCTCCAATTCAACAAGCGCTTCATGGACTATTGATTTTGCTCGGAAGTGGGAGAGAACAAAGTTCACCCAGCATTGCTGTTATTTAAAGATCTGCCAAAGAACATCTCAACCTCCTGAAACGAAAACTGGTCCACCACAGATTGTCTCAGATCACTTCAGTTCATCTTGTGATCTGCAACTTCGGACACAAATGTTTTGCTGGCAAACAGTGAGTCAGACCCACAGAGCCATTACTTGAGGGAATGGCTGTAAACAAGCACCTCTTGCTTTGTTTACTGATCATTGTCACGTGGCTCATCAGTAATTGTGCCTAATTAAAAGAAGAATTATCTAGTTGCAGAAAACTCTACAGAGTTCCTGTATAATTGGACTTTCTGTAAGTTTTAACCGCCACAAACAGTCCTATGAGAAGCAGGAGCTCAAATCAGTGGGTGCACACCTACAAAAAGACCTCAGGCTCCCTTCCTGCTGATTTTATCAATCACTGAATATTCCCAAGAATCTTTTTCATCTGGACCTGCCAGCCTATTTTTAACTCTCACATCTGCAGCCTGTAAGTGCGATACACCAAAAGAAAACCAGGGCCCTCATGAACCTCACTGTTTTCATCATTTTGTGCCAGAGATAAGGCTTGGCCTGTGAGTCTCTTCTCTAGCGTGGAATCCTTTTCCAGAACAGACTATGGGATACTCGGCACTGGGGGAATCTGCTTACGAGAAGTCTGCCAACCAGCAGCGGCTTGTTCTGCATCAGCTGGACTGCTGATCACTTAACACTGTCCTTTTTAAATGAAAACAGGGTTGTGCCACGGTCCACGTATGCAATCAGATGATTTTATTATTATCTGCTAATTTCCTCTCATCTTACACACACGCACACTGCATTTTGCCGCCTCTAACTGGTAAGCTTCTCAGGGTGGGGGCACTCTGAGTGCTGCAGGACCGCTGTGCTATTAAACTGTGTAATTTTAAACATGAACTGCTTCCCGAGTGCAGTAACGAACACTTCCAGTTGTGTATAATTTTTTGTTGACTCCTGATTAAAAAAATATTTAAATTACTAATTCACACTAGTATCTGTGTCCATATACGCTGAAACCCTAAGCAGCAAAGGCGGGAGAAAAGAGAGCTGACGCACCACAGTTGTTATGAAGTACTCTTAGAATTAAAACGTGTTCGGCATTTCCTCTGGCGTGGAGAGTGTTTTGGTCCTTACTGCCTTCCAAATTAGAGGTAATGGGGGAAATATAAATATGACCTCAATAATGAATAGTTTTTACCAATTGTGGAAGAGAAGCGACCAAAAGCTCTATTTGTAGCTACCCCGTTTTTTAGAAAACCAGCTTCTATCCTTGAGGGGACCAGTTAGGCTGCCTGGTATACTTTGGGCTGAAATGGTTTCTTTCTCAAGAAGATTAAGCAGCAGATCTGAAAGTCGTACAGTATTGTAGATGCCATGATTAAAACTACCCTCTCTCTCTCTCTGACACATGTGAGATGCCCCTGCACAGGGCTGCGGTGCCGTTTTCAGGAACTGTACCAAAGATTTTGATTTTGAAAGCCAGATTGTGCTGTTCAGCCAAGTTGTGAATTTTCAGGTTATCAAACTTAAAACTGAAAGGGTTCAAAAGTATTTTCAAGTAGGATTTGTGTTTATCTGCCAAAATGTCCTGGAAATTGCAGGAGGTGGTTGTTACTGACTCCAGGTTGTCATTGTTAATAATACATCGTTATTAATCAGATTTGAACAAGCCCCCAGTCGGTGTTTACCAGTTGGCAAACTGGACACAGAAAAGCCTGATTCAGGAAGGATTTGTTTTTACAGTTCAGACCCTGCAAACTAAGGGTTTCAGAGCGTGTAGGGAATGTCTTTCACAAGGTAAACGGGTTTGTAGTTGCAGCCTGAAGAACTCCACCTAAATTCCACAGCTGTATTTGAGCAATTCCCAGTAGTTTATTCTCTCAATCCAGCATCAGACTAGATTCCTAACGGAGATTAATGCTCACACAATCAGATATCTGTCTCTGTGGATGCTATGACATCGACAGTTCTCTGTGGTTTAACAGACAAGTTCTGACTAAAGATCCTTAAGGATGGGGTAACTGAGAAATAAAGAGTTGATGGTGATACGGTTTTGATGAAAATGGGTACGAGATCCTCCAAAACATTGTCAGGTTACTCTTCCTTTAGATTTATTTAAATATGCAGATAGGCAAAAGATTCATCCTCTCCCTGTTGCTAAAACCCATACTGTGTATGAACACTGAGGCTGGTTGTGTATAAAATCATCTTTTAACTGAATTAGCTTCAGGTTTAACTTCTTTTTTTACTGCAAGTAAAGCCCTTCTCACGCCAAAGAGTGGGACTACTGGTTGGCTACAGACAAAAGCATCAAGCGAGGTGATCAGCATGAGAGGTTGAATTTCAGACTGTGATTAACCTTAGCACGCCGATTATCTCCAGGACCAAAATCAAGGTAGCCTTGGAGGTAGCCAGGCAGAGAACTGAAATAAAATGCAGAAATCTTGCAACAGAGAAGAAGTGAACTTAGTACAATCCTGGTTTAAAAGGGACTGCAATAAAAGGTAGATAAAGAGCAAAAAGTAGGAACTTGGAGCAAAACACATGCAGAATACTGTGCCTTCAATAAAACTGAGCATTCTACTTAGAGCTGTGAAAGGGAGTGCCCAGTTGTTCCTGGTTTCTCAAGGCATCCACCCAGAGATCAGCATTGCATTGAAACTTGCATTGCATCCAAAGACAACTGTGCAATTTCGCTTCAAAATCATCTCCTTGATTATAATTAAATTTATTAAAATCATGTAGCATGTCAAGCAAGTTATCTGTACCTCTCGAACAACTTTCTTTTAAACTTTCATTGGTGAATGAAAGTGTGACAGTTCAACATGACCTCAGTTTGCTGTAACTCATGTTGTTATTTGTAAAAGATGAATACTCTGAGTCCTTTGTTACCTGTAATTCTCAAGGACTTGACTGTGTTATTTGTAAGATGCCAGCAGAGCCTTGCCATAAAGTTAGGTTACAAGCAATCACGGGCACATTGATGTAAAGCCAAAGGTCTGAGAAAGCACAGCCAGGTTTTACTGATCTAAATAAAGTCGACTAGGCAGATTGTTATTGGAGTACGTTGCGTTTTGAAAACCTCTGTAGTTTCACAAGGATTGTAAGAGTCTTATACCACGTTTACTGTAAGCATTTATTAACATTGTTCCTTGTGGTAATAAGATGTTTATTATCAGCACATAAAAAACGCCAGTCTTTTCCCCTAACCGACTGCTAATTCTAACTTCAGTTCTATGAAGTTGCCTTTCTTCCCCCAACAGCACTATACTAGGTCAGTTCCATAACCTGCTTTCCTGCTGAAAAGCAAGGCTTATAAATTAGATTCATTTCTAAATTTAGGATTGATGGGATCAGTCATGACTGGTCTTATTTCTTCAGGCAGATTTCAAGGGAAAAGTATTCATAAAGCAACTACCGCTTCTTGCTTACAGTTTATGGAAGTCCTAAACTATAAATCTCAGCGCATTCATTGCGTTAGTTGCTGAGACCACCTTCAGAGAATTAACATAGAGCTTTTATTGGAAGACCAAGATTAGGGGGTTTTCTTCTTCCAAAATAATCTTCTATTTTAATAGTACTTCACAAATTGCGTATGTGGTGTCCCCTAGTCTTTATGTTAGAAAATACAGGCTGTCCAATAGGAACAAGAATCAGTTGAGGAAGAAGAGAAGAACACTTAGTTGTGCCAACGGGCAGACTTTGGTAAGCTGTTTTCCAATCCGAAATCTGTCCTGGACAATAAATCCAAATACTTCCACTGAGAAAAGGCAGTGGGGGAGATCCCTCACAGCCATCAGATACTGCTACTGGTTACATCAGACACTGCTACTGGTTACGTGCCGCTCCCAATGCACTGCTAAGAGATGGCTCTCAGGGAGAAAATCACATCTGTGTCACCAAAAGCTGAAGCACCCTTTGTTTTCCTTTGAAGAGGAGGCTGGTCCTCCATCACCACTTACCGAGCCTTGCTCTGGGTCTGCCGGGTGCAGAGGCACACGCAACCAAGAGGGAGGAGAGAGAGTGCCACAGAACCGCATTCCACGGTTTCAGTGCTCTAATGAATAATCATATACTTTTTTAATAACTGCAAAAAAAGGACAGCCCAATTCTTATCATCAGGCTCCCTGGAGATTTGACATCCTTGGCATTGTATCCTAAAAGGAAGGAAGTTTCTCACTTCCCTAGCTATTTCAGTTATATAAATCAATTGTTGAAGGATAGTTTAACTGGTCTGCGCATCGGAACCAAGGCAACTGCACTTGGGCTCAGATGCTCTTTAGAGATACTTATTTATAAATTAAAAATAAAATGTTTTGTAATTTATCAGTAATTATATGCATGTACATTGAAAAAATGGTGAAATCTAATAGCTAGGAAAAAAGACTGCCTGATTTTATACTGGCAGTCATGATGCCAAGTCTGTTTGTTCCCCGACTGTGAAGCTGTTTGGTCGGGGTCCTCTGGACACAAAGCCCAGATACTCTCACCAAATACCAACAACCAACCTCCTCTCATTTTCTCCAGCCTCCTTGGAACATCCATGTTGTACCAGCCGGGCAAGTGGGTTCAGTTGCATAAACTTAAAGGAGACTATTAGTAGGGGCAGTGGATTAGAAGATGGAGTTTTCTGGCAAAGAGAAAGTTGCACCACAGGCTGCAAAAACAACAATAAAAAGATGGAAAAATCCTGAGAATACCTCTGGTAGCTCCATGAGCGTAAGGCCACTGCTTTACTATGCCAGGCAACCAAAAATCAAACGCTGCAGGTACTGTTGCAATATTTCAGCTTGGCACTAACACCCTGATTATTCACTTGCAGCAAGGTATAGATCTGTCCTAAGCCACGGAAGCTAAAGGGTGAACTGATGTCACAGCTGACATAATGAACCTGTTGTAAAATGAAACTATGATAAAGACACAATAGCTCATACACATCCATGTACCTGTTTCTAGGGAAATTGTGTTTTCCAGAGTATCCTTCACAGCCAGCATTCATTTGCTTATTTTGCAAATCTAAAAACCTATTTGATTAAAAGTAACGACTCAAGTGAAAAGGCAGGGAGGATTCAGTCATACAGTAGTGGTTCTCATCCTCCTCTCCATGCTGATTTTAAGCTTCCCCTTCTAACTCTGCTGAAGACCCAGAGAGTAGTATTTTCTCCTGTGCTTAAGATGGGTCAATGGATTTGGTTGATGCGACCTATTTGTCTGGGGTAAAAATATTTATTATCCTATTCTGAAAGTAACTTAGGGCATCTCTACAGGTAACCAACCAAACAGGTAAGACCGCTGGCCTCTGGAGATACTCTCCGATGCTCTTCAATGGCCAGCCTGCCTGTATGTACATAGTATGGCAGCTCAAATGCCATCAGTTTTCAGACCTGGGCTACTAACCACACTGGTAAGTATTAAAAAAATACACACGCCAGTTTGCTCCAAAGAAAAGGGAATTAGTCAGCAAAAGGGGTAGTCTTATAGTGTGTCTTCTCTCATTGTTCTTTGGCTGCAACATCCATTGATATTTTTGGTTGCACACCAAAACTGTGAAACTAGGTACTCTTGAGTCAGCCCAGAAACATAGGTGAGATTGAACCCCAGCATTCTGCAAGGAACAGAGGACCAACCAGCAAGCCAGAACAGGTAAATACTTTTCACATATCTTCCTGAAGAGTTTTCTTCTGAGCAAGAATGCCATGGAGATATTTCAGACTATGGCTATGGCTCACTGATACTGCTCAGTTCCTGAAGTGGAAATGTGTATGTCAAGGGATGCAAGTGGTCCAAAAGTTTTGAAAACTGTAATTTGTAATTCACTGTTCCAGTTCATTCCAGCCTTAGCAGTGAAAAAGCTCCGAGTCCTCATTCCACAGCATTACACTACTACGAGACATTTTAGGGTTGTCTCTCCTGTTCCCTCAGGAGTGCTGCTAAAAATGTGGCTGTGACCCACTGAGTAAGTCGCCACCATTACTTTTAAATTCCCCACCTGCCTTTGGGAAACTGTGACAACACGTAAGCCAGTTTCTCTAGGGACTCAACAGACTCCCTAAATTCAAGCTGAAGATACCGGGCTGGAAAGCAGTCGATCTCCCTTTGGCCCAAACAGCTGAACTCTTACCAAGATAAAAGACCTAAATCTAGCAATGGCCTTTTATTTTTCGCTGCAGTAAGGTGAACGTTCAGCGGTTCTGCCTCTTATACACAATCCTTGAAGCACTCAAGTCTGCCATGATAGAAACTGGGTAATTAACTTTGGATGAAAGCTAATTCACATTCTTCAAGTAGCTTTCGAAAGCAAAGCTAGTGTGTTTGTGTACTTTTTTAAACAAATTTTTTTTTTGTAGTCCCCAACTCGTTGCTTACAGACAAGTTTCTTCCTGCAAGACCCTCTGAAATTGCTCATGGCAACAGGAAATTAAAATGTTTAAAATGAAGCCAACTGGGAGAACATGAAATAGCCTGCAGCATTTTTCTTGCTTCAGATAGTAGCCCATTGGACAGCAGGATTTAGGGGCCACTGGTACACAGGCGTAATTTCAGCTGTATTTGTGTGGTAACATCATCTGTTCTACTCTCTGGAAGACTTAGTCACTGTTTGAACAGTATGCATACTCAGGTTCATGTAAGAGATGTCATTAAACTCCTGAGAAAGTCTGAAAAAAAAAGAAGTCATCTGTACCATTGAGATTAGAAGAAAAGCTCAATCTACAGCTTAAAAGAAGACTGCCCGCTAAAAACACGTTTTCTTTCTTAAAACTTCGTGCTTGGTACAGTCATGAAAAATACTGAAGTATTTCACAGAATTTTCTTTGCATTTAATAGTGCTTTGTACTCAGCTAGTTCAAATAAGTATTTGTACCACCGATTTCTAAGTTGTTTAGGAGTTACATTTATAAGGGTCCTTCTCAAGTTAAGGCAAAAAGAAAAGCTTTTTCTTCCCTTACACTTTTTTGCTGTTTGGAATTTGCTCCTAAAATGCTGTGAAAAGTCAAGATTTGTAAAGTTAGTTACTTCTAAATACTTAAAACTGACAATATTCTTTTACCTATAGCAACTGCCACAGAGTACGCAGCTCGTACGTATACTCCCTTACACTCTCTCTAGCTTTTCACCACACTTATCACAAAGACGGGGAAAAAAGTGGAAGACAGATAGAAAATTAATAATTAATTAGATTTTTAAGAAGCCCTCTAGATATGTTCTGTGAAACATGGCAGATAGCTGGGGGTGAGGAGAAGGTGGTAGACCACAGACAGGATATAACTTTATTTTGAATAGAGCTTGTCTTGCGTACAAACTAAATCCCCCCCCAAAGTAGTACAGAGATAAAACACCGCCAGAAAAAGAAAGCGATCGAGGCAAACGCAATAGTCGTGTTTTCAAATTCGGGAAAATGAGCCTGGTTCTCAATCTTTGCGCACATAACCTCCACACATCTAGACACAGGGGTATAAGGACTCCTCTTTGGCATCAGCCCCACAAAACACCTCCATCTTAAGTCCTGTCGTGAATTCAACCCATCTGGCACTCTCCAGCAAGCAACCAGTTTTTTTGTTCCTGCTTAGCAGGTCCCCTCCGTAAGTGGCCTCACCCTGCCTGCATTCACCCTTTCTTCCCAGGGACGCCTCATCCATGGCAGACCCTCGGTTTTTTGCTGCCCCGTGACAGAACTTTGTCCATTTCTGGAGTACCACTTTCTCTTGCAGTGGACGTCTTGTTCCCCCTGAAGCACGCACCACTGAGGCTTCTCTCAGGAGTCCTGGTACCTTCATTACCAAAAAAGCTGCCCTCCGTTCCTAGCAGCACCCTTCCCTCGCCAGCCGCCGGCCTCTCCCCCCCGGCATGCCCCCTTCCCCGCCTGCTCCGCAGCTGGCTACACCCAGCCCGGCCCGGTGGCCCCAAGTTCTTTCCCGGATGCCCCATCTTTAGCATCGGTAGTTCCCTCCCCTCCCCCACTTCCCCTCCCCCGCCTTCCCAAGTCTCTGGGACTAATAATCTGGCTTTGCTGACATGCTCTGGTAGCTGTGCCTATCGGGCAACTCCCAGGATGCACTCTTCGCTCCTCCCTGGCACCCCCTCAGCCTTGCCCACCCTCCGCTGGTACTT
>NW_010972600.1:1495392-1495836 GCF_000737465.1 Haliaeetus leucocephalus
TCCCCTCCCCTCCCCTCCCCGTGCCGCCCGGCGGCGCGGGACTCCCGGGGTGGCGCGCGCGCCACCAACCGTCACCTCCTCGGGACGCTTTTCCCGCCCACCCCGGTTGCTAGGCAGATTTGGACAAACTTGCGCCTCCGCGCGCCTCGCCCCGCCTCTTGCTCAGGCTTTTTTGGGGGGTGGGGTGGGGGGGGGGGTTTTTTCTTTTTTTTTTTTTTTAAACGAGATACGGACGGCCGCGACGCCCAATGAAAACCTGGGGTTGCCTGCTCCGCTAGCCAATCGCCCTCCTTCGGCCCCGCCCCCGTACTAAGCGGTGAGGAAAAGAGGCGGGGCGGCCCCTTGATTGACGGGCAGCCTTAACCAGTAAGCGCCGCGCCGCGCTCGGTGGGTGGAGGAACGGAAGCCAATGCGCGGCCCGGCGCACGGTGAGGGGGCGTGGCC
>NW_010972600.1:1495907-1499189 GCF_000737465.1 Haliaeetus leucocephalus
GGAAATTCAGAGAACTCACCACACTTATGTTTTTTCTTGATTTTTGACTTTAACTGTGTGGGTAGGATCTTCAGGTTCCTTTGGATAATCCCTGGGCACGGACCTGCAACAGAAGGGAGAACTCTCAGCGGAAACGGCTTTGTTTTGGACTTTCTTCCTCAGGACTTTGTTAATAAATGCACCTCTCGTCCGCAGCCCCTCACCGTGTCTCTCCGTCCGCGTCAGATCTTTTACCAGACAAAGGGCAGATGTTTCTCTTCATTTATTAATAGCGCTTTGAGAGAGGCGGGGAGCAAACGAACGAGCAAAATACCCGGGCTGCGGGTCGGACCCGGGCAGGGCTGCCTGAGGCAGCCGCTCCGCCGGGCCCCGCGCACCGGCCGCGGCCGCGGAGCCGCCCCTGCCTCTCCGAGGGCCCGGCCCGGCCCGGGGCGCGGAGGGGAGAGGAGAGGCAGCGCACGGGGCGGGGGGGACGGGAGCACCATTCGAGGGGAGCTGCCGTCACCCCCGTCGGACACAACCCACGCATCCGCGGCCCGCGGAGCGCTCCGCGGAAAGGCAGCTAGCGCGGGTCTCTCCTTTCCGCCCCCAGTTAAGACAGAGAGAAAGATGAGCAAAGAAACCCCAGCGCTGACAACGCGCCGCAAATATTTGCGGCTCGAAATGAGCATTTTGCATCTAGCTGTGTAACGTGTCGACTCAGGACTTTAAGAACTTAAGAGTGCCAGAAAATCCCCCACAAAGAAGCCCAGGTCATTATAAAGACGATATCTAGCCACCATAAGCCTTTGAAATGACCTTTGGCTCGTACAGCAATAACTCACCACTTAATGAACAACCAACGGAAGCGCCTCCAATAGCTCACAACACAACAGACCTTACAACTTTCCACCAAGTCTTCTCTCTCCCTACCCAAACCCAGTAGGATGCAACATTCCTCCTCCAAATCACCTTAATTTATGCTGCCAAACTGGAGCTGGGGAAGTGGAGCTTCATGATTACACATGATGCTCGCTCAGGTTCTCGGCCCGGGCCTGTCCCGGTAACGTCTTATATAATATATTCACGTGGGTGTACGTCAACTTTAAGTGCTTTATTTTTTTTTAAAGAGAGTTCATTAGAAATAGCACTTTACAGGGAGTACGAAGGCAGCGTAAGTTGGGCTGCACCTTAGCCCTTGAGTGGAGAGATCATAATATTGCAAACCGAGTCATTGTTAGCCGCTGTTGATTAACACGGTAAGTTTTCATTTTGTGCCTAATTAATTATCGACTTCTCATCCCTTTCTGAAGCAGCTCCTCAGCCTCACAAGTGACGGCCTTCTTGCTCTAGACATTCTTTACTTGGCGAGAGCCTGGCCAAATACCAAGATTGCCACGGCCACAGGACTAGCCCCCAAAGTTTGTTCTGCGGAGAGGGGAGCCTGGCCGCACCGGGGTCGTGCTCTGCTCCCAGCGCCGCTCCTGCAGACCCGACCTCAGAGAAGTTGCCAGAGCTAAACCCAGGGAAATCTTTAGAATTATTCAGGCGTGGGCCCAATATAGGTATTATTGAAATTTTGGGTGAAGTTATAAGTGAGTGCTTCCATCGAGCCAAATGAAATGCTGCTTGCAGTAATTGGATTCAGCTGACTAACTTGGCAGGCCAGCAGCTTGGAGGCATACAGCTAAGAAAAATGTTCACTGCCTTTAACTTCTGATCGAGCAGAGCAACACGCAACAGAAAGAAAAAATAACCAGCCCAACTTTCTCCCCTTAGCCTCAGCCTCCTGTCTCCTTCCTTTCCCGCGGGGCACCTCGGCCCCCACGGGGGACTCGCCCGGGTGACTCGGGGCGGGCAGGGTCCGGCGCAGCCTTACACCCACTCCGGCTCTCCGGCTCTCTCACAAAGCCGGGCTTTACGCGGGGGCTCCAGCAAACGTAACCGAGAGTTCACCCGGGCTCCAGGCAGGCCGCAAGTCAGTGGAAACGGGCGCTCCTGGGAGAGCCGGGCTGGTTGCAACAGCCCAAGAGGGACCTGAGCTGCAAACGTGTGCGGGGAGGCTGTGTGGCCGCTTCCAGCTCCCCCAGCCCGCCCAGAGAGGCACCGGTCCCCCCCAGGCACCTTCCCAGCGCCTTATTGATCAAACCGCACAAATGCAGGGCAAGAAACTTCTCGGTAGATAAACATCAAGCCGTGCTGCAAACAGCCTGTGTAACTCGAAGGCATGAGTGTACCGGTAACAGCAACACTAAAACAACTGGGGGAGGAAAACAACAGCCACTGAGGAACACGAATGCACGGCGAGGGGAAAAGGTTCGGGAAGGCGCTTGGCAAGAATATTTAAGAGACCCTACGTAGGGGCTACATTACCGATGAGCCTATTTTAAATCGCCCTTTACAAATCAACGCGGCTACCCCCTGCCCGGCTATCCACGGCAACGCGTTAACGTGATGCTCAATCTTACTTTGGCAATGGGAGCATCTAGCAAAGTTCTCTCTCCCTCGTTTCTTTGCTTATTTGTAATTTCCTTCCTGAAACCACCGCAAATTGGGAAAAGGGTAGGGATAAACGTCTTCCCCTAGCCTTTGGGAAGGAGTCCACTTCTTGTTTAAAGAGCACAATAGAAAGAAGATAGACCTTAAAACGCTCAAGGAGGTGGAGACCACTCCATGCATTTGCAGCCGTTATGGGCAGAGATTGCAAACAAATTCCAGACAGTCTCTGAGCAAAGGCGATAATGCAGCCCCTGTGGTTAAAGGTCCCATTTTGTCATGCAGTTGCTTACCTGTGTATCAATTTATCATAAACCTGGGCTCCTCACTTTTCAGGATCTGTGCTTGCAGTTCTTAGAATATATCCTTCACCCTTTGTCTGCAGACAATACTCCCCTAAACCTGATCTTGCGGTTTTACAGACATTTCCATACACCAGAATTCCCGATAGAACGAAAACAGGCTCAGGCTCAACTACCAATAAAAGAGAGCGAGTGGAAATCGGAATTTGTTGGGCTTTCAAAAAAAAAAAAAGGAAAAAAAAAAAAAAGAAAAAAATCAACACACAACCCTTTAGCCATCAGCCTCCCGGAACCACAGGCAGCAACTGGCCGGCTCGTGTTTTGTTTTGGTTTTAAACCGTGCGGCCATTGATGAATTTGGGGGGCGAGCGGGAGAAACCCCTTTATAATCAGAAATATAGGCACTGCCTTAAAATACAGGCATATTCGCCCACGTGATCGCAGAGGCAGCTCGCCGGGGCCGAGGCTGGCGCGCTCCCCGCGGCCGCCCGCGCCCCCGCGCAGC
>NW_010972600.1:1499199-1521821 GCF_000737465.1 Haliaeetus leucocephalus
CCCCCCCCGGGGGTCCGCGCAGGCCGCGGGAGGAGAGCGCGGTTGCGGTGACTCATCCCCGCTTCCTCCGGCGATCTGGGTCAGGGGTGCGGAGACGTTCTCCGGCCGTACCTCGGGGCGGGGAGGGGGGGGGCCGATACGATCGTTCCCGCAGGAGCTGGCGAAGGGGGTGTTAACCCTTTCGCTGCGGGACGGGCCCCGGGAGAGGTGGGGGGGGGTCCCTTGGCGTGTTGGGGGGTGTACGTGGTGCTTGGCATCACGGCAGGTGGGATTATCTAAATCCACCTGGTCAAGCCAACGCGTAGAAACGGGAACAAAGGAATTAATAAATTAACTTTCCCCATGAGACTCCCTGAGCAACTGCATTCATACAAAAAAACGTCTTCTGAGCTGCCAGCTTGCAACCTACCTTCGCTGTTTCTGACATGAGCCTCAGGACTTCTTATTCAGCATTTTTAGACACCTGCAAGTGAGCTTGTTCTTAGAAGGAAAAAAAAAATCTTGGGTGAAGTAAGTTTATAATCAAGGGCAAATAAAGTGACAGGAACCACACTTTATAATGCCAGCACCAATCTTTCATCAATCATTTTCTACACACAGCTTATTATAGCATTAGATGCAGCTTCCTATCAGGTTATTTAGGCGCTTGTTTCAAAAAAGTAAAAGTGAGATAATGCTCATTATTTTCATCCATAATTGTTAATAAGCATAAACAGGTATGCTTCCCCTTTTACTCAGGTAGGGAAGGCAGAAGGCACATAATCAAGGCTTTTGCAAGAAATGAGCAGTAGAACCAGAGCTAGCATCCAGGCCTCATCCCTCCCTCTCCAGCACTCCTGCTCCTGGGCTGTATTCAGCCTATGGTCAGGAAAGTTCAGCTTTTCAGATCTGTTTTCCACTCTAGATCAAAGATTCACCATTCCTGTTAACAACTTTGTGCTCAACATCCTTTAGGTAAGACTGAACACCATTTTTCTTGTTACAAAGTACCTTCCTCCACCCTTTTTTTGTACAAGACAGTTTTAGCTACAAATAACTAAGGGTTAATAGCACAGCTCACAACCAGTTGTTACTCTGGTTAATGACTTCTCCCAAAGCACTAAAAGCCACGGGCTTCACCTCAGGCCATTCAAAACCTCATGGCTAACTACTAAGGGCTCAATCCTTCTGAAGCGATGCTTTAATCCACATGGATGCATGCATCTCAACTTGCTTCACTTGCTGTGTCATCAGGAGAGTTTCAAAACACGTCTAGCACAAGATGCATTTTATGACTGAGAAGCTAGGTAAAGTTATTTCCAGAAATCTCTTCAATAACTTTTTCCTTGTCCTGGTTGGGCAGAATTTTACCGAGGTGATAGCAAGCTTTGCCATCTGCAAAGGCAGTATCCAGCAGTCAGTCCTAGCAAACACTGGAAGATCTGTTTTCTCCTTCATGTTTCAACCATGCTAAGGGGTTATGTGGAATAAGCTAAATAAGAACAAAAATACTTGACAAAAGAGAACGGTCAGTCGCTTGTTCTGCAGCAGGCTGGCATCTTAATTTTGCATTGTCAGCTCATGACAAGTCTCTACACAGTAAAATGCAAAGAGGATCTACTCTGGATGCACCTCCAGATCTGATCTGTTAGGCGAGTACCAAACTTTTGTACCTCTTGCTAATGTATTTTAGATGCATTTCACGTGGAGTTTTGCCACTAGGTACATCCTCTGCAAGGAGCTGGTTCACAGGAGATTCCAGAGTCGGCCCCAACAGTGGATGAACAAGGCAGAATGGAGAGGAGAAGGTGACGATAGCTCAGTTTATGCCAGATGCACTATTTTTCTGAGGAAGGAACTGCACATAACCAGGGTAAGGAGACTGGAGCGTCAGCATAGCTGAGTCTTCTTTTCAACAGAAAGGAAGCTGCCATTGGGGTTAAAATTTTCATATAGTGAGTAACTTGTTGGAACAGAACCTACTCGGCTTCTATGATGAAATTCAAGGGACTAGCTTAGCAGCTCAGATGACGTTTTGGAAAGGGACAGCATGCAGCAAGTTTTTAGCTTCTTCGAAGTTTTACTTGCAGACAAATAAATTCAGCAGTTTTCTTCCTTTTAAATTGAAGCTCAAAATGTAAAAATACCTGCCAGAACCATTGCAATTTTGGGATAAAATTCAAAAAAAGCAATCTTCCGTTAAACCAGATTCCATTTGTGAAGATCAAATGTAGTCAGCATCCTTCTCGACTGCACAACTGCAGTGAAAAATACTTCTGTCCTATACCAAATCAGAAGAATTCCAGGTATTTGACCAATCCACAGAAGTCTTGTTTTATCCCAGACACCTGCTGGGGTTCCAGCCATCTCCAGAGCAGGTTCAACAGCCACCCTCAGCCACCTCCAGCGTGCTAAGGCGAGCAGTCAGGTGGACATTTTCAAGCAGGAAATTCTGGTTCTCGTTCCAGGCAGGAGCCTTCAGCCCAACTGCAGGCAGAGCAGCGATCTATCCCTGCTCCCCACGTGCCCCCCGGCACCCCTCCGCAGGCAGCCGCAGTGCTCTGTTCATGCACCAACTAGCACGCACCGTCTGTGGCTCCCTGCCCTCCTGTCCCACAGCCAGGACAGGGCCTTAAACAACTTCTAACGCTGGGCTGGGCAATGGGGTAAGTCACTGTTGCCACATAAAATGCTTCCTCTGTAGCCAGGATCGCCTGCAGCTCAACTAAAGGAATTAGTATTCTACAAACTGCTAGAAGAAGTAAAATTAAACTTTATTTAAAAATTCTTCTAATATAGAAAACGAGAGGAAACAAAGGCAACAAAGGAATGCCCCCGGTTCCATCTCATTACATGAGTTACTGTATTTACAGCTTCAGGAAGGAGCACTGGCAGAAGGTACACATCCTGCTACTTATGGAGAACTACAAACACTTAACAATACATTGTACAAACCTGACATAACATTTAAAGGTTCACTGCGGGAAACAATTAAATACACTTGCTAAGACAGACAGTAGAAGAGCACAGACAGGTGTTATTTCATCCTGATTTCTCCAAGTGTTCTGTACAGCCTAAACTACCGACATGATTTCCTTCTCACTCACTCACCACCATTGTGGCAAGAACTGCCGTACATTACGGAAACGGGTTTATTCAGCATCATTTGGAGAGGTCAGTAATCTCAAAAATTAAATGGGACATTACTGAACTCCTCCTATCATAATTTTACTTGCTGGAGAATTTGGAAAAACTGAATAAAATTAAAGCAGTGAAGTAACACAGAATATGTTGTGCTGAACTCCATGTGTCCACAAGCAGCATAGCAACTTAAGGCCCTAACATTTTATCAATGTCAATTTTTGCTTGTGGTGTCACAGTGAGTGCACATATGGGATGACAGGGGATGAAGTTCATGATTTTTATTTCATTTTAAATTCCCCAGCCGCCAGATTGATCTAGATTTCCTGTGTGCATGGGCCTTTCTGATGTTCATACTGTAGGAAATGAAATACAACAGGCAAACACTTCTTCAGACTGCATTCTCTATACATATATAAGTTTTTACACTATCTACAAAACAGTGATTAGATGCTTCTGTGTAAGTTCTTGCTACTCATTTAAAAATACTAGAGAAAAAACTGTACAGTTCTCTAAATTACATCTTTAGAAGAATAATTTTTTTAGAAGTTCATAAAAGACTTCATGTTTGTTTCTATAGAGAATTAAATGATTGGACAAGAAAGATTAGAAATATGTTGTTCAAATCAAGTTAGACAGACCAAGCACTTAACAGAACATTATTTGTAAACTGTAAACTTCTAGTTTTCTGTTCAACTTTACATAGGCATTTGAAAATTAGGAAGAACTTCAGTTATGAGGTCCTTGTTTTAATCTCTGCTACATACAAAAGATACTGAAAAGCAAAAACTATTAAATAATTTAATATACAAGTGTAGTTAAAAAGCACTGTACATTGTAACAAATGTACATTGAATTTTAGAGATAGAAAATCACCAAGTTATTTTCAAATTTACATGATTTTTTTAAATTCTGTGATGGGAAGAGGACTCTGGAAATGGAGCAGAGTTCTGGACTCCACAGGGCTGTGGGTGAGTGCGGCCGAGTGCTGTTCTGCACAAAAGCAAAGCTCAGGTGAAGCTGGCTTGTCACAGACAGGGAAATCCCAGGTTGTTCCTCCTGACACTGCAAGTTCAGCTACCAGGTTTAGCAAATGGTTCCTATTAAAACCTGAGCTCACTTACATCACAGGCAAGCAGGCAGCCTTTCCCTCAAGTACTTCCCTCCCTCCCGAGAACAGACCGGCAAGGGATTTGAACTGCAAAGCAGCCTGGTTCGCACACAAGTACCGACAAACGAGAAGCCAGAAAATTGCCACTGCAAATTGCTCTCCCGCAACACAGTCTTCAGCTCTGCAGGTCCCCCAGCAGCAAGGTAAGGTCAGGAGATGCAGCTACCTGAGCAGGCACTGGGAGACATCTCGCTGCAAAATGCTTTTCTTAAACTCAGCCCAAACCACAGCTCTCTTAGAGTTGGGATTTTTTAATATTGCCTTATAGAAGCAGCACTTTTTTAGCCAACATTTAAAGCAATTTATTATAGTTGAGATGGGCATGTCATCAGTTAAATAACAGCCTCAGATGGGATAGCAAGAGACAAGGAAGAGAATGCTTGGGTTACCTGAATGGGACTCTAGCAGATTTTGAAGTATGTCTTTTTCAGTTACTAGTCACTCCTCAGCTGTGAAGAGCACTGTCAAGAAAACGGCCATTGTGCTTACGTGCTTAAAAACAGATAGAGAGTTCTTGCAACCCAGTGACTTGGGGAGGGAACAGCCAAAGAGAGATACTGCTTCCCATACACCCAAAAAAGGGAAAGACTGAAAAATAGTCCGTGGGATATCGATATTCCCAAGGTAGGATTTACCTGATCATTCCTGATCAAAATCTAAGCACATGACAGCTGTTGAGCTTTGGAAGTTGTTCCAACAGATGCCTGCAGCACAGCCAAGCTGTCTTAGACCAACAAGCGGAGCAAGCGTGAACCCATCTCCTCTTGCCATGAACCAGGGCCACACGGGCAGTGTGCGCCCACCGAGGTGCTGGCACGGAGACAGGCTCCTGCCCCTGGTGCTGCGAGCCTGGCGGCTTCCATAGGAATGCCACAGCAGGCCAGCTGTCAGCTCTGTGATTCAAAGCCTTCGAGGGGACAGGAGACCACGAGAGCCGGGTGGCAGACACAGAACAATCTCAATGAGCAAGCGATGCAGAACAGGGTCCATCTGCATGGATTGTCCCTGTATTTGGTACCTCCAGATACCCGGTACGCTAACTCACTAATTTCTTCCCTGTTTTTTGAGTTCTAAAGGAGACTTCAAACAGCACTGAATTTTTTTCTTGCAAATCCAGTAATAACACTCTCTCCCTATACCAATATTGAGACCATGTTTTCCCCGTTGGAGATTTAAGAAGGCCTAAAATATACATTGCTTCTGCAAGAGTAAATGTCTCAGAACAGGATCTAAATAGGCATCGCGTGTCCAGCAGGAGAAACATAAAATCCTATTTTGGTAATTAGACAAGCACTTGTCCCCTCAGTATCATTCAGCAGTGAAAATTGAGGGGTTTGACTTACAAAAAGCAGGTGTCTCTGTGAGCTGTTGCTAGACAGGGGACAAGACTTTTTGAGAAAGAATGACCATTGCAGGGGGTTGGATTAGATGATCTTCAAGGTCCCTTCCAACCCAAACCATTCTATGATTAAAGACAGATTTCACAGTATTCCTTCTACAATAAAAGTTCTAAAGGTTTGAGGGGGTCAAATATTTCACCTAAAATATTTTCCTCCTCCCTCAGAAAAAGAAGCAACCACAAAAAGCCCTACACAAGTAATTTTTCTGGCAGATTCCTTTTCCCTCCCCCTTTTAAGCTGGGAGATAAATATGCAGAGCTACTAAGAGAGAAAAACACTTTATTCAACCCCGTGAACCTCGCAAGCTTTACATGGCACTATGGCGGACTGGCATGGATCCTTGCTATAAAGCTGCTGATGCTTCACGGAATTAACAACTCTTATACTCTCTTCTGCAGAACAAACTTGGGCCTCGTCTGTCCTGTTTTGAGACAGCTGTAGAGGCACAGGCAAACGCAGTGAGAATTCACAGCTGAAGAGTTCAAAAAACTGAGATAGAACAGGAAAGCTAACAGAAAAGTTTGGAAACATTAAGTTTTTGCCAAAGGCAAGACTATAGTTTAGCTTTTATCACAAGCCTCTGGCTTATACTGGATCTGGGTTTTAACCACCTACTTCAACTCTGACTTCAATCACTTGTAAAAATCATTAAGGCACAGATGGCTGCCTTCCCTTGGTGAGGCTGCAGTAGAGAGGCAAAATACTATTTCCCAGTTGCTTGGCCAAAGCAGGGACTAGACAGGAGGACAAGAACTTTCCTCCTTCCGTACAAATCACGACAACGTAGCAGAGATGGAGAGAGCTGTGGTTCTGCCTTACCCTGTGCGGGGCTGGACATCAATGCAGGGAGAGAGAAGGAAGACCCTCATAGGGACAAAGTGGTGGCACATTGTCACACACTCAGGAATCCGGGAGGTGAAACCTGCTCCTCTGACAACAGCACCCGTCTGCTCCGCTCAGCCTGGAGGCCACCCCGAGGATGCTAACACACCCCCCGGCTGCAAACACCCTGCCCGTCAGAACTCGGATCTCACCGGTCTCATCCATACCTTCACCGCAAGGCTAAAAACAGCGCTGGCAATGACTTGCAGACAATGAGAAGGAAAAAAATATTACCTCAGAAGCTAAATTTAGAACTTGGGGCACCCTACAATCAATCATGATTTAATCCAATTATTCCCAGGAGCGGAAGGGTGCAGAAAACATTAAAACTAGCATGCGTCGTACTTCAGGGAAGGTTGAAGTATTTAGAATACAATTGGTATTCAAAGCTGCATGAGTCCTCTTCATTTTCTGTGAAAATTTTTAAAAAGTAGGTATCTAACAATTTAAGGAACAAGTGTCCTTTGGACTAAACCTTAATTCTCAGTAAGAGGAAAGCAGATTAAAACCAGTAGGTATATACACACTAGCTGTATATTCACACACATTATGTAAAAGCAGCTTAAAATGCCCTTCTCACTTTGCAAGTCTATGAAATGTACGTTGTCTTTATGCAATCTGTTTCCTACAAGGCCCTCACTAGAAGAGGAATTTGCTGCCTTTTCTTTGAAGAAAAGATTTTGCATAATTTCTTCTCCTTTTTTGGCATTTTTTTTTTCTTTTTAAACACACTGTCCTGATAGTTATGCTTTTTCACAGGAGACTGGCCAGGCTGGTGGTGGGTCCGTTCTGTGCCTGGAACTGTACAGGAGGTGGTCCATCTGTCCACTGAAAGATAACAAACAGCATGAAAATCCCACAGCCGCTGCCTGGGGAGGGGAGGAATGGCAGTGAGGCCAGAGGAAGGAGTTTGCCCTACAGAGGTTTACTACCTTGAGATAATTAAAGATTTCATCAGGAGAAGTTGCGTATCAGGTTTGACTTTGTTTTACATGTGTGGAGCTCCTGTCCCTTGAACAGTATTTCTTTCAAAGCCAGTCCACATGCCTGTCATTCCAAACCTAGCTGACTCCTGTGCTGAATCCAGGGTCAATGGCAATCAAGTGAAAGCATTTCCTGCTCTTACAGGTAAATGCCTGACCATCCAAACACTGTGACTAGCACAAATGAGGGACCTAACTTGAGATATGTTTGAGCCCATTATGCACTGCAACTATAGTGTTCCCAGAGCAAGTTAAGCCTCTGGTTCTCACTCATTTAATTACTAAAGTATTTTCCTCTAACATTAGTCAAAATCTTCTAAAACAAGCAGATTTAATATTTGCTTCCTAATCCTCTTCCTTCTCCAGATTTTTAATCCAGCATAGATTATGCAAAAGCCAGCAATGGCAAGCAAAGAAAAGGGAGGCGGGAGAGCTGGCTCACATCTCTGGTCCTGGCCCATGGACTGCGCTCCCGGATAGAGGCAGGCACCTGGCCGTGGGGGTTTCTCAACACAGGCTGCATCCCAAATGCTTTCATTCTCACAAGTCTCAGGATCCCTCTGTGAGCTAAGCCAACAAATAGCATCTTCCTATTGGCCTTCTCCCCCCACTCCTTTCTTCTCCCCAAAAGGGAATGCTGGGAAAAAGATGTCAAGTTCCTCACATCTCACATTCCCATTTGGACATTATTTCAGTCCAGAACAGTAAATTATCTTATGCCGTTGCTGAGTTGCAGCTTAGGAAACCATTCTGTGTTTTTAAAACAGTATTTAGAATGTTTCTGACAGGAAGGACATCAATATTTGAAGTCCAAAGAAAGTTGCTCCTTAAGGCAATGGCTATGCAGACATCAAGTGGTATATTAACTGGAAATTCAGATTTATAGATAAATCGGAAAAAAAAAAACCCTTAGGAACGCTGAAGTATCAGTAGAAACCATACTTTTAGCAGTATACAACACAGCATTCCCCAGAACAAGGCAGACTGGGTGACCTAAACATTAAAATTAAGCCTGAGAACATAGTAAGTTTCTTTCCAAAGTAATAGTTGTCACCAAAATGAAGTGGCTACTGGCTACAAAAGCCATTTAAAAAAAAAATTTCTGGTGTACCAAGAAAACACTTCTAAGAAACAAAGACCGTACCCACCAAATAACCCTTATAAAAATTAACTAATTGACTCACATTTCCTTTTCCTGTTATCAATCCAGTTTAAGTACTAGGAAGTAGACTGAATTTTGGCAGAAGTGTGCTCAGCAGAAGAAAGGAATAGTAAAGGAAAGCAAAGCACATTGTTTTGCCTCAGAAACAGTTGTAACTGCAAGATGAAGATTGCTTACCGTGATTAGATTGTGTTCTGGAAGACTGCATGCTTCAATGTGGTCCTGCAGGAGCTGCTGCGAGAAGTTTTGATGCATCTGTGCTGCCTCGTGCGCATCCATGGCATTTCCACAGGCTTTGTTCAGGTCTGAAAGACAAGAGCATCGTGTGCTCACCAAGAAACATTCTTTGTACTTGCTTTCAACTGACCATCTCTCTTATCTGAAAAGACTGTTCCCTGTATTTGATGAATCCAATAATTGATTTAATAGCCAATATGCCAAAGTCATAGCACTGCTGAATGAAAACCCCTTAAGAGAAGCAGGGGCATATGGGGAACCCAAAGCCTTCCCTTTTCCAATAGCAATGGCAGTGCACATTGCAAGATTTGGTGTTATTTTAGTTTCCAACTACTCAATATTACAGTAGCTCTAAAAGGAGGAAGCAAACTTCTCATGCCAATAAAAGCCCCTGTACAGTTTGCATTTTGTCTTTTTAGTTTCCAGCACCATCTAGCGGGAGCAGGAAAGACTCATGGGTTTCTCACTGCATCTCCAGGATTCAGCAACACAGGTTTCAGAAGTCAATCAACATTTTTATTTTTTGGTGAATCCTTGCTTTTGGGGGACTACAGAAGCCTCCTGCTTTGTGTACACCGGAAGCAGATCCTAGCATCTTGTTCTGTGAGGTTTACTCACAGGTATTAGCTCAGTCAGATTTAAGACTTGTAACCTACTAAGAATTACACAATTTCAGCTATAAATTACAAGCAGCACAGTGTGGCAGGGGCTGAGGCACTGCACCTCCTATCAATGAACATGTGGTTATGTTTTGTTATTCTTCATCAAGCACCTTTTCTTCAAGAGTAGGTCATTAGCTCTACAGAGGAAGCTCTTAGGAAAAATCAAAGCAGAACGGAAACTGCCTCTTGCTGTTCCCAGGCTAGTGGATATGACCGGAGGCAACAGCAGCTGAACATGGGGTGGTGGTGTTTCATCTACAGTGGATTCATCATTGTACTATCAGCATGTTTTGTATGTGAACTACCACTTGGAAATGAATAAGAAAAGTATTTCAATTGCCCGGAAGCAGTTTTGTAGAAAAGGCAACAGTAAAGCAGAAAATAAGCCTGGCCCACAGTGCTCAATGCAGAACACCATGCTTATAGTAAACATGACAATTTAATATAAATTGAAGCTGTGGGGTAAGTTCTTGGAAAAAGGGTAGAGTTACTGCTTTATTTTCTAGTGAGAGCAAATCAATTGCAGCATTAATGTTGACGGTCTGCCAAGAAGCTAGTCAATATTTGAACAAAGCATCCCGGGGCCTGTGTAAGTCAGATTAAACAATATTTATGTATGAAGTGATATAATAGTCTCTTATATTTATTAAAGCCCGTACACAGAAGCAAAGCCTAAGTGAAACTTAATCAAATGTTTACTACAATTGGAACCGCAGGCAAAGAAAAGCAGAGCAGCAGCAGAATAGATGCTACAGGGGGGTGAAGTGGAGCCCTCTCCAAAGGGTCACCAGTTCAGCTGTTTATATCATAAACTGTCATCCAGCAACAGCAGGAGAAACCCAACTGCTGCCTCGCACCCGTCACAGGTAGATACTGGAGCTTTACAGGGCCTTCTCACCCCAGGCATCTTACAGCCCACCCCAGAAAAACAACTGGAACATCCAACAGCAGTGCCAGAGCTGCAGATGAGTAACTGGCAGAACCACCTCGTACTTCCAGCGGTATTTTGTAAACCCAGGCAGTCTTTCATTTAGTCTGTCGGCGAGGGCTGGCATTGGCATACATCCCCATACTCAGTCCCCAGCTAGTAGCAATGGGCTCTCTGCCGCTTTTTTTAAGTACAAGACCTGTTCCTAACTTACCTCTCAACAGAGCTGAGGACCACAGCTGCACAGACATATCTGGTATCTTGCTTGCAAGCTGCATGGCTGGTACTACCATATTATTACTTTCCTGGTGAAGAGCAGATATCAAAATAAAATGGGTATTTATTTTTTTCCCCCTTGCGAATACACATTACATAGGGATGTTAAATTTGTGACACAAAATTTGTCTACTTTAATTGCTGCCATGTTCTAGCTAACAAGTCAAAGTACTTAATGGGACAATAACCCAAACACATCGTATCTAAAACTGTCTGGAATTTTGCTCTGTCCTAGGAATTACGGCATCTATGTTGTGCAAAATAATAGAAATATTCCACACATTCTGGCATATGGTGAGAATCAAGGAGCTCGTACCCACAATTCCTTCCAAAACAATCCAGTTGAATGATGTTATTTGTCCTTTATTCAGCTCCTTCTTTCAAGTGATTTCAGGCATTGTAGGAACACACACTTTTATAACAGACTTCAAACACTACTACTTTGTTGAAGTGTTATTAAACATGCAAATTACAGCTACAGAATTATGTAAGTCAATAAGCTGCCAACTTTTAGTGGGACACCAATAAACAAGCATTCTTAAAATAAGATTAATTTCACAAAGTGTCCTGATTTTCTTTGGCAAATGACAAGTCAAACATTTACACGGTAACACTAGAGACAGTGAAGGCTTACCCTGTGATTCCCTAACACATAGAATATATGACCCAGGAGTACGAGAGAACATGCTGTTAATCGATTCAAGTCTTCTGCGTTTGACATTTTCAGTGTCTCTCGCAAAAATCGCCTACCAAAACAGAGCAAAAATAAAGTGTTTTAAAAAACTCTACTTTCCCTACAGTATGTAAGAAGCATCATTAAGAACTGAATTAATCCACATGGCAAATATTAGCACTTGGGAATAAATGTGTGCTGCAGGTGACCTTAAACAAAGCACTTAATTCCCAAACCTCACTTTTCATTTAGCAAAAATGACTATAATACAGGTCCTCCTTTGAAAAGCTTTTGTTTCAGATGTGCCACTGCCGAACACCGCACAAGTATTATTATTAGCATTCAGAACTAAAGAGATCTAAACCGAACAGCTTCCTGGTATTTTCCCCCTAAGTAATAAACAGAAGGTTGACTAAATCCACAGGGAGAAGAGCTAGCAGATTTGAAAGCAAGCCCTCAGGGTTTTAATTTTTCTCTTAAAAAGCTTGATTTAGTTTCTCCTTTTTTCCCCACCTTCCAAGTGCACCGATTTATACTCACTTTGCCTCATTGTATCTTCCTTGAAAGAAGGAGAACAGACCTCGGATGTAGAAAGCCGCTGCTCGAAGACAGTGAGAGCTATAGACAAAGCAACGCATTGAAATCTAGGCATTGTGCAGTGATTACATGCATTACAGACAGATTTCTAGGAATTTGCCCAATAATCAAATCTCCAAACAAAACATTATATTTAACCCGTGGTCAGAACTTCTGCCTTGAAAAGAAGTTGATTATTTTGTTTTCTTTTAAAAAAAGCCTGCTACAAATCCACTATTACCACCACCAATGCAACATCAGCATGTAGATAGTTTCTGGAATTCTCACCTCACAGGAAAATTATGGTCTGGATTTATCCTTTCCAATAAGCTGTAAAGCTACAAAGTGGGAGGGGAAAAGAAAGATAATCAGCGTTTCTCGCATATACAGGCTTAAATACTGACAGCAAGTGCGCATCAAATCAAAATGGCGCAAGTCACCACAAACACACTCAAGTTTACTTGTACTGGTTAGGTCATAGCACAAACATTCCAATATTAGGAGTTTTCATGCCCATTTTGATCCCAAAATCAAGTTTCATACAAAATAGGCTCAGATTTTATAGAACTTCCTATACAACATCAATATTTCCTCAGAGAACTTTTAGCTGTCATTATCTGAGCTGTTCAAGACCCAAATTAATACTATATCAAATACACTATTTAATTGAAACCAGAAATCAACTAAGCAAAAAAAAGATCAACTTTTTAAATTGTTTTTGCTCTCTAAGCTTTTTAACAAAGTACTCTGTGCTTGGTGAAAAAAGTTCATTTACAGCCTCTACACAAGGAATCTGCAAGCACATCTCTGAAAAGTTACTACTGAGGGATCAGACACATCACTGAAAGAGTGCACACAGCTAAATTTTCATATTAATACGGCTCCAGGGACACCTCTGAAGCAAAATCAACACACACATGCACATACCTATTTCTGGATGTTTAGTTAAACCTTGCTAGGTTTTATGTAATCTAATAAAACCCCTAAGCAGATGGAAACTGAAGTGAACAAGTTGAATGAGTCAAGATGATATAGTTAATCACACACTTCACATTGGTAAGCTTGCACTCCCAGTGCTGTAAAAATTCTGTGTACGATCCAGAATACTCTGCTTCAGTGGTTTGCAGCTCGGCCAGCTGATGCCACTGGTTCTTTACTGTTAATTGACACTACCCTGATGAAGGAGTTGCCTGGCTGCCAGACAAGGTACCACTTTGCAAAAATGCTCAGAAAAAAGAATAATCCAAGCACAGTAGCAGTCTTCTCTCCAATAAATTTCTGAATTTAGAATGACAGTCAGAAACCAGCTTACCTCTTGATGCCGGTTGCCTTCCCTGATGTACACACTGGCTAAGTTTGTCACAATAAATGCCCACAGTTCTTGATGTGTAGTGAGCTAAAATAAACACAATACCAACAGCACAGTCAAATACTTCAGCATCTAACCCAGAATTTGCTCACCCCATATAAATCACAGATTTGGTGCCTGATATTTTGCTATTAAATCTTCCTGACCTGAACTGTGATCAGCATAGAAAAAAAAAAAAAGAACAAACGCAACTAATATAGATGATCTCCAGCTTTCCCTTCCAACCTCAACTGTTCAGTGACCCACACAACAATTGCAACAAGCCCATTTCCACACTGAACATCCACAGTAAACAGTTTGGGAAGAAAATCTTACCCTCAGTGCTGTAGTAAATTGTGCTTCTGCATTGTCCATGCAATTAACAGAAATGCAGTAGAGCCCCTGTAGAAGACATGATATTTCTAAGGTAATGCATAATACAGGAAGCCAAGAATGCAAAGAAGAAAGGCACGCACAAAACCACAGAAATCTTAGGATATTGACAGGAAAGAAGGTAACCAACAAGTCTTAGTTTTGCTTGGTTCTGGGAAAAATAAGCAATTTCTCCACAAAGTCCTTCAAAATAGTATGCTCCTGTAAAAAATGCCCCATTTATCTAAGAAAACCCTCCTGATTTCTTATAATACTCAAACAGCAACGCTACATAAATTCTTCCCCTCACACAGTTCCCACAACATACCCTCTCAAATGTGTACAGGATAATTCTTGTGCATTTGCCTTGCATACTAACTACCATGCTACACATCACTTATTTTAAAAAGGGATTTAAGCCTTTGACAGCCTTAAATAACACTGGGTGCAAGTCCCCACAGCAGGACTGGCAGTCAGTAACACAGACCCCATTACTCCACAGGAAATCTTGCTGTCTGTCTCACTACCTTCTCGTTAGTTCCTGGTGATGACTATGAGTCTCAGGTAAGGTCTTCCAAAGAGTCAAAAGCTTACCACTAATCATAGACACTTACTAATAGAGTGTGCAGCTGGGCAGCATGATTAGAAAACAGTCTGGGAGACTGCTGGCAGAGCTGACAGACTTGTGAAATCTGTTAGGAAAAAAAAAGTTAACTTTAATATACTTTTTCTCCATTTCACTTTATGCTCTAAACCCATCTACTTGCATCATACATGTCATGCAGTACATTCACAGCGATTGGTTCAAGAATCCCAAGTCATGCTCCTAGGTAAAAGCGGAGGCTAGACTTGCCTCAAGGTACACACGCTGCTCCATACACACTCGTCCCACACAGACACACACTCAAAGTGGTTTTGAATTATTTGCTTTGCAGCAGCTCCACCATATGGTGGCACCACCTGCAAACCAAGTCACAGATCTCTTCTGACACGCTCAGAATTTGAGTTGGCACGCAACAGAAAAACTGGAATCAAAATCTTCCACGGGGTATGTGCTTGTGATGAGTTTTATGAGCCAGAACCAATGACTATTCTTTTAGCAGGCTAAATTTCCCCCCACCCCCTGAGTACATCCATGAGAAGGCTGACAGCAGAGGTTGAGATGATACAACAGTAAGTCCTATAAATAAGGGATGGGTGAAAAGGATTTAAAAATGACTGTGAGAATGGAAAAAAAGCACAGTTCTTTCTTGCATTAAGTAACACTGTCCCTCTCCTCCTTCCCCTCAAACTGTGCAAGAGAAGGAAAGGACAGAAAGGCAGGGAACCTTAAAAACTGAGAAAAACTTGGACAAGACAGGAACACCTAAGAGGAAGAGTTAAGAGACACTCTCAGTCATGAATCTGAAGGAAAAGACACCAGAATCAGGCTGCAATGTACAATCAGGAAGGTGTCAGTTGTAGACACCGATCAATTATTGTTGACTCCATGAGCAACTCCAAAGTGTTCTTAAATAAAATATTTAAGAGGAGGCTAACTCCACGGCTTCAGAGTTGCAGTATCCTGAGCATCATTAGGCCTGACTATATCTGTTAGTAGTTTAGCACTGCTGGAGCCCCCATCTGAGCCCAACTATCTTGCTCAAAACTGAAATTCCCGTGTTTTAAAAGCTATCACTGCATACATTCACAACCAGGGAAATGATGATACCCCATTTTTACCTCCTGCAAAGCCGTGGCTTTGTGTCCCGTGACAAGCCGACACATGATAATGTGTTCCAACAAAATAACTTGGAATGATGACAAGATAGGACTGCAGTCCAACACTGAAAAGGGAAAAAGTAATTCAGTACGTGAAGTTAAGACAAAATTAACATCCTAACCACACAGCTCCCACACACACCTAGCTAGCTTCCTCAGTTGCAGGTGGTTCAGCAAGACTTCAATACAAAGACTCCTTTGTGGAAATCTAGAGAGATGTCTTTGGCTGGACCACCTGGTGTCAGAAGAGTCATCATACTGCCCAGCTCCTCTTCCATATGCCACAGGAAGGATGGCACAGGTTAAAAAAAAAAACCAACAAAACAACCAACAAACAAACAAAAAACCCCAAACCCACCAAAACCATGATGCCTGAACTGTCAGGAGCGGGAGTCTGAGCACCACTTAAGGAAAAACTCCTTGGGAACACACGCTCATTTTAGAGAATCAAAAGCTTGGATAACCAAATACATGGACAATCAGAAAGGCAGCATGAAAATACATGTATTTACAGCCCCATTTACCGAGTTAGAATAAACCCCCCCAAAACAAGATTTCTGTACTAAAAGTAACTATCTAGTGTTAAAACAGAGCAAAGTTCTTAGACACAGCAGAAACAGACTGACAGCAGGCTGTCCCAGTGAGCTAAATAAGGTTGCTGTGGTTTTGTTTTATTTGTTTTTTTTTTTTTTTAATTTAAATTAGCAACAAGTAATGGAATCTTGCAGCATCAGCTAACTGATAATCCTTATCCTTACTTTTTAGCTTCTCTAGTTGCATGAGCGCTTTGTCTGTGTACTTCTGAGCCTTCTCCAGGTACCCTGCTTGCATGGAATGCATCACTGTCACCTGCCGGAAAACACAGGAAAGATTACAGAAAACTACCTTTGCAAAGAGGAAAGGTCTAGGAGTTCACACAACTCCTCTGCTACCAGCTTTTTAAAATAAATTTTGACATCATTCAGGAGTATAATCGTATTCGAGAAGTGGGGCAATTAGTTTCAGGAATTTGAAGTCAAGACTGTTGCTCTGTTGGTAAAAATAAGCCAACATAGCTCTACGTCATATGAGTTAATCTGATTCTATTTGGCTTGGATATTAATAAAGTTACATTCCAGTTTCCAGACTTCTTGCACAGTCTGTTCAAACACTGACATCACTGAAAGCAATAGTCTCACAGATGCTGTGGCAGAATTAAACTGCCAGTGTAACGTAAAGCAGCATATGGTCTGCAGAATCTATTGCTGCTGGCTCCAAGCAATTTTTAACCAATTCCTCATTAATTAGCAATATACATTAAGTAAAAAAGAGCTTCTCACCAAGTAGACAAGCACACACATGTGTTCCTTGGGCAGCCAGTGAAAGAGATCAGCAGGGTTGCTGGGCAGAATTTCATCATCATGCAGCGTGGATATGGTCTGGATGCACTGCTGAAGCTGTTTCAGGCATGGCTTCACACTTTTCACCTGCAAAAGATGATTCACATCAGACATAGCTGCTGCAGCCCAGATGCTTAAACATTTACTTAGTTGGGAAAACTTGCCAGGCAATAATAATAATCCCTACATTCAGGAAATAAGTTCATGCATAAATCACAACACTAGCATGACAGAACAGTGACTACTTCAGGCCCGCTCCAGGATTAACAACAATCACCCCTTCATATTTGCATATACGACCAACAGATGCTCAAAATTTTTTTCAAAATTATACACAAAGCCCGTTATCTCCACCAACATAATATGGAAGCAAGAGTGGCCACCATGGTTATAAGCGTATCACAGTTAACCTTTCCTTGGGGAAGAAGAAATGAATTAATTTCTTCACTCCTCATCTCATTTGTGATTAAAATCTATAGAAGTTAAGTTTCATTAACAAAAAGCATGGCGCGGCAAAACAAACAAACAATAATCCCCCAAAATCACCTCAGTGTAACAATTAGCTACTTTTGAGGCTGTACTTTTTCCCCAGTTCTCACACAGCAACTATAAGAAGCACAACTCACACTTACCTGCCCAGCGTCCAGGTAATGCGTGACCTGCAGGACTAAGAAGAATACACGTAACGACTCTTTCTGGATGGGGTTTCCTTGCCAGTTTTCAACTATCTGCCCGCAAAGAGTAAGGAGAGGGTGCACCTCCTGCAGCTTTCGTTCCATTAGAAGGAGCTATAATTTAGAAAAAAAAAAAAAAATTATTTTTGTGCTAACCAGTTTAAACGCTCCAAGAGCTTCAGTAGAACCCCAGGTACATTGATTTATTTAAAACAAAAACAGATTCAAAGACATCTTATTGCAAGAGCACCAGCCTTTTCACATGACCAGATTTTTCATCCCTAATTACAAGGGCTCCAGTGACAATCTGCAGCTATCCTTTCAGAAAATTATTTGTCATAATAAATAAAGGAGAAAAAAGCCAAACCTATTCACAAGAATTTCACCAGAATTCCGCAGATTTAAGGCTTATCCCAGATATATTTTTATATTGTGCTTGCTCACATGAACAAAACAAAATACATAAAGCAAATAAGCATGCACGATACCTTAAAACAAACGGCCTATGTTCAGGCAGGTTACATTCTATTGCTCTGTAACTTGCATTACACTAGCATCCTGGTTTCAGCTGGGATAGAGTTACTTTTCCTTCTAGTAGCCGGTATAGTGTTACATTTTGGATTCAGTATGAGAATAATGTAGATAACACACCGATGTTTTCAGTTGTTGCTAAGTAGCGTTTATATTAAGTCAAGGATTTGTCAGCTTCTCATGCCCAGCCAGCAAGAACCTGGGAGGGGACACAGCCAGGACAGCTG
Organism: Haliaeetus leucocephalus; assembly: GCF_000737465.1. Taxonomy (NCBI): domain Eukaryota; kingdom Metazoa; phylum Chordata; class Aves; order Accipitriformes; family Accipitridae; genus Haliaeetus; species Haliaeetus leucocephalus. Next base: position 1,517,562 of record NW_010972600.1, read on the forward strand.
ACCCAAATTGGGCAAAGGGATATTCCATACCATGTGATGTCACACCCAGTATATAAACTGGGGGGAGTTGGCCGGGACAGGGGAATCACTGCTCAGGAGCTAACTGGGCATCGGCCAGTGAATGGTGACCAATTGCATTGTGCACCACTTGTTTTGTATATTCCAATTATTTTATTATTATTATTGTCATTATTATCATTATTATTTTCCTCCTTTCCATTCTATTAAACTGTTCTTATCTCAACCCACAAGTTTTACTTTTTTTTTCCCGATTCTCTCCCCCATTTCACTGGGTGGGGGGGAGTGAGTGAGCAGCTGCACAGTGCTTAGTTGCTGGCTGGGGTTAAACCACAACTAGTTAAACAAGTAAATAGTTTATTTTAAAAGTACATCCAACTTACCATCCCCTTGCTTAGCAGAAACAGTGCTCTGAAATGAAACAAAATGATGTCATGCTCAGAAAAAAGTTACCCAAACCACAAATAAATACAAAAAACCTGGGGGGGGGGGGGGGAAATCTGCTGTTCTCCCCCTCAAAGACAATAGACAAGAGAGTATTAAGGAACCTGCCACAGAAAGCACATTTAAAAGCTGGATGGAACAGTTCAATCATAGCCCCAGGAATCAAAATCCCAGCCTCTCAGGTTTGTAGCCAAGCTTTGGACAGTTCCAGTTACAATAGCTTCTAAGGCCAAACCAGGCTACTGCGAAAACTTTTGCTGAATAAGACAATAAACAAAGTTCAGTTTGAAAAAAGACTCTGCAGAGCTTAGTGGACATTATTGGTTTTAACAGAAAAAGGAAAGAACTGGAGAAACTCTCAGATCTAAGAGAATACTCAGAAATACTGGTTTGCCTTTAAAACCCATGTAGCAATCACATTTCCATATAAAACCAGAATATCTCTAAATAAAAAGTAGACGAAACCAAAATATTTTCTGTGAGAAGGGAAAAAAGTCCAGGGAACTCACCTGGTATACTCTGATCCTACCACCCGAGCATATTCTGCTCCAACTCCGAGAAGGTCACATGCAGATACTAAGTCTTTTTCAAGTGTATGTAGTTGCTGAAATGAAAAAAGGCCACAAGAGTTTGGCATTTTCTTTGTGAAACTCATTTGCAGTTTTTAAAAATGTAATTACTCCTGTGCTTTACACGTGACAAGGGCTAAACTGGTACTTGTTAAATTTATCATCTGATTTTAGACACATTTTCCAGGAACACCTGGCATTCTCCAAAAAAAAAAAAGTCTGTAACATTTCAAAGAAAATGTCTCAGCCCAGTTTCATACCACACAAAGCTGTTATAACTCATTAAGATCACGTGCAGATCAGATCCAATATAACCGTGGACTGTTACATTGGAGTAACTGGAATAACAGTTTGTTTTCCAGCAAGAAGAGCAGAGAAAGTCTGCAAGGTATGTTTCAGGTGACAGGGAGAAGATTATGCAGCTGCCAGAGCACCTCTCACTCCCTCCTGCCTGCCAACTTTTGTACTTTCTCCAAACTCAGGTAGAAAGCCACACAGTTGTAGCAGAACAGGCACCAAAGCAATGAGAGACACAGGCCTCTGTGGTCAAGCAAAAGCCAGAAAGGAAATACCACACAGAAGAGAAATCAGGGAAGAATGTCAAGCTTCGAGGGAAGGATCCTATTCAGAGGAAGGCACTGAGAAAAACACTTAAGCTTCTTCTGAGTACTCAGGCATTAACTCATTGCAAAGTAAACATTTGTCCTTTAATCGATAGGAAAGCAAGTCTCTCCACAGTTCACTGTTCCGAAACTACACAAAGGAGCTTGGCAATTCCTTTTCAACAAAGTTGGTCTGCTTGTTTAAGCTCATCAGGAAGGGGGAAAAGACAAGTACAGGTGACTATTAAGACAGTCTTCAAATATAAAATTGCTTCCTAACTAGCTTTCTGCTGCAGAGTACCTGTAAAGAGCAATTAACCCCCTCAACTCTCAGGTTAAACACCTCAAGCCTCTTTAGGAGCAGAGAAGAGGCATAACCTGGAAAAATAGGGGGTCATTCAGCAATAATCTGCTCTTCCCACTGATCACTTAACTTTCTGGATATGTTCCCTGGCCTAATGCACTGGATCACTGAGGAAAATCAGCACTTTTAAGAGTAGTTACACAGCTGAAGTAAAGACTGTAACAAATGCTAAACACTTCAGATTCCAACATGCACCACTTTATTCCTAGAAGCGAAGACAGTCTGACCTGTGCAGCTGAAGCCACACTTACAAGCATATTACAGAACAGGAAGAGTAACATTGCTTGGAGGCCTTTGCACCACCTGCTTTTCCCATCCCAGTTCTGCTCTGTGTGCTAATTAGGTTGAAAATAATCAAACGAACACTTCACATTGGCAAACTCCAATTCTAGCAGGCTTTAAGAAAACATTTGCCCTTCCTGCAAGCCATAAGGTGGATTTTATTTTGCTCCACCTCTAAAGTTGTGTGTTACTAGTGCCCACGGGATGATCCTTGCTGCTTTCTTCCCCATCTGCCTTCAGCAGGTGAAAAGTGGGCCTTGACCCAATCCACAGTCCACCAATATATCATTACTTTATAGCATGAACTTTTCTTTTGTCTCTCCATTAACAGCAATAACGGGTTGGGAAGGCATCCAAACTCTTTTTAAGAAGGATACAGCTGTTTTCTAACCATTTTTACCAATCACAGTGCTACAGTATAACATGGTTATCAATATAAATCACTTACTGCAAGTTGAAAAAGCAATCTACAGTGCCAGTACGGAGTCTGCTGTGAAATCTGAATGGCTTTGCGTAACAGAGGTTTTGCTGTATCCACTGAATTCTGAAACAGAAACATGCACAACATAAAAAACCAGGCTACTGGGAACTTCATCACTAACAATAACAACTTTTAAACTAGTTGTATTCTGTGTTGATCCCCCATTAAAGTCTCACAGGTCAGGAACCTTAAAACATGAAAAGCAACAAAACCAAGTATTTAACACACAGGCCCACACATCTACACTTGACTAAAACTCTGTTCAAGAGTATTTATTAGCTATTTAACTTCTTTGGCCGCTATTCTAATGTGCGCTTTTTGCCTGCACTTGAGAGAAAAAGCAAACATTTTCTTTAGAGAAAGTAAAGACTAGTTAGGGCTCTTCCGGAGAAAAAGAATAAAAATAGACTAGGAACACAACAAAAGCCTGAGGAAAACCATCCACTTCCCTCCCTCCCCCCAAATTAGCTTGTCTTTGTCCAAATGAGGGCTAAAGAAATAGTTTGGCCAAGTAAACTTCCTTTGCTGTGGAAGACCTGCATTGCAATTCCATCAGGAACTTTCACGATAAGAAAGGCCAAGAGTCTTTCAGGCTTACACCTTAGTACTCTACATTTACATTGCAGCGGACCTCTAAAAATTTCATAAATCCTATTACTAATGGCGATAACTACTCCAAGACCAAAGACACTCAAATTAAATGCAGCAGGACAACCGACAACACCTGAAATAGTCTCAGTGTACTCACCTCCTGACAATACAGTTCAGACAGAAGGCTGGCTGCCTCAAACTTAACATCTTCAAACTGGGGAATCTAGCAGCATCAGAGTTAAGTAAATATTAAACACTGTCTGGAAAACAGCAACAGCCCAATGACCAAAAACCCTTAACAGAACATAGATGTTAGGAAAGCGTCTCCCAACCACAGAATTAGATTAAAAACACCAGCTAAATCCCCATCCCCAGGGCCAGGCTCTCTCTCCGCAGAGGTGTTTTGTTATCAAAGCCCCCCACTGCAGGAGCAAGGTGGTCGGGCAGCGATGCTCCTTGCCCAAACGGACAGCCAGGAAAAGGATACTTGCTGGGATATCAACCACTGCAAGAGAAGACAGGGGGTTAGTCTGCAACCACCACAGGCCAGCCCCACTGACAGGGCCCCCCAGCAACCCTCCCCTCCTCCTCCTCCGCACACACACACATCCCCCCACTCCTCCTCCACACATACACCCCCCCAGGGCTCACCGCCTTCTCCAGGTGCCCGCGGGCCTGGTCGCCGTTGCGGGTGTGGTGGTAGAGGACGGAGCCGAGCTGAAGGTGGGTGCGGGCCTCCATGCGGGCCGGGGGCTTGCGGGGCAGCACGGCCTGCAGGCAGTGCACGCAGAGCCGCACCTTGGGCGGGCTCGACGTACGGAAGTGTTCGGCCAGGCCCAGCAACGCCAGGTACCACGACTCCCCACCGGCCGCGCCGCCGCCCGACCCCGACCCCGCTGCGGGCCCAGC
>NW_010972600.1:1522051-1549467 GCF_000737465.1 Haliaeetus leucocephalus
GCCGCCGCCGCCACCGCCGCCACCGCCCGCGCGGGCCACTGGGAGGCGTCTGCCCGCCTCAGGCGCTGATGGGAAATGGCGGGACGCGCGCCGCCTTATGGGAGTTGTAGTCCTACCGGCCGCCGCCGCCGGGCCGCGTCCGGGGGATGGGGAAGGAGCGCGGCGGCGGCACACACCCCACCCCCCCGCCCCTCAGCGAGCCGGTTCAACCCCCTGACCGGCTCTCGGTACCGCGGGAGGCGCGGGGAAGGAGGCGGGGTGTCCCCTCCAACTCTGGACTACATCTCCCAGAAGCCTTTGCGGCACACCAGCCTGGCGCCGCCCGCCCCGCCGGGCGCGCTGCATTCTGGGACGGGAGCTCCAAAATGGACAACCCGAGGGATGCGCCAGGTACGGCTGGTCCTGCTGAGCTACCCCTCCCCTCCTCCCCGACCTTTGCCCTGCCGATACCCCTCCCCGGCCGGCTGCAGTGTACCGGGCTCGGTGGCCTCCCCGCCGCTGTGTGGGCACCGACCCACCCGCGGAGACGTCGGGGGGGGCCGTAGCAGGGCCGTGGCATCATTCCCCCCCCCCCCCCCGGGATCTCGGGGAGGCCCCGAACCCCGCAGCGTTAATTTTCATTCCCCCCCCTTTTCCCGTAGGGAAAGCGAGCCGGTGGTTTGGGGTCGCGCAGTCTAAATCGGCCAAGACGAACGTGAATATTCTTCACCAAGAGGAGCTGATAGCGCAGAAAAAGAGAGAAATTGAGGCCAGGCTGGAGCAGCAAGCGAGACAGAATTCCCTGAGCATACAACAGCTACCTCTGTTTGGAGAGTACGTGTGAATTATGGTGCTTTTAGATAGGAGCTTCGCTGGCAGAAAACGGGCATGTTTGTCAAATGAAACTGAAGAGATGAGCTTTACAAAGCTCTTGCGCTTGGAGGTGAATACTGAGAAAGTTGAAATTGATAATTGTATAAAGGTTAGAATAGGATACTTGCGCTTTAATTGATCCAGACAGATTTTTCAGCTACTAGGGAGAACAGATAGGTGCTAACAGCAATTGTATTTTTAATAGGGTGTTACTACGCTTCCCTTCTGCTTCCTGTTTGTTAAGTTTCTTATAATTGTGACTCCTAAGAGTTAGCACAGTTCCCCAGTTAAATGTTTGCCTGGGGGTTTTGGAAGCAGGGTAGTGTAACAGAGCACAGAAATCCTGTTTCAATGGAGTAGTAAACAAGCCAGGTGGAGAGTGTGGGTAAATGCTGTAAGCAGCAAGTTGAATAGTTCTTGTGCTTTTGAAAACGTGTTTTCAACGTTAGATGAGAGAAATTAGTAGTCACTGGCATTTGTCTTGTATTCTTCTCAAAATAAATGCATGTGAGGAGGGCTGGGGAGGATGATGAGTACCATCACCGACTTTTCTTTTTCTGTTCAGAGATGACAGTACTGACAATGAAGCCTGTGTTTCCAACAAGTTTGTTAATGATGGCAGTTTCCTCCAGCAGTTTCTCAAGCTGCAGAAGGAAAAGTCAAGTTCTGGTAGGTCGACTTCTGAGCAACAGGAGGCCTTCCTTTTCCTGGTGATACCAGCTTTGTGTGAGCTGCCTCCATGTATGTTCATTTTAGAAACCCTGCTATGAGCTGTTACCAGTACGAGTAAGTTCTAAAGCAATGATGATCCCTTTAATTTGGATTAAAGTCTTTCTTCAAGATGCGATGGGGTGGTTTGCCCTCTTTCCCTCTATAGGTGCTGTAAAGGCAAGCATCTCTCTTCTAGCTTGAATCTCGCATTGTAAAAAATCATCACAGCTCTCATTTCATTATGTAGCTTTTACCAGTCAGTGTCTTTAACTTACTCTGAAAATAACGGCCTGTTGCAGCTGTAGTACTGCCTCAGTTGTTATTTGTAACCTTCTGAGATTAAAACAGTAAGGATACACAGGAATTATTTTCCCCTCATTCTTTTCTAAGAACCTCCCCCAAGTTCTACTAATAACTCGGCAAACACTTCTGCATCAAATGCTGGGAAGAAACCTATGCTGTTTGGGAAGCGCCCCGGTCAGGTCCTGAGCAGCATGCTGCACCAAGCGAAGAACTACTCCCATTCCAAACAGACCCCAGTCGTTAACCGCCTCAGTGTGTTTCAGTCGCCAGATGAAGATGAGGAGGAAGATTATGAGCAGTGGTTGGAAATTAAAGGTAAATGACGCCTTGTACTATGTTGTTTGTTTTGGGGTGCAGGTCTGCTTACCCTAGTGATAGGAGATGAGTGTGGGAACAGGATTCCTTCAACGCTTTTCCCCAGTGGAGGGTTGGGGTTTTTTCCTTATGCTGTGAATTGGTAGTCTTAGCACAGTTCCTGTGTGCAGACTTTGCATCATGAAGTATAAATGACACCAGTTAACGCTGGTGGACTCCTCCAAAGCCAGCTTCATCAGAAAAGCTGAGGGCTGAATTAGTTATTACTGATCCAGCCTGAGCTTGGTATGGGAGATGGGTGACTCGCCATAGTTAGACCGGATCTGTTTTGTGCCTAGGGAGATTTATTTTGTCTTGAGTTATTAAGACAAGTGCTAGACCCATCTATAAGTCTCTGCGAAAATAATGTGTAGAGAAGAAATATGTTCTGCTCTTAATGGAGTTTGATTGTTTGCTAATCGTAAGAATTCTGCTTTCGTACAATTGACAGGTATTATGCCTAGTGCTGAGTTGTCTAGAAAATATATAGATATAATGCTTGTATTTAAAATGGAATTTTAGTTTTTTAAATGATAGAAAATGAAAAGTCCTCAGTTTGGGAGTGGCTGTGTAGGAGGAAAAATTGTATGTGTTAATAAGATTACATGTTGGTTATGGAACTATGATTGGGTAAAATCAAAGTTCCTGCCTCTTTTCAAAGTTTCATTAGAAAAATCTCACCTCTAGGTCTGACTGCTTTAAGTAGGGTAGACAACCAATGAAGAATATTGCAGCATTTAAATAACCAAGTTTATCTGGATAACCTTGGCTAGGAAGCCAGAAGGCAGATTTGCTTAATAATCTGAATTTCATGCGTGCATATTAATCAAGTATAAAATTAGATTGGAGTTGCTAAATAAGTCACACTAAGCTTTGTGTCATAATTTATTTCATTCTATGTGTACAAAACCATGTCTAGCTATTTGTGGTGGGATTTATAAAAGCATAATCTTAGCAAGTCTGAACTTAAGCGTGAAATGCACTGCAGGAATGTGAGAAATAGCCACTGGCTGCAGAGAGCAAAGATGGAATATGAACCCTTAATTTAAAGATCGTGGGTTCGAATCTAGTCTAGATCAGTGTGGACACCTCTACTCCTGTGTGCTCTTTGTTCAGCGCCCTACCCAAAATATTGTTGTCTAGACAAATGCCTGTGTTTAGTTCCCATTGAATGTGTCCTGCATCAGCTCTGTAATTGTTGTCAGTGTTAGTGGGTTCCTTTCTTGGTGCAGAAGCCAAAATACAGTTTCTTGGAGACTGAGCTCTCCTCTTATCGCTGGTGGGATTCCCTCCAAGTGAGGGTTGAGACACGGGCACGTGCCAGCAGGAAGAGCTATATGCTCCAGCTACACAATCTGCCTCTGCTAGCTGGATACAGAGCGATGTCTGGGGAACTGGAATCTGTAATCTTTAGTGAGTAATGTGGCTGTTAAAACCAAATTCATGTTCCTCCCCACTGTGTTTCATATGGAGTAGAGTTGTCAAAAGCAAATTATGTTGCAGTTGAAGTTGCACCCTAAACTGTGACGATCCAAATCTTAGGCTTTTCCTTGTAGAAAAAATCTAGACAAAATATTAACTTCCTACTAGGGGAGTGCAGAGGCTGACAGTAACCTAGGGATTGTAATTTGTACAGCTGTGTAAGACTGGATCCCCCATTTCATCCTTTTTCTTCCCGTTCCACTTTTGTCTGCCGCCGTGGTTCTTAGAAGTAATGTACCTGTTGCCTGTTTGGTGTGTGAGTTGAACCCCAGTACTGACAGCCTGCTTAAAGTTTTACCCCCAGAGGATGCGGAGACCCGACAAGTGGTGGAAAAGCTGGCTAGGTTCGTGGCTGAAGGGGGACCAGAATTAGAGAAGGTCGCTATGGAAGACTACAAGGATAACCCAGCTTTTTCGTAAGTGTGATGATAACTCTTGTCTTTCAAAGCAGAACGCTGTCTCTTTGTATGAGGAAAATAGCAGCCTTGTGTATATGGTTCTTGCAGATGCGCTTGGTTTAATTATCATTGGGTGGATTTGAGCTTTGTTACAAGTAATTGTTTATAGCTGGGGAAACAGGCAGAAAGTGATACTGTGATGATGCTGAGGAGGCAGATCAGCTAGCATTAGGAACACAGCCTGGGAGGTTTGGCTGCCTATACAACATCTAGCATACGGGGATACTGGACTCGATCTCGCAACTGGTTTTGTCTCCTCTGCCATTGACACTCTGTGTGGCTGTGGACAGAGGATTCCTTCCTATATCAGAAGAGACTGTTATTTATTTCCATTCAAGTGACAAAAAATTTGGATGCAAGTCCTTAGATTAAAGCTATGTGTATTTATACATGCCGAAGACTTTGTAATCCACATTTTAAGTGTATTCTGAGTATCTATTTTGTGGGTTTTGGTTTTGAGCTGTTTATATGCCAGAGTATCAATGTTTGTATAGTTGTTGCTGATGTATATTTTTTGTCCTTTTTTCCCCTCCATCTTCACCCTAGGTTTTTGCATGATAAGAACAGCAGAGAATTCCTTTACTACAGAAAGAAAGTGGCAGAGATAAGAAAAGAGAATCAAAGTTCTCAGGCATCCTCTTCTCAGAAAGGTAATTAAGACTGGGATCTGGAGAATACGAATTGCATAAGTTAAACTTGACTTCTTCACTCTCTGTAATTGCTTGTTAGGTCTGTTCTGGAAACAGTTGGAGTGGATATTTGGCTGTCAATCTGCTGCTTGTAAATAAAATTTCAAAATGGAAGGAGATGGTGATGAAACATCACCATGATGACATCAAACTCTTGTGCCAAAATGACTGTTCCCCAAGCCCACAGCATGCTATATCATGTTCTACGTAAAGAGCCCTTGAAAGAGATTTTCCTCATATTTCTCCAAAATACTTAAAGTGAACTAATATGTTTCTCCATTGCGTGTGTTCTGGAAAGTGTTTCAGCCCTGAAAATGCATTTAGGAAAAGTGCTTTTTCTCAGGTGTTCTTATTTGGTTTGTTGTAAATGAAAATTGTTTGTTGGTTGAACATAATCCCCATTTCTGCTGCCGTTTCCTTATCTGAAGCTTTTATTTTCTGCTTGGGACATAAATCCTTGCAAGTAAGGGACTGTGCTTTCGGGTAGGAAAACAGCAGAAGTGGATGTTCTGCCAACAGACAGGTGGTGTGAGCAGTGGAATCTGGTTAACTGTGTTGAGACAGAAATTATTTAGTGAGTGAAGTGTGGTCTGTGGGCCAGGCATTTATCGCTTCTAGTTCAGCCTCTGTTTCAGGCCTGCTGTGTGGCCCTGGCAAATCACTCAGCCTCTCTGTGTCAGCTTCCTTTTCTGTGGAAAGGAGTCTTAATGCAATTTGGCTGTCATGCTGATGAGTTAACAGCTCAAACAAATCATGGTTTAATAGACTGTAGGCTGAAAGAGCTTGTTACCAATATCAACTAACTGATACAACAGTTTTGAAGCTAAGCAGTATTATCCATGCTTTACAGGTGTGGAATACTGAAGCAAGGAAAGGTTATGACTTGTCCATGGCTTATAATCATGTCTTCTGCCTCCTGGTCCTGTGCCAGCACACTGGAGTACTGGCACTGGTACTGTGCAGGTAGCAAATGTCATATAAGGCTGTCGTGGCTAAATAACGTATTTGCCTGGCTCCTTATAAACATCAAATATGCTTGAAATATTAATGATCAGAGCCTTCTGTGTGCCTTTGGACTAAGGCTGCAGTAGCCACCTCTTCCAAGTGAGGAGGATTGGGACTGTTCCATGGAGAATTTCCTCTGTCCTACAACCCTCTCCTAAAATGGCCAGCAGATGTGTAGTGACAGTAGGTACAAGTGGGATTACAGTGCAGTATTAGTTTGCCACCTTTTCTAAGGGCTTCCCATTTCTCCTGGGGACGTTGGTGGCAAAGTCTTTAAGTAGAGATAATTGTGAGTGCTGAGGTGTAATCCTATGGGAAAGTGCCTGACACGAGGAAGAAACAGACTTCCTCTGCTGTAGAGAGAAACAAGTGTCCATCTTTGAAGACAAAAGCTGGTTTGTCTGTTAATCTGCTCTCATCTAGCTCCTGGCACAGAGGAAGCTGATGTGTGAATGGGCACTCCTCTGGTTACAAAGTTGTTGTACAACCTTATGCAATATCATGTTTTTGTGATATAAACTCTATGACTGTTTATGTGTAATACTTCTAAAAATTAAACTCGACCTTTTGCCCTTATTCTGCTCTTGGGGTTCTTAGAACAGATAGGCTATGACTGTTGCTTGTGTGAGTTGGGCCCAGTACTGACAGCCTGCTTAAAGTTTCACCCCCAGACGACGAAGAGACAAAGAACTCTGCTGAGAAACTGGCCAGGTTCATAGCAGACGGGGGTCCCGAGGTGGAAGCTATTGCCTTGCAGAACAACCGAGAGAACCATGCTTTCAGGTAAAGGAAGAAACCTGCTACTGAGTGTAATGTGGTGGAGCTTGGATGGGTCTTTTTTTTTTTTTTTAAATAGGGAAAATAATAGACAGGCTTGTGATAACTCTGAAGTTGCAAGGACAGTGCACTTATATAGCACTGATACTTTTACATTCTCAAACTTCACAGTTTAAAACAAGCCACAGAGAGAGAGAAATCGATTTGCTTTCCCCAAAATTAATTTACGACTTCCACCCCTCCTCACCTGCTTTCTGTTGCAATGTGCTAGTATAATTCTAACCTTTATACTTTTCCCTATAGCTGTGCTTTGGTGTGGGCCCCCATCCACCACTCATACCGCTGCTGTCCAATTAATTTCCTGGGTTGCTCTTTACACAGCATCTTCACTAATGTACAGGTAGCTCTCCTTCACCATTAGGTCCCCCTTTGGAATATCTTTTTCAGCCTTTCAGGTGTGAATTGTTCTCCTCAGTGCTCACTGACAGCTGTTTAATGCCTCCCTTTGGTCTCATCCATGTTTCATTTTTCTGCTCTTACGAACAATTTGGTGTGTTCTCTGGAAGTGAAGTGGGGCTCAGGAAGCCTTATTTTGTTGCTGATATTTTCGCATTTTATTGGTTGCCTTCTGGCCCTCTGGGGTACTCCCCTTGTGTTGTGAATTTCATTAGACAGATGTGCTAATACCTGAGGTGCTTCATTATTTACTTTAAAAGACCGCTGTGATCCCACCTGGGCACGGTCAAGTTAAACACTATCTCCTCTGTTAGGATTTCATCAGGTTTGCCATAGGGGGGAGTCCCGTCCTGCCCTTGGCTAGGTCCTGAAAGCAATCCTTAATGCTGTTATTCAAATGGAGGGATGCAAGACCACATTTGGTGAATTTTAAAATACGTTAGAGAGCTCTTTGTGTTTGCCTGTACATGTTGTGTAGCGATAGATGGGAAAGGCCTGTCATCTCTTATGTTTTCTTGTGGGAGCAGGCACTGTCCTGAGGAGAGGTTACATCAAGTGTTAAACTGGCCCTTTAAAAAGGGAAGATTGTAGAGGAGTTAGGAATAGACAGGTTTTCTGTGTGAAGTGTTTAAACTGGAGTGAGTGCAAAAAGATAACATGTTTGTAACAAACATGACTGTTGCTTTTTTTTTTTTTTTTTTTTTTGCATAGCTGCTAGATTGAGGATTGTTCATATTCTTCCCACAGAGACTAAGGAGTTTTATTTTACTCAAAAGGTCAGAGATGCCTATTTCTGGAAGGGGTAGCAAATAAAGCAATGTTTTTTTGTGTATGAGGGAACAGAAGGAGGAGTCATGGTGTAATTAAGCAGACTGGTAATGTCAATGCTTCTAGCTTGAATAGAGGGCTGTGAGCAGTTTCTTTAGGCAGTGGTTTGGCTTTCCCTTGGTAAGACCTGAATGTTTGTTTTCTTCTGTGAACTGAAACCTGACATGTTGTGGAGCCCTTGCAGTTTTTCCAAACATGCTCTGGAAGGCAGGTGAATTCTGGGGGAGGACCTTGCAGTTTCCACAAATGTAACATGATCCTTTTTAGTGCCATGTGTTTATTTGGCACCAAAAATAGCTGTGGTTTGCTCATGAATGGCAGATAGGCTTCCTGATCCCAAAGGCTTGCAGCCTACCTTGCAGGAGCACATGGAGCCCTGCATTGCATGCACATACACACAGGATGGTGCTGGAGAGCAAGGAAGTGTGTGGGAAGGCTAGTTGTGCAAGAGCATTGCAGGAGAGAAAAGCCCTAACCAAACCGTGCTATATCCAACCCCTGCATAGGACTGTTACATACAACTTTTTTTTTTTTTTCCTTTTTTTTTTTTTCCTTTACTTTACAGGTTTTTGTATGAGCCAAACAGCAAAGGCTACAAGTATTACCGGCAGAAACTGGAGGAGTTCCGTAAGGCCAAAACCAGCACTGTGTGTGCCCCCTTGCCTGTAGAGTCCAGTCTGAAAAGGAAGACCAGTCCTGAGGCATCACCATCACCTTTGTGCTTACCACCTTTGCCTTTGCCCTTGCCTGTGCCCTCGCCTTTGCCTTTGCCCTTGCCTGTGCCCTCGCCTTTGCCTTTGCCCTTGCCCGTGCCCTCGCCTTTGCCCTTGCCTGTGCCCTCACCTTTGCCCTCACCTTCACCATCATCCTCTACAACTCCACCTGATCAGACAGCTGCAACTACTGCTGCAACAACAACTACAGCTACTGGTACAGGCACTACTAAAAAGAAACGGAAGAGCAGGTGGGGGCCAGAGGAGGACAAGGTTGAATTGCCTCTCCCACAGCTTGTCCAACAGCTGGATTCTCCCTCCCCTCTTTCAGGTTAGTGGGTCTGTATATTGTGTTGAATAACTGTTTTTTTCTGGGGAGTGCATTCTGCCTTAGCACAGCTGGCTTTGTAAACAGAAAACCCAGCGAGTCTTATCTCTTCTTGTAATCTTCTTGGTTGCCAGCCCCCTATCTTTCAGCTAGGTCTAGCAGCTAACTCTCCCCTGTGTGGAAACCCAGATAAACCACTTTATCTCACAGACACCAGGGATTGGATCTTATCGTTCTCCAGCTATCTCTAAAACCCTGCTGTGCTATAGCTCATTACAGCCTCAGCCTCTACACTATTTAGGGCTATTTCACTTCAGGAAGAGAGTCTGTCAGAAAACAAATATCAAAGGCTGAACCGTGCTTATTCCCCATGGTAGGATAAAATCCTTGGGCAGCACTTCCATCTCACTCTAACCGATCAGAAGGCTAAATGGGAATAGCTGTTCCCCAAGTGCTGGAGGATGCAAGTATAACTTCCAGTTCCAATTTATACCCATTTCAGTTCATTTGATTACAGACAGGGTTCACAGTCCTCATCCAGTGTTGAGGCTCATGCTCCTGTTACTTCACCTGCCAAGTTCAGCCAGGGGGTGCAGCTCTCTTCAAGTGTTGGAAGATAATTCTTCCAGTTGAGGCACTTCTAGGGAGCTCTCAGAGGTTGAACTCTGGTGGCCCATCTGTGCATGTGCAGATAGGTAATTAGGCAGGCAGTTAGAGATGCATACAGAAATTGAGTCAGTCAAGGACAACAGGTGAATGTAGACATTTAAGATGGCATCTTTGAATCCCTTGCCCAGTTAGTGTGGTATGGGGAAAGGATGTGAGAAGGAGAAAGAGAAGACGTAAGATAAGGCAGTCGGTGTTGGCAAACTGAGAGAATTAATAGTATGAGGCTAGAGTTATAGGAAGAGTAGTAAGTACCTCAGTAAGGACCTTTTACAAAAAGCAATAGCGGAACAGATGAAGTGGGACAAGTAATAGAAAACAAGCTATAATTTTCTGAGCTGCGGGGTGAGACCACAGATAATTCTCAACACGTGGTCATCCTGCACAATTCATTGCTTCAGCAAGTCTGTGGGTCTTCTGCTTTGGCTGGGCTTTAGAGGAGATAATTGCTCAACCCATTAATAGCTTTGATTGCTAGGCTTGGGTAAGATGTAGGGTTGGCTGTATATGCTGTGGTGTCTGTTGGTTCTGCAGAGGTCAGGAAGGAAGGAAGGACTCTTATCTCCTAATCCAGCACTTCAAACGTAGATGAAGAGAAGTTCCTATGTAATTCTGTCTTCTGATCACAGCCCTATACAGAAGTCTTGGCTATACATCTTGTACATACAGGATGAGATACCAACCTGGGTGGCTTATTCATTTGACCTTGAATTGCTTCTCATAGTAAGACAGAAATCAGATGCAAAAGTCTTTCCTGATTTTTTACCTCTGGAGTAATTTTTTTTTTCTTGCAGACAGTAATGAAGCTTCGATGATGAAGCTGGGCAGGCGCTATCAAAACAAGCATCAGATTCCGTCTTAATACCTCCTGCTGCAATGGGGGGGCTGCAAGGGTATCCATGTGCTCATTCCAGCATGCTTCCTGCTGAAATCTCCCTTGGCTCTTTTAGCCTCCCCTTAATTAGACAGGGACATGCTCGTTGTGTTCATGCTCACTTTCTGCAGGGCTTTGTGTCAAGTAGAAGAAAAGGACAGCAAACAATTTGCCAGGCATAACAAATCAACCGTTAATGCGCTGTTAATGCTCTGCAGGGGGAGGGATTTTTTTTTTTATCGGTTCAGATGGACTAATCCCTTTTCAGAATTAACATCTTCAACCTGACAGGTGAAGAGAATTCCAAATTACACTCCTGGTCCTGTGGAAGGTTAGAGTTGCACAGTATGTTTTGGTACCTAAATATCTATGTCTTAGTCCTTTATCCTTAGCAATTGTTTTGGAATTAGTGGAGGATTGTTCTGATTCTTTTCCTGTCTAATCTTAGTAATAAATCAGTATCATGGAGAGGAGAAAGTGTAGCCCTTTTGGACAGAAACAAGGCTCCTCTTAAATGTACTGATATCAAAACACTTAACTGCATATGTACTGCAGGGACTAAAACATCTGAAAAGCTGAACAGAACAGAGATACTGTGATTAGTGAACTCTGTGGACTAATGGGAAATTACAGGTTGTCGTTAGAATTTTCTGAAACCTAATATTGGATTGGTTTAGGTCTGATTAGTTTTAATTGAGTAAGATCTGCAGACTATGAAGCAAAAAATCAGGCACTTCTGTATTGGGATTTCTCCTGCTGTCCTTAAAGGACATTCACTTCTCTTCTAACAAGCTCTTCTTCAGGCATGTGGGAAAGGGATAAACCTTCAGGTAGTCTTCTGCCAATGCTGCAGATAGACTGCACCATTAACCCTGTAGGCAAAGCTGATGTCATTCAAGGAAAAAAATGTATTTTTCCCAGGCCTGCTGAACATGAGACTGAGAAGCAACTCCTTATCTTTTGCACAGCGTTTGCCTAGTGCTAGACCAATGTAAGGAACTTACCTTAGCTATTTTTATGCAAATTCAGTGACTGATCTTATTTATTAATAGACTTTTCTATCTTCAGATGTGGACTTGGGGTGGAGCTTAGCTTTTTCTGTCAACTTTGCCTGTATCGTGATACTTTGGGCCAAGCCTACAAAAATATCTCCCAGAGCTAAATTTCTGCAGTGACTTTCAGCATCTCTCAGCATAAAGTCTGCAAGGTACCAGAGCAGTCAGACAAACCAGATGTAGTTTTAGCACAAGAAGGAGCAGTGGTGTATGCTTTCTGAGAAGTAAAAGAAGATGCTATAGTCTCACCTTTCTCCTTTAAGGTGGTTATATATGCTGGCAAGCCACCAGCTCACAGGGCCTCTAGAGCCATGCCTGGCTCTTAGCCTGAGTGTTTATGCAATTCAGAACTAAGCCAAAGAGCTGCTGACCTCTGTGAAGGGCAGAGAGTCTTCCTCGGTGCATTCAGAGAAAGCTTTCCCATGCCCTGAGACAGGAGGTGAATCTTTGACTAGGGCTGATGCTGAAGTGCCTCAGTCTCACATAACATTTGGGGCCAGATTCTTCCTTATGTGGAACAGGCGTAGTGTGTTCATTAAAACTGTTTCCAATTCTCAGTGGTCTCCAAGACAGAAATTGGGCTGTTTATCAATAATAGATAGGTTTATTTTTCTATTTGTTCTTATTTCTTGGGAGCTGAAAGTGCGTATCCTAGCACCAAGCCTAGCGGAACACGGCTTCTTGCTTCCCTCCTCTTGGAAAACCTCTTGCAGTGTTTTACATAACTCTTCCTGCAGAGTTGACTCCCAGTGCTGGTGTGAATGTGCAGAGGCTGTAGCTGTGCAAAGGAGGGTGGATGCGCTATTTTATGTTCTCCTTGGGAGGCTGGAGTTAAGGAAGCCACTTTGCAGTTGTGGAGTGCTCAGCCAAAAGTGTGTGAGAAAGGAGGGGAGATAAGAGTGCTCAGATCAATTGCCCTGAGTGCGAATAAGAGGAAGGGAGAAGATGACCCCTGGGGCCTAATTAGCATGCTGTGTAGACATTTGGTGTCATGAACAATGATCCTATTATTACCGGGCTTCATAATTAATAGATAATGAATAATTAATGAAGCATCATTTAACTGTAGTCTGGACTTACATTCAAATGGAGGTTTTTGCAGTCATTAGGAAGAAATCCTTTTCCTTGTATTGAAAAATGCAGCGCGCTTTGAAGTGTGGTTGTGTGTCTTCTTTTAATCCCTTAAATATTTAACTGTTGGGATCTTAGCTCTGAGGTGCTTTAGAGGGGAGCTGCCAGCCCTGCTATATATATATATGAACCAAGTTTGCAAGACAATCTCCATTGTAAATCTCTTTTTTGCAGCCCCAGCAGTGTTTCTGTTACTTTCTTTCATGGTGCAGCAATTACAAATAGGCTTCCTTTTTTCCCCCTCTCTCTTTCCTTTAACTTGCCCTTTGAATTCAGAGTGCTGTATGGTCATTTTAAATCAGTAGGTGCCCTGTCCAGATAATGTTAATACCTAATTTCAAGGCTTATCTGATAAAATGGCAAAAATCATTCCAAAGGAGGAGCTTCCAAAAGGGGATGCTGCAGAAAAAGGAGGATACAACAATGGGATTGTCAAGCAGAGACTTAAAATGCCCCCTCTTTGAAAGCAGGGGCAACATCCCTAGCAATATGGCTCTTGAGCCTGTAGATTAGAAACTAAAATCTCCTTGGGGAATGGCAACTTCCAAAAGCAGCATAATGCTCATGTCTTTATTCTAATGTGGTCATTTGCTTTTCATTTTGAATGAAGTTGCTGTTTACATAGTAATCAGCAGACACTTACGTGCACAGATTGGACGATATGCTGACAGGCTCAGATCTGCTCGTGACTCAATTCTGAATAATTAAGTATCACTCCTTGCAATGGCAGGGGTTCAGGAGGAAGCCTTATGAGGAGAATTAATCTTAAGGAGGAATGATTTTTAAGGCATGGTGTAGCAGATTGCCATGCACTGTGACCTCTGAGGATGTGAGACATAGTTTATGAGTCTGCTAACATGATGTGGGCAGAGCCTTGGACCAGGGTGAGAGAATACTCTGAGCTGGCTGGTGAAGGAGGTGCGACCCAGTGGCTTTCCTGCTCCTGTGGTTCTGAAGTCCTACCAGGTGGTTGTTCTTCAGTTAAGTGTCTTGATGCTGGAACCATGAAATGAGTATAAAACTTCATGTGGGGATCTTGAGGTGTGGTTTCACTGGTCTCAACAGCTGTCTCAGATTTTTTGAAAGTCTTTTAACATGTGCTTATTACAGTTCAGGACCTCAAGGGTCTTGGTTATGAAAAAGGGAAACCAGTTGGTTTGGTGGGTGTGACGGAGCTCTCCGAAGCCCAGAAGAAACAGCTGAAGGAGCAGCAGGAGGTAATGCCCTGAAATGATTTCCAAATTCATATTGTGTTGCAGCATGGCTGGGTTAGATGGGAAAACGAAGGTGGAGGTAGCAAAGAAACTTTCCCAGTGGCCCACAAATAAATCTCTAGGATTTGTGCTGAATGCCAAAGAATCATGTGGTGCTGCAGTCAGCAGAAATATTAGAGGACTTTGGGGAATATGAATTAAGCCAGCCAATTGCTGTCCTACCAAACTAAAACCCAAAATCTATAAGGTCTGTTGTGTCACATCTGCAGCTGGTTACGTATTGCTTCAGCAGTGGGGAGAAGGTGAGTGGATGCTTGCGAGCTTTGGGGGAGTGAGAGCAGAACTGGCTTTTGCCAGAACATGAGGGTGATGTTTAAACTGTGGGAATGATCAGATGGCAGCAGTCCTCAGTGTTAATATCAAGGTGCCACTGTCGGAGGAACCAGCACATAATGCTCCTGTTTGATCTGAGAAGCGAGCGGATCAGATCAAGCAACAGCACTGCCTGTTGGGATTTGTAGTTGTCATAACCTGTATTCTGTATGGCAGCTGGGGCGGGTGCGGGCTCTGCAGCAGAGCTCTGCGTGCCTCTGTGGCAGACTCTGCTGCCTGTGAACAGGTTGTCTTACTGAGTGCACTGTTGCATCTCTTCCTCTAGATGCAGCAGATGTATGATATGATCATGAAGCACAAGCGAGCCATGCAGGAGATGCAGATGATGTGGGAAAAGGCAATTCAGCAACACCAACATGGCTATGACAGTGACGAAGAGGTGGACAGTGAGCTGGGAACATGGGAGCACCAGCTTCGACGCATGGAGATGGACAAGACACGAGGTGTGTAGGGAGCTGCCATGCAAACATCTTGCTCGCTCTGCTGTTGTACAAAGGCCTCCAGAGGGAGATGTCTGAGATGTCGTTGTTGGCATGAGAGTTGCAGGGTCACTTTTCACTGGTCTGTGCTGTAGCTTCCCTGCCTGTTGAGTGGAGATAATAACCGTCTGTTGCTGTGAGGCTTTATGCTTCACAAACCCTCTGAAATTCCAAGTCAAAGAACACTGTGTTATTGCTGTTTTCTCTCATCTGTGTCTTGGGCAGAGTGGGCTGAGCAGCTGACCCAGATGGGCAGAGGGAAGCATTTCATCGGAGACTTTCTTCCACCTGATGAGCTGGAGAAATTCATGGAGACATTCAAGGCATTGAAGGTGAAGTAGCAGAGACTTCATGAGGCGGTGGCAATGCTTCAGACTTGTCCCGTAGCAGTGAGGGAAAGATCTTAAGCATGCTTAGCCCTTTTTCACAGCAGTTAGCTACCTGGCAGCCTTGAGGTACTTCTGCCCTTACACTGGGAGCTCTGTTACTTCTGGAGGAAACAAGGGGTTAGTTTTTTGCTCTATGCAGAGAAATGGCTGTAGCAAATTAGAGAGCAGACTATTGGGACAGTATTTGGGGGTTAGCTGAAATTACAGACAAGCCTCTCGGGCTACCCACTATTTGTCTGCTGTTCCTGTTTTGGATAAGTGGTTGCTGATGCCAAGCAAGGAAATTTGAATTTTTATCCAGATGATTGCAGTAAAGTGAAAATATAAAGCCTACAAAAAGCTTATGCAAAGCACTTCAATACCTGCCAATTCTCCCTAAACTGTAGAACTTCTTGATGCTGGCGCATCCCTCATAATGTTTTCATGTGATCAGCATGGGGTCTGACGTTCCCTGGAGATCCTGGCTTAAATAAGAACTGTATCTGAAGCTTGATCCAGTGAGCAACTTTAAATTCAGGAGCTAAATATTTCTCAGCTTAATCTCACAGTAGCATTCCCTGCTTCTGGCAGATTATGTTATAGGGCTGTGCAGTGCTTCACCATTTACCTATTTTCTTCTCTGTGGTGGTTCAGAACTGGAATCCCAAGAAATCATGCTAGTTATTAATTGTTTGCCAGAACCATCCTAAGTTTGAGTAGCTGAAGCTGGTTTTCCCCTTCTCTGACCCACAAAGATAGGTGCATATAAAAAATAACCAACACTACCTTTTGTGTCTCTGCAGGAAGGACGTGAGCCAGATTATTCCGAATACAAAGAGTTCAAACTGACTGTGGAAAACATAGGTTATCAAATGCTAATGAAAATGGGCTGGAAGGAAGGCGAGGGACTTGGCTCGGATGGACAGGGGATTAAAAACCCAGTCAGCAAGTAAGCAGAGTTGTTCTACTATTGATTTAGTCCTTTCCTCTTGGGCTGATAATTGATGCTGCTAGCCTACTGGAAGCAGCTGCAATGAATGTGACTGTAATTCATCACTTGAACAGAATATGAAATCCTTGCAGCAAAGGAGAAAAATAATTTCTGATTTCTTTGGGGCTCCCTTCCCCCAAGGCGTGGGTTTGTTACTTTACGTCGGGCAGGAGGTATGATCTGAGTCAAGAGTATGTTGTTTCTAATCTCAATTTGCATAGTGCGTTCTTCTGAGAGGTGCCTTCTCGCCAGTTTCCCCATGTATAAAATGAAGATAATACTTGTCTGCACCTCACCTCTCCCAGGGCATGTGAGGATTAAGTCATGTCTTCAAAGTCATAAATTTATTTAAGTATTAAAGAACATGCCTTTTGCATCTGAAGCGCCATTGGTGCCTGCTAGCTAGTCCCTGGTGTACTGTGGGTGAAAGGAGATTACCAATATTTGCTACTGCTAGACCTGTGTTTGAAAGATGTTTCAGTCCAGATCAGAGAGCTTTGTGTGTGATCATGCAACTGTCTTGACGTCACTCTTTTGCACAGAAGTTTTCTGATTTGTTCACGCTTTGTATATAATAAAGCTTTATGAGAGTTCTATCCAAAAATAGATGAGCATCTCTTTTTAGGTGGATCATCTGTTGGTAACATATGCTGAACTTCAGAACCAAATATTGGGGATAGGAAATACTCCGAATTGTTTTTTAGCATTAAATCCTTTCAGAAATACCAGTTGTTTGTTTACTGCACAATAGAAAGTATCTCTACAAAGCACTTCTGCTCCACTTTTGCAAGATCTCTCTGGCAACATGCTTATTGGTTCAGAGAAGTCCTGTGATAAAAGATCGCTGTAATCAGAACAGCAAAGCTTACAAACAACAGAAGGCAGGCAGTTTCTATCCCTGACAGGGTTGAACAAGGGTTGTGATTTGCTTAGGCTCCACCATCTCTGATGTTCTTAGAATGGATAAGAAGGTGCTACAGCAGATGGAGAGGAATTGCTTCTGGTTTTGGACTGTTCTGGAGTGACGGAATGGGAGGCAGGCACGTTGTTTAACAGTTCTGCGTACCTCCAGTCAGCGAGGTACAAATTGACGCATTCGGTTGCCAAAGGTTAGTCTGCCAGTCAGAGAACCATTCAGTAGGGAGGCGTCCAAAGCGTAGATGGTATTTCTGTTCCAGCTGTAAAAGGTTAAGCAAATATATGTTGACACTACTGCTTCCATCTAACAATAGCAAGCGTCATTGATTTGGAAGGGCAATGTAGAAATGTGGCAAATGCAATAAGCTGCTCAGTATTAGCTGTCTGTCTTGATGCAGCGCACTCTGTGTGATGATGCCCAGTGCTCCCTGATGCTTGTTCTCTGTGCTCTGACGACAAGAGGCAGCAGGTATTTCTGGTGAAGAGGAAGGTGATCTGTCACATCTGCTTACCTTGGAGGCTTTGTTTCCTCTTTCCAAATAGGGGAACTACTGCTGTGGATGGAGCTGGTTTTGGCATTGATCGTCCCGCCGAGCTAACCAAGGAGGATGATGAGTACGAGGCATTCCGTAAGCGAATGATGCTCGCCTACCGCTTCCGACCAAATCCATTGGTAAGGTCGTCCTGAAACCAGAGCAGAGATAGTGACAAATCCATTGAGGCTTCTATGCGTATCTTGTAAGGGTGGGAGTGTTTCTAGTGCTTAGCCAAGAGAGCAAGTGCTGTGAAAGTTTCTCTTTGATTCTGTTCTCATGCTGAATCAAATTATCGCTACCGAAACATCCGTGGATGTGCAGTTTTCCTTGCTGTGATTTTTTTTTTTTTTTTAATACAAAAGCCCGTGGTTTTAGTTTTGTCTGCTGCATACCAGTATAAATGCTGTGCAGAAAGGAAGCGGATGGCTTGTCCATGAATCCATGGTTTATTTTGAATAATTGTTTTCCTGGTTGCAAAAGGCTTGTAAGTTTGCATTTGCCTCTTACGTTCAGTATGCCAGCACACCTAGAAAGCTACGTTTGTAATTTTTGATGGGCAAACCTCAGGTTTCACTGTCAGAAATGTCACTTTTCAGTGGCTTTTTCAGATAATTAAGCTCAGATGCTCATTGTTCTGTGAAGACAGCAATTTTGATTCATTTTCTCTTATTTCCCACAGAACAATCCACGACGACCTTACTACTGAGAATATTCTTGGGACAATGTATTTTCAAAACAGTTGTAATTTTACTGTGAAATGTTATGAAACTGCATTATCATTCTCTTATTTGCTAATATTGTAAAACTTATTGAAGTCACAATACCATTTTTCACCCAGAAGAAAGGCCTGCAAGCCCACTCACTGCACACTTGAGTGTCATGACAACTGTGTCGTAACAAGGCCTGGGTGGTTTTCAGAGAGGAGAACAGAGCAGGTGAGAACGGAGATCTTTACACGGTGCCCTGCTGACAGGGGAAGGGTAGCACCAAAGATACCAATAAGACTAGTTCAGGGACTCCATTCGTGTTCAGCTCAGTGCCATGTTACAAGGAATGCATTTTTTGCCTAACAGCAGATCCTCTGTTCAGATACGCAGCTTGGGCTGCTCTTGGGCGGGGGGGGGGGGGGGATGTTGGGGGGTTTGGGGTTGTTTTTTTTTTTTAATTGCGAATAAGGGACTGTCTCCGACCCAGCTTTTGGGGCTATTGTTCCGTCAGGCTATTGTTCCTTGAAGAACTGGGTTCTGAGGCTGTCATGTAGCCTGAAGTGTAGTCTGACCTTCAACTGACATTGCAAAACCAGTGCCTAGTTGTTTTACCTCTGCCCTGTGGAAGGCAAGGCGTGGATTGGTGTGGAGCATGGCTGCAAGGGTTGAGGGGTGCAGGGCAAGTTCATTCAACTTGAGAGGCATCAGCCTCTTGGTTTCTTGAACACTAAGTTCACCCCAGCTTCCTAGCAAAACAAGACTTGCTAACACTTTCTGTGGAGTTGGATGATGAAGAACCAAGCCTTTGAGCACAGCTTATCAAAGGCCATTTGGATTTTGTTGTCATAAGAAACCCCTCCATAAATACAAATTTTCTTCATTCAGTCTGTAAATAAAATTAAACTCATTTGTTCCTTAGTTTTTAATCACTGAATTTTTTGAAAGAGTGGTCTTACTGTGGGTTTTTGTAGGCTGAGAGACTGCTCTAGATCTCTTTCCTTCTGAGCATCTTAGGGAAAACAAAGTGAGGTTGGTTGGTTTGGTTTCTTTTGCATTTGTTTTCCCTCAGTCCGAATACTTGGCGTGTGATTGTCTTTTGTTAACTTTTCTTAACAACATCGAGTCAAGGACTTGGCTTTCAATAAAAACATTTGAAACAGTAAATTCAGTAGGGTTTCATTTTGAGAAAAATCAAAATGCATGAGCACCTTGTGAAGGCACAGAGCTGGCTTGCTGCTGCGCATGGTGTGCCGGCACATTGCGTACACTTGCTACAGCTTGTACACGGCTGATCAGCATGGGCAGTAATCGTGGAAGATTGGGAAATAAAGATAAGAAATCTGGCAGGTGTTCAGTAGGGCCAAGTTTTTGCTCAAATGATTAAGGTCGCTGTGACAACTGCGCATTCCTGGTAAGTTAAGACACCCATCCCTTCAGTTTCTCCCTGTTGTGGCAGCGCTGCTGGGTCTTGGCTCTGGGCTGGCACGAGCTGGAGCTGCTGAGCTGGTTTTCCTGAATCGCCAGAGACTGGAGCACCATGGGGCTGAAGCTGGGCTGCCCGTGTCGCTGCTGGGTTTTTTTATAGAAGGAGAGGTTTGTGGGGAGGCTGCTGGAGGGTGGAGGCATTTTCAGAATCACTTTTTGTTCCAAGTGTATGTAGTACAACATCCTTTCAGCACTGACAGTGACCTGTCAGCAGGGTGAGTGGGCAGGCTTTCCACTATTGCTGATCCGGTCTTTAAAGCTAATCTGATACTACAGCAATCCCCGAGTACTTCACTGATGTCATGTTGGCAAAAGTTTTATTCCTTTATTTCAACACAGTGGCCTCGGTCTTCCTGAGCCCCTTCTCTTGATAACTGTTCCTCAATAGGTGCTTTTGCTCTGCTCTGTTTTGGTTTTTTTTTTTAACGTTGTAAGTCACGCACTATTCCCTGTGCCCTGCTGCTGGGAGCAGCAGGCAGGGGTCAGTTCTGCAGAAACCTGGCGAGCCACTTAGCGCAGTCCTCCTTCTTGCCATCATTAGCTACAAAGTGGGGATTTAGTCTTCAGAAACCGAATCAAACAGGCGGCTGCTGCGGCATGCCCAGAAGGTCACCAAAGTTGGGCTCTTCTAGATCAAAGTGTAAGTTCCCGGTGCCGGCCATGCAAACGCTGGGCCAGCTGGCGTGAACACGCGGTGGCTGAGCACAAGTCTGTGGTGAGCGTGGCACGAGGATATATCGTGAAATCACCCGCCCGGGGAGAGGCAAAGGTGTTGGTGCTCGTTTGCCCCGAGCAGCTGTTGCAAGAGCTGGGAGACGAGCGACGCTTGTAGAGGGTTTGGTGTTTGGGAAGATCTGAAGGTTATTGTGTTATCATCCCAAATTATCTGGTTTCACCCCCCTCTTTTTTTTTTTTTTTTTTTATACAGGGTGTCATGCTGCTTTTTGTACATCTCCCTGTACAAACGGGGCTGGTGGGTGGTTTCTTGTTGCAAAGCCCCATCTCATTACATCTCAACCTCCCTTGCTCTCAGGTGCGCTCCCTTCGCTGTAGGCTGAATGAGCACTGCCTAACGAGCCTTTCCTCATCAGTGACAAGCCACCTTGGTGCTGACAAGGCACATGGGGTGTGTTCTGAGTTCCTCCCGCACGGAGGAACGATGAACAAGCCCAGGGCAAAGTGCAGGGCGGCCGATTCAGCTCCCGGACTCTGAAGCAAGAGGGCAAAAGAGTGACGTGACACAGTGGCATGTTTGTGAAGGTTTTGTGAGGAGGGGGGAAAGGTTGAGTGGCTGCATTGGGGGGGGTGTCTGCTAAGTACCGTGGAAGTTTCTAAGTGCCGTCCCAGCTCTGGATCACTGAGGCAGGTCTCTCCCCAGGCTGGGGGAGAGATAAACGCCTGTGTTTTGAGCAGAGAGCATGAGAGGAGGAGGTCGGGGGAATGCTGGGCTCCCAGCTGGATGCAGAGACCTTGAAACTCCTGCTCTCTGCTCAGTTCAATTCATTATTAAAGGTGGGGATGAAGTGTTGGCTTTCATGTGCTGCGCTCCTTCTCTTTTCCTCTTACAGATCTGAAGAGGTGTGTCTTCCTGGTTCTTTTAAGTACTTAAGGTTTCCAGAATGAATTGGAAAAGAAAAAACACCCAGTCCCCAAGCTTTCAAAGCCTCTTCTGGAGTGCTTTTATCCTTCCCCCGCAGCCCTCAGCACCGTTTCTCAAGGCAGCCCTCGAGCGCAGAGACCAGCACGGACCCTCGTACGGAGACACATGTGTTTAGCTGCTGCCTGCTTCCCCCCCCTCAGGACCCCCTGGCCTTCCTCCCGGGCGGATCGGGCGCTTTAAGGGCGCTGCCTGTTTGCCGGCAGCGGGGCCAAAGTCCGTGGGCTCCGGCAGCCAAGCCGGGGATGCAGCTCCCCGCCGTGCCGGGCGCACTCGCCCCCTCCTTGCTCGCCATCCCCGTAGCCTTCGGCATCAACGGCGCGACCACCTTGGCAGAGTGAGTGCGGGCCTGGGACAAAGCTTGGGGACCGGGATGCTGCGGTCTGGCGCAGGGCACGGTGCTGGGTCCTGTCCTCCGCTGGTCCTGGATGCTGGGTCCAGTCTGGGACTGGGGCAGGGGGAGCATCCAGTCTGGCCCAGGACAAGGCTCTGTCCAAGGATGCTGGGAGCTATCCCACCCAGGACAGGCCACCGGGTCCCATCCGGACCTGGAGAGGGGGGAGTGTTGTCCAAGGCAGGGTGCTGGCTCTGTCCTGGGACTGGGGTCCAGCCCGGGGCAGGGGGCTTGGTCCAGGTGCTTCTGCCCTGGCTGAGCCCATGGAAAAGCCGCTGCAGGCTGGGACTTTGCCGACGTGTTTCATAGTTGCCTTTAAGACATTTTAAATCCCATTATCGGTGAACAGACCAGCAGCATTGCTCAGGCTCATTGCACAACGCGGGGTGTAACGGGGCTCGCCGACAGCCCAAATCCCCTGGGGATTAGGGTGCTCAGACCCTCCCTGATTTATGAGCATCCTCTCCAGCCACGTGGGCCCAGTGCAGCCCCCCCGGGCCAGAGGGACAGGACCCCCGACACTGGGTGTCCCCCCTATATTCGTCCGTGCTTCCCTGGGTGCTGGGGACTTCTCTGAGCCCTGTCTCCCCCTCCCAGACCAACTCCTCCAGCAACTCGCCCACTGGCATGTCCCAGCATGGCCGATGCCACCCCTCCATGCTGGCCTCATCATCGCCACCGTCAGGCTGCCTGATAACAGCCCCGCTTTCGGTTTTACTGCTGAGTGACAGCCCCGCGATGCCCCAACCCAGCCGCGTTCTGGCCGCTCGGCACGTCCCCGGCCGGCCATCACCCTCGCGTCGGGGGATTTGGTACCAGCCGCCAGCCAGGGTCAGCTCCCTGGGGAGCCGGCCAGAGCCCCGCCGCTTCCTTACGTGCTTTATTGCTCTTCTGTGTAAAACCACACTCTGGCTGGTTACTTTTCTCTTATTTCCAGTCTCACGCCCCAGGACCTGCCAGCTATGGGGTTTTCCTCTTGTGTTCTTTCATCACTTTACGGCACTTTCTACCCTTTCATTCCTGCCAGACCCCTTCACCCTCCTTTTCTCATTCGTTATGTATTGCTTTTTATAGCTAATTTTTGCTTTTGCTTTACCAGCGGGAAGCGCTTTTAGCCAAACTTCTCTTAATCGCTGAGCTGGGGCTTTCCTGGCCACCTGATAAGCTTTACTTAAAGATCTCCTGATTTTCATTCCTATCTTTTTGGTCTCCTCTTTCCCTTCCATCCCACGTGGCGCCTCACCATCACAGCCCAGATCTCCGGGATCCATCACCATGAAATCCGCAGCCCTTCTTGTGTGATGTGGCACTGGCTAAAAACCATCTGTAGCTGTGGGGAGCACAGACCCCTCCAGCCAGCCCCCCAGACTGAAGCCCGTAACAATATTATTCTCCTGCCCAGGCGTTGCAGGGGGATGTGGAGGGGGTACGTCCCCCTGTTTCTTAATTAGCCCCCGCTGCAGGACGAGCGATGGCGGCCTCAGAGACCCTCAGCCTGGCAGGGTGAGCTGGGTGCCCCGAGTGCGGCACCCCAAGGTGCTGGTACGTGTTGGTGTGTCTCGAGCCCCATCGCAGGCACAATCACGTCTTTTGGTGGAGCCTGGCGTTGCGCTACTCCACCGCAGCATCCGTATTTGAATTTTGAATTAATCATTCTGTGGGAGTCATTGGTTGTGTAGTAATTAATTATACACTAGTAATAATGCACTTAGGTGGTGACACTTCAATTATTTGATTGTTTTGAAGTTTTTTAAGAGCATCTGTGTTGGTTCGGATGCTTAGGGTACGCGGTGAGGACAAGCTCAGCTTCGCGGTGCTGCTGTGACACCCATCCTGTCCCTGCGCACGGGGTCCTGCGCTCCCTGGCCACTGTCCCTGTCGCTGGAAGAGCAATTCCGCCTGCACAAGGCAATCACGAGCCGGGTGTTGCCGCAGCCTCCTATAAATGAGACCCGAGCTGTTCTCAGCCGGGTGACCCTGGGGCAGGGGGACGGCTGGCCTTTCGTCCCTGGTCGGCACGTCCGCCGTGCTGCGCCGAGGAGCGCGCGGGCTGGTAATTGGGTGTTTCTGCAGGATAAGCTATTAACTCCGGTGCCTGTGCAGACAGACAGCCACGACCTTACCTTTTCTTTTTCTTTGGTAACAGGGTTAAAGGCTGGAGTGAAAAATACCGTAATGTTTTCCATGTTTTGTAGCTGAAGTGTTGGCTAGACCAGAGCTGCAACTCTTCCAGCTGATGCAAGTGCTTCTTGCAGGGGATGCAGCAAGCTCAGGATAGATTTCCCTACAACTTCTTCACTCTCTTAGGACGTGCTTTCAGTATCTGTCTCCTCATTACCGATTTGCTTTATAATCAGTTTCCCGGTCTCTTGTAACAGTGGCCCATGGCCACAGCCTGCAGAGGGAGAGGGAGAACCATGCTGGGGCTTCTCCCCTGCCCTGACACAGGAGCCTTGGCCGGGCAGCCCCTTCCCCATCCATGCCTGGGTGTCAGACCCAGCCTTCCTCAGGGCTTCGCCTCCCCGGGGTTATTTCAGACCCTGGAGGAGCCGGTTGCCCCCCGCAGAGGATGGGCAGCACCCCATGCCGCAGTGGGACCCCGTCTGTGCTGGGGAGCAGGGGATGATCCTGCCGTTCTCCCTGCTTCAGTGGAGACCTCTCAAAATCGGTGGGGGCAAAGGGTGTTTTTGCCTGGACCGGGGGAGATGGGGCTTCACCCCCCTGGCTCTGCCTGGGTGCTTGAACCCATCTTGCTGTTCTGCAGCAGCCCACTGGTGCTGATGCTGACAGGGGTGCTGGTGCTCGCCAGCCTCTTCTCCATCATCTTCTTCGTAAGCGGAGGGAGCCACTTCCAGGACCCCCTTTTCTGCGGTGAGTCTCCCCCAGGGTGTGGGGACTGATCCCGTGCCGGGGCAGGGAGCAGAGATCTGGGATTTGGGGAGAGCCGTGGAACTCGCTCAGAGTTGGCTCGCTCTCCCGCAGTGTTTGTGGTGTTCTCCTTCACCTCCGTCGTCGACTTGATCATCTCGCTGGAGGAGGATGGCTACATTTCTGGCTTCATGGAGGCCTACATCAGAGAGGTACCGCCTCACCCCACCTCGGGCTCGTACACCCCGGCCGTGCAACGAGCAGCCCTGTGTACTCAGGTCAAGCACGGATGCTGCTCCTGCTCCCAGAGCTGCTCCTGCTGCAGAGGGACCACATACGGAGCAGCCCTGGCTCCCGCGGGATCCCCTGGGGAGGGGGTGTGGAAAAGCGCCTGCCCCAACCCCGTATGATCCGCTCTCTTCCAAACGGGCAGGGTGAGCCCTACCTGCGCACGGCGCATGGCATCATGATCTGTTACTGGGATGGCATCCTCCATTACGGGCTCTACCTCGCCATGATCGCGGCCATCGGCCAGAGGTGAGCGGGGATGGCGGCGGAGAGGAGAGCTTGGAGGGGCTCGTGGGCATGGGAGGGTCCTGAATTTTGTGAGGAGGGGAGCTCTGAGCCTGGCAGAGCTGTCTGATCCCGATGTCTCTGCAGAAAGAGCTACAGGAACCTGGGTCTCTTCTGGCTGGGCTCTCTGATGATGAGCATCGTCGTCTTCCTGCTTGGGAACCTGATAGGTACGGGGGTGCAGAGGGGGGCTCGACTCCACATCCAGCCCTTGCTGATCCCTCCAGGCTGCCTCCATCCCCCCGACCGTCCGGCAGGTTTGCTTCCAGGCACTTGTCCCACGGGCAGAGGAGGAAGGTGCTGACCTGTGGGCGAGCAGCAGGTATCGATACTGGGCACTGAGCACTCTGCAGTGCCTATCCTGTACTCTCCTTCCCCAGGGAAATATAGCTCCGACCTCAGCCCTGCCTTCCTCCTCAACCTGCCCTACATCCTCATCCCCATCTGGGCTGGGACGAGGCTCTTCCAGCAGCCCAAGGCCCTGCCGTGCCTCAGCCCTGAGAAGGTGAGCTGGGAGCCGGAGCTGGGGCAGGGGCTCTGCAGGGAGCTGCACCGGGAGCCGTCAGCCTTATCCCCCTCCCGGGGCCAGACCACAGGGTGCGGAGCTGAAAATACGGCATTTTCCTTCTCCCAGGTTGCAGAGGAGCAACGCAAGCACCTGTACCAGCGGCCCCAGGACATGGGGCTGGTCCTGGTCCTGCTCCTCACTGCCGCGTTCACCTTCTTCAGGGGGATGGTGAGTGCTGGGTCCCTGCACAGGGGTCCCAGAGGGGCCACGGGGGTCCCAAGGAGGGTGCATCTGCCCCACACCCACCTCCCCTCCACTTTCTGCATCCCCAGGTGGTTTTGGACTGTCCCGCCGATTCGTGCTTCGAGTATATCTACCAGCGCGAGCCGTACCTGCGCGACCCCGTCGCCTACCCCAAAGTGCAGGTCAGTGGGGTTGAGGCAGAGCTGGACCCCCCTCTCCCCGTGCCCCTGGGGATGGGGTGACCCTCTCCATGTCCTCCCCTCCAGATGCTGATCTACATGTTCTACGTCCTCCCCTTCTTCTGCCTCTGCATCTACGGGCTGGTGCTGCCCGGCTGCTCCTGGCTGCCCGACTGGAGCCTGGTGTTTGCCGGTGCCGTCGCACAGGTGAGGGCTGCCCCGTCCTCCTTCCCCAGGCTCCAGGGGTGGAGGGGGGAGGGGGGAAAACAGTGGGACCCCCCGGCTGGGTTTTGGTCCCAGCCAGGAGAGAGCAAGCGGGGGTCCAGGGCTGAGCCTGGGGGGACAGATCCGCACCCGCGGCTGCATGTGGAGCAGTTCCCACCGCTGCCGCCCAATAATTACTTTGGCCTCGGTGGATCTTAATGGAGCCGGGGATTAGTTTGACAGAAATAGGCTGGAGCGAGCCCGAAGGTCTATAGATAGGATGCGCGCTGTGGGCGCGCTCCTGCAAAACACCCTTTGGTGCCGGGTGGGCTGCACCGGGCCACCCCATTGCTGCCGACCCCCCCACCCCGTCCCACCTCCTGCTCTGTGTCCCCAGGCTCAGTTCTCCCACCTGGGCTCCTCGCTGCACCCCCGTACGCCCTTCCCCTACCAGACCCCTGAAGATGTCTGGTGGAGCTTCTTCATCACCAACGTCCTCTACGCGCTGGGGCCCCAGCTCCTGGCCTACCGCTGCCTGCGCTGCCCTGCCTTCTTCTTGCCCGCCACTCCTGCCAGCCTGCACGTGGGCAAGAAGCACCAGTGACGTGTCCTGCCTGCCCCGGGGGGACCGCTGCCCGTCCCCCCTCTCCCTGCTGCAACAGCAGGCGCTCTGCGGTGGGACCTGGCTGGCAGAGACGTCCCCAGGGATGCTCCGGTGTCCCCCTCCTCCGTGTCCCCTAACGCTGTGGGGTGCGCTGGGAGCACCCCGGGGTGCTCCGTGGGGGCATTGCTGCAACCCTGCCCTTGCCCAGGCGCCAGGGGGGTCTCGCTGGTGGGGGGGCCTGCGGGAGCTGGGCTTCCCTCCTGGTGGGTCCCTGGGGGCTGTGGGGGCCCCATCCTGCCCTGGTGCTCCCAGTTACAGCAGAAGGATGCAGGAGCAGGGACCGTGCCAGGAAAACACTGTTTACAAAATAAAGGAGCGAAGGTACGGCTTCCGAACCTGTGTCCGTCACCCCC
>NW_010972600.1:1550603-1570978 GCF_000737465.1 Haliaeetus leucocephalus
CTCCCCCTGCCCCACGGCCAAGCCCTGGTTCCCCTTCCCCAGCCCCACGGGGGGGCTGATTCCCATGGGGGGGACACACACAAACACCCAGGCTGCCTGGGCTGGGATCTGGGGCATATCCGAGAACACAGGGTTCAGGGGGGGAATCGCAGCCCCCCGGGGGGCAGCGGGGGCTCCGACACACTTTTTTTCCCCGGGGAAGTGGGGGGACATGGAGCAGGGCAGGGAATCAGGGGGCTCCAGGGGGGCTCCGGCAGCCACAGCCCACTTCCACGCCATCAGTTCAGTTTCCAGATGTGGCAGCGCTGACATAAATAACTCACGAGATCCGGCCCGGCGCGTCTGCCATGAAATATTCATCCCGGCTGTAACTGAGCGGGTGAACCGGAGTTCAGAGCCGGCACAGGCCGGGGGGCACCGGGGGTCCCCACGGGCCGGGGATGCTCCGTGCGGGGGGGGGAAGAAAATGGGTGACCCAGCGCTGGTGGTCACCCCCAACTCTGCTTGAGGTGGGAGATGGGGTGGGGGGCTTCCCCACAAGGGGTGGCGGTGGGTGACAGTGTCTCCTTCCCCGGCTGGCACGACCCCCGTGGGGTGCGGGTTGGGGATCGGCAGCGATGCCGGGGGGGGCTGCCAAAGCCGGCGATCGGGCAGAGTGTGGGTTTGCTCAGAGACCTCCCGTCTGCCGCTCTCCTCCCTGGGGGGCTGGTGGGTGCTAAGGGGCTCTGTTCTCCCCCCAGATGCGTCCCCGAGGCCCCTGGGCCGCCGGCCCAGCAGCTCTGCTGCTCCTCGCCGGCGTCCTCACCTCCGACGCGCTGCTCAGCACCCGGGGACGGAAGAAGGTGGTCCATGTCATGGGTGAGTGGGGACGGGGGTCCGCAGCGGGGAGCTGGGCTGGAACCCCCTGGAATGGGACGGGGGGAGCGCTGTTGGGTTTAATATCCATTAAAGCGTGATCAGGGTCTCTGAGGCATCCATTGCGTGTCCCCTGCCCTGGCCAGGAGCTGCCCAACCCACCTCAGGGTTTGCAAAGCCCCCAAAAGATGGAAATTCACCCCAAAGGCTGTCGCCCCACCTGCCCCATGGCCCCAGCCTGCCTTGTCCCCACCGTGGGTCCTTCCCCTGTGCTGGCACTACCTGGGATGGAGACAAGGGCAGGTTTGGGGACAGGGACTCCCCTGAGCTCGGTGTCCCTTACAGAGGGTGACAGCGGGGCTGTGGTCGTGCAAACGGCCCCGGGGAAGGTGGTGACGCACCGGGGCGGCACCATCATCCTGCCCTGCCGGTACCACTACGACATGTCTGCCCACGACCCGGCCGAGATCCGCCTCAAGTGGACCAAGGTGACAGAGCCGATGGCCTTCGTGGACGTCTTCGTGGCGTTGGGGAAGGCGCGGCGGGCGTTCGGTAGCTACCGCGGCCGCACGGCTCTGCAGGAGGACGGCTTCGGCGATGCCTCGCTCATCATCCGTAACGTCACCCTGCAAGACTACGGCCGCTACGAGTGTGAGGTCACCAATGAGCTCGAGGATGACACCGGCATGGTCAAGCTGGACCTCGAAGGTAGCGGCACGGCTATGCCGGGGAGGATGCACAGGGACGGGGAGGACCCCGGGTGTTGCCGTGTCCTGTGTGGGATGGCCAGGACACGGTTCCCGGTGCCGCATCCCTAAGCTGGGCTTGGTCCTGCTTTACGGCCGGTTGTTTTTCCTGGCGTGTGCTGTGGTTTATTGCCTCTGTTATTGGCTTTTATTGTTGCTCCAGGTTTACAGGCTGGCAGCTAATAAACGCTGGAGATAGATAGTGGCACGGCCTCGTAAAGCACTGGGGGGGATCGGGCCGTGGCAGCAGTGCTGGTACCGTACGCGGCTCTGAGCCCGCCGGGACGGGCTGCTGTGGCTGAGGATGCCAGGAAAGGGGGAAAACACTTTCCTGGGGGCTCAGGAGGCACAGCAGCGCTGCTCCGCCTGGTACGGGCTCGCTCTGAGGATGCCAGGGCTTTGCTGGACCCTGCGCGGGCACCACCGATGTCCCCAGGTCCCAGAGCAGCAGCTCCTGGAGCCCAGGGGTGCCGTGGGGGTCCCTGCGGTCACAGGGTGGGGGGGCCTTTGGGGTTACTGAGCAAAGCCTGGAGCATCCAAAGTCCCCGAGCAGAGACGATGGCAGCTTGTCTTCGCTGGACTTTGCCCATCGCAGCCCCTGTTCTCTGCCGGCTCCCGGTGCCTTGCGCCAGTGACCCCGTTCGTTGGGTGCAGCTGCAAAATAAGGTGGGGGAGACCCCCCCCACACCCCAGCCTTCCTCTCCATCCCCCCAGGTGTGATCTTCCCCTACCACCCGCGCCTGGGTCGCTACACCCTGAACTTCCACGAGGCGCAGCAGGCGTGCCTGGAGCAGGATGGCATCCTGGCCTCGCACGACCAGCTGCACCAGGCCTGGCTGGAGGGTATGGACTGGTGCAACGCCGGCTGGCTGGAGGACGGCTCGGTGCAGTATCCCATCTCTCGGCCGCGGGAGGAGTGCGGCCGCAAGGACACGCCGGTGGGGGTACGCAACTATGGCTATCGGCACAAGGAGAGCGAGCACTACGACGCCTTCTGCTTCACCTCCAATCTCAACGGTAATGGCGGCAGGGAGGGGAAACTGAGGCACAGAGCACCCAGCTCCCCGTTTTGGCTGGGCGGGGTGGGGGGGGGTTGCCATGACGGTCCGGGAAGGTGCTCAGCCCTGACTGACAGAAGGATGCGGCTGCATGTGCCCACCCTGGGCTCCCCAGCACATCAAGATGGGGTTTGGTGCTGGGGACCCCCAGCAAGGACCAGGATCTGGTCCCATCACCTTTGGGGCTGGGACACCTGGTTTTAGCAAAACCCATCTTCCCCGGGCAGGAGCAGGGGACGGAGGTAATTGCAGCAGCAAACGGGCTGGGTGATGGATGAGGCCGGGGCCACGCAAGACAGATGGGAGCAGGGAGGGCTCCCGGGCTGTGTAAATTCCTCCTGGCTGGCAGGCCCGTGCGGGGGGGCTCTGCCGATGTTTATTTAATGGTGGCAGGCAGGATAAATAGCGGGTGTAATCGCCACGAGGAACCATCACCAACCGCCGCCGTGCAGCCCCCATAAATCTGCCCGCACCGCCGCGGTGGCTCCACAGAGCCCACCCGGCCAGTCGTCTCCTCCAGCCCCCCCCCAAAATGTGTTGGGGGGGTGGGGGGACGTCCACAAGGCTTGCACCGCTCAGCTCCATCCCTGCCCGCATCCCACCCCGCCGGGTGCCGGTGCCGTGCCGGGTGCAGGATGCTGCAGCTGGGTCCCCGTCCCCAACAGCCCCTACTTTGCCCCCCCTCTCCCACCAACCAGGCAAAGTCTACTTCTTGAAGACGTACCGCAAGCTGAGCTACGCCGAGGCGGTGCAGGCCTGCAAGAACAACGGGGCAGCCGTGGCCAAAGTGGGCCAGCTCTACGCCGCTTGGAAGATCCAGCTGCTGGACCGCTGCGAAGCCGGCTGGCTGGAGGACGGCAGCATCCGCTACCCCATCGTCAATCCCCGGGCACGCTGCGGGGGCCGGGAGCCCGGAGTGCGCAACCTGGGTTTCCCGGACAAGAAGTACAAGCTTTTTGGGGTTTATTGTTTTAAAAAAGCTGGTGAGGCTGCCCCGGAGAAGGTGCTGGGTGGGGGGCACCCTAATCGTGTGTGAGGCTCACTTTCACCGGGAGTACCCCAAGACTTGGCCGGGGAACCCCCCCCCCGCCACGTGCTGGGTTCCCCGGTGTCGCTGCTTTCTGGGATGCAGCAGTGTGGGGAGCTGCGGGCAGCCCCCGCGTTGGACTGGGAGAGGTGCCCGTGCGATGCCAGTGCGGGCTGCTGTGCCGCGGGCTGCGGACAAAGCCCGGTGACGCTTGGGGAAACTGAGGCAGCGGGAGGGGAATGACTTCAGTAGCCCAGCCAGGAGCCTGCGCTTGGAGCCAGGGCTGGCTCCCCAGCTCGTTGCAGTTCTTGCTTGTCAATCAGCATATTGCATGTGCTAAAGGCCCATCCAGAGCAAAGCAGGCTTGAGCCCCCGCTGTCCTCATCCTCACGCCCAGGATCCCCGGCTCCACGCTGTCCCTGGGGCCACGCAGCACTGAATCCACAGGGAGATGCCGCAGGCAACCAGCATCGTGGGACCAGCACGTCTCTGCAGTGGGGGCTGACCTGCGATGGGCTCCCTTCCCCTGTCCCCCAAATCCCACCTTGGTCCTGGGCAAGGACTGGGGGAACTGGGCTTGGCTTCATGCAACATGGGCAGCTGGAGGGGGGGCACCTGCAGCCCCTCCAGCACCCATATGAACCCGCTCGCCACCGGCCACCCCACAGGGCCGGGGCTGGTACCCGGCGAGCCCGGGGCTGGGGCAGCTCCTTTGCGCTTGGCTTTGTGCAGAAGCGGCCGATGGCGGGAGCGGGGAGGTGCTGGGTGGGCACCATCCCCTGCGCCCACCCGGCTGAGCACCGTCCCGAGGCTTTTTGCAGGCCTGGCGCTCGCGAGCTGGACGTAGATGAAATAAAAGCTTTGGCCGCTTTTCAGAGCTGAGCCAGGCTCTTGCGTGTCCTTCTTTGGTGCCACCCTCGAGGGGCATCTTGGGTGCAAAAGGGACTCCGGGCTGCCCTGCGCCGTGGGGCTGCTCACCCCGACAGCCCTTATATTCGCTCCCCAGTCAGACCCCCCGGCCCCACTGCACCCTCCCTCGCAGCCAGAGCTGGGCAAGTTCGGATCATCCCAGCTGGAGCATCCCAACAGCATCCCTCTCGGATTTATCGGGACCAGATCCAAGGGAGCAGCATGAGCAGAGTCACCTTGGGGCATCACAGCGCTGGCAGCAACTGCGGGGACAACCAGGCACCGGTGGGGACCCCGGGGTCCCCCATACTAGAGGGGGCTCGGGGCTTTCTCCATGCCCGGTGCAGCTGAGCACAGACCATCCATCCACTTTACCGACTGCCAGCATTGATGAAAATAAATAGCTGCTAGGATGTGACACCCCCAGCCACCGTGACCACCCCCCCGGGAGGGGAGAGTGGGGAGACCATGCGTGCCGGGGGCCACTGGAGCCCCAGGTGGTGGCCATCACACACCGATAGATGGGCAGCCGGGGTGGGGGCCGCAGACCCTGTACCCACGGTTAACGCAGGCAGCACCCTGATAAATTCATCAGCATCTCTGCGTCTTATCTAGGCCGGCAGGGAAAGCCGCGGCCACGCTGCTCCCCACGGGCGATGCACGCGGCAGACACCGCCGGCGTGATTCATGAGCACTCGGCTCGCGCCACGAGCAGGCGGTGGGGTTGGCACAACGAGCCCTGGGAGAAGGATTAGGTTTGCTTAAAATTAATTTAGTGGCAGCGAAAGGAGGCAGATGGAAAGCGCCGGTGAGGCAGTTCCCGGCCAAGGCAAGGCAAGGGCTGCGAGGGGACTGTCCCTGGGGTCCCCGCTCCCCCGCCTGCCCCCAGGAAAGCACAGGGTCAGGGCCGCTCAACTGTTAAAAAAATTTATTAAAATGTCCAGCAGTACAGAAAGGCAGAGTCAGAAATGGCACAGGGAGGGGACAGGGAGGGGGGCTCGGGACACGGCAGTCACGTCGCAAACAGCAGAGATCGGAAAGCGCCGTACACACACACACACACACACGCCAACTCCAACGGGGACCCGACGACAAACGGAAAGGGGAAAAAAAATAAACCAACCCCAAACCAGGCGGCAGAGCAGGACACCGGCCCCAGTAGCATCATCCCCCTCCCCGTGTCGGGCAGGGTCCCCGTGCCGGCCGTAGGGATGCCCCACGGGCAAGACCGGGGTGCCGGGGTGGGAAGATGGAGGTGTGGGGGGCTGCTAAAAAACCAGAGCCACCCTGGGCCAGTGAGACACGATGGCCAAGGTGGGAGATGGGGGGGGGGCTGGCAGATTAACCCCCCTCTTTGGGGAGGGGGCCAGAGCCCAGCCGGGGAACAGCCCCCCGCGCAGGGATTGGGGGGCGGGGGTCCCCGTGTGGGGCTGGGGGCTCGAC
This sequence comes from Haliaeetus leucocephalus, assembly GCF_000737465.1. Classification (NCBI taxonomy): domain Eukaryota; kingdom Metazoa; phylum Chordata; class Aves; order Accipitriformes; family Accipitridae; genus Haliaeetus; species Haliaeetus leucocephalus. Next base: position 1,556,642 of record NW_010972600.1, read on the forward strand.
CCCGGGTTGGGGGGGCTGAGCGTGGGGCATGCAAGGAGGGCTGGGGACGCACACGCAGCCGCCCCCTCCGGATCCTATTCCCTAGGGGGCCGGGCATCCTAGGAGCTAAAGCCAAGGGGGGTTATAAAAGAGGGGGGGGGAATGGGAGGGGGGCGGGAAACGTCACCACATCCCGTCGGGGACCCTTGTGCTTCCTCGTCCCCCGGCTCTAGAAGTAGTGACCCTCCTCCATCCAGTCCAGCCGGAGGTGCTTGCGGTGTTTTCGCCGCTCCTTGCGGGGTTTGTGGTGGTGGTGCTGGTGGTGGGGGTGGCTGTGCCGGTGGTGGTGGTGACGCCGCGCTCGGTGCGACCGCCTGGCTAACGGGGGCAAGGGAGGGGACCCAGGGGGGTCAGGAACCACGGCCCCAGGAGGGAGCCGGTGCCTTGACACTCCCCCCCGCCCCTTCCCCGGGACCCCCCCATCCCCACTAACGTTTTGTGCAGAGGATTTTGGGCCGGTCCCACTTGCCGGTGCTGTGGCACTTGATGGTGGGCACGTGGCGCTGGGTGAAGCCCTCCTCGCACTGGTAGCGCACGCTGGAGTGGATGCTGTACTTCTCCTTCTTCTTCCCCACGGTGAAGGCATTCGCCACCTCCGGCGGGGGCCCGCACAGCACTGGGGGGGGTGACAGACCCCCGTCACCCCTCCAGCACTGGGAGGGGACGAGGGGACGTTCTGCCGATGCCACCGGTTCTCTCCACGAGCCGGAGCGGTGGTGGATGGCTTTAGGAGGGGCTCCATCAGGTTGGCAATGAGGTGTTCCCCAGGATTTACTTTGTTAATTAATGGCCTTATCGGGGCGAGCGCGTCGTTAACATGCGGCCGGTGGGAGAGGGCGGCATGCTCCTCCGGCTCGCAACGAGCGGCTGGAGGTTAATATAACTTTCAAGATAAGGAATGAGAACTTAATAGTTTTAATGGTGGCAAATTAAACAAATTAAAGTGGAGAGGGAAGAATTGACTGTGGGGAAAAAAAAGGAAAAATGGAGATTAAGGGGAACTGCTTGAGTTTTCCTGGACGAGGAGCTGGGATAGGTTTCCTGAGGATGAGGAGGTGCCTGGGGGCTGCGGGATGGGGATGCCGGGGCAGGCGGTACCTGTGCCTTTCTTGCAGATGTAGGGCAGGTTGTAGTTGCAGGGCACGTCGTTCCACTTGCCGATCTCGTGGGACACCAGCACCACGCAGTCCTCGCCGCCCGCAAAGAAGTTGTCGGGTTGGTTCTCCCGCCAGTTCTCATATTGCTGGTGGGACAGGAGAGAGGGTGAGAGCCCCTGTGCCCCCCCCATGCCCTGCACCCTGAGCCCCCCCGCCTTGCACCTCCAAGGGTCTCACCAAGCCGGTGTTGTCGGTCCACTGGAAATCCTGCTCCACGATCCTGTCATTGAGCCCGATCCAGGTGTTCTCGTGCCCGAAGCCTACGGAGAGAGGCACCCATGGCTCGCACGGTGAAGGCGAAGAGCACCCGGGGGTGCTGATGCTTGGAGAGCTGCGGGATGGGGTGTTCTCCCCCCGACCCCGCACCGTTGATGAAGCCGAGCTCCTCCTGCGAGTGGATGCTGGTGAGGTGGCCGGCACGGCGACGGCAATCCCGCTCCGCATCCTCCCAGGAGCGCCGGCGGGCAAAGTACCGGTAGCAGTGACCCTGGAACTTGTGCCAGTTGTGGTCGCAGCCCTCCGTGTCTGCGGGGAGATGGGCACGGTGAGGGGAACCGGTCCCCCAGGACCCCGGGAAGGGATGCAGGGAACAAGCTCCCCATCATGGAGGGGGCAGGACTTTTCCGTCCCCTTCCCAGCTCCCCATGCCTGCTCCCAAAGGGCCAGGGGCTGGGCAGTGTCCCCGTGGGGGTTTCGCCCACCCCATGGCAACACACCCGGGGCACACCGGGTCCCCACCTTTCTCGCAGCGGCTGCCACCGTAGCTGGGCAGGCAGAGGCAGACGAAGGAGTTGACTTCGTCGATGCAAGTGCCACCGTTCTGGCAGGGGCTGGACAGGCAGTCATCGATGTCTGCAGAAAACGCCAGGAGCTGTGGGTATACGGAGACACCCCGCCACCGCCCGCCCAGCCCACCGTCCCCTCTGCCACCGCCAGTGCCGGTGGTGACCGAGCACGGGGGAATCGAGCAGGATTTAAGAGCCGCAGCCCCATTCCCCTCCCCGCTTCCAAGCGTGGTCGCTGCTCCGTGCCGTGCTGGGATGCGGGACCAGATCCTGCCCCGGCACGGCGAGATGCTCTGGTCACTCACCGATCTCACAGTTCTCCCCGGTGAAGCCCGGGGCGCAGCTGCAGCCGCAGACGGTGCCGTTGGCACGGCAGGTCCCGCCGTGCAGGCAGGGGTTGTTCTGGCAGGGGTCGGCCGGTGCTGTGGGGTGGGAGCGGGTGCCCTGAGCCGGGGTGGGGAGGGACACCGCGGCACCCACCCGCTTCCCACCGGGACCCAAGGTCTGGTCCTGCCCCGGCGCTGCCGGCTGCTGCACATTAACTGCGGTGCCTTTTCCACCTGGCCGTGGCTCTACTCTTTAAATATATTTGTTGCCTTTGTTTGAACCGTGGCCGGGCGGCGTGTGCCGCATGTCCCCCACCAGCAGCCGCCTCTCCAGCTATTATTATTAGCAACTGCAAATATTAAATATTTAAGAGGACACTTTCGCAGCTCACATTAATAGCTGGGCTCACTTTGAAAAACCCAGGATCTGCCCCCAGCCCATCACGGCTACCAGAAACTCCCCGGTGAGTAAATTCGTTTGGGTAAAAGGAGAGACCCACCCCAAACCTCCACCTTAAAACTGACCCAGCGGGTCAGCAACACAATGTACCAGCCTGGGGGGGGGTCAACCTTGAGGTCCTCCTGCCACCCAGCCCATTTCCCCCGTCCCCATCAGCTCCAGATGCCCGCAGCACCCCGACCCGCAGCACCGCGCTCACCGTGCCGGCTGGCGTTGCCGGCGCCTGCCCAGGCCAGCAGCTCCCGTTCCTCCAGCCCCGGCTCTTCGCCACTCCCGCTGTCGGCATCCAGCAGCGGGGACCCCCTTGGTCCCCCCAGCTCTGCCGCCGCCGTGGAAGGCTCAAAGAGCGGCCCTGTGCTTGGGGACTCAGACCCCTCCGGCATCCATGGGTGGGGGGCAGTGGGTGATGGCCGGGGGTTGTGGGTGGCCGAGCCAGGGGGCCCAGGGGGCTCTTCCCTCTTCACCTCCCCGGAGGCATCCTCCTCCGCGGGGGCTGTCGGTGCATCCTCATGGCTGGGACCACCTGGGGGGCCGAGGCTGGTGGGAGGCTGCTGAGGGGTAGAGGGGGGCAGGAGGAGATGCTCCTCTCCCCCCAGCTCCGGTGCAGCGTGGCTGGTGGGCCGTGGGGCGAAGCCCGCGGACCCTTCTTCAGCCGCCGGCTCCAGCACCTCCGCCTCCGCCGGCTGCTCGGTGCCAGCCCTGGGGGTCACCTCACCGGCCGCAGCGGGAGGCAAAGGCGAGGGGACGTCCCACGTTGGGGGGGACGCGGCTGCTTCGCCGCTTGACTCAGCTGAGCCCTTCCCAGCATCTCCGGACCCGGCTGGCGGCTCACGGCTGGGCTCGGCTGGACCAGGGGGAGCCGTGGGGCTCAGCCCCCCGTGGGGCCATGGAGCAGCCACCTCGGTGGGGTGCTCCACGGAGGGGCCAGACGGGTGGAAGAAGGTCACCGCTTTCCTCTGCCTCTCCAGCGAGCCATCGCCTGGAGCCCCGCTGCTGTCACCGGTGTCACCGCGGAGCTGCGGGACCGTCTCGGGGCCCTCGGCCACCAGCGGGGCCGGCGGCAGCAGGGGCCGTGGTGGGACGGAGCCGCCGTCCTCCTGGGAGAGGGCGTCCCCGGAGAAGTCCTCGGTGGCATCTGCGGGTGGCTGGGGGGAGTCCCCACGGGCGCTGGGGACGTGGGGCTGAGCCCCGACCGCGGTGATGTCCCAGGGGCTGAGAGCGTCGTGGGGAACCGCGGAGACAGGCAGGGATGGGGACGGTGGAGGGGGTGTCCGTGTGGGCTCCCCAGGATTGCGGGGGGCCATGCGGGGGCTCCACCGTGGTGAATCCCTCCAGGCGGGCGCCTGTGGCGAGGGGGACACCGGGGCGGTGGCCGGTGCCATCAGCTCTGCAAGAGACGGCACAGCCGTGGGGTTCCTGAGCCGGCACAGCCCCCGCCAGAACCCCCCCAAGCTGCTTTTGAGCATCACTTACCGGGGCCGATCTCCTCTTCCACTGCGTTGGAGGTTGAGTAGGTGCCCTCCCGCCGGAGGCTCTCGGTGCCGGCACGGGGGATGCTCCACGTCTCCACCGCGTTGGCTGCAGCCCCCTTCACCTCCAGGGCCAGGACGGGGGACTGGGTGACCGTCCCCACCGGGTCCACAGCCATCGTGGTGTTCCCAGCCACCGTGGGGTCCCCAGCCACCGTGGTGCCCCCAGCCACCGTGGTGCCCCCAGCCACCGCTGTGGGGTCCCAGTTTTGCCGCTGCAGCTGGAAGTAGCGCCCGTTCAGCCCGGCATAGCCGCTCTGCCTCGGGGCGTGGGAGCTGGCCGGTGGGGTGCTGGGGGTCTCTGCTGCTGTGCCAGGGACCGTCCCCAGCCCGGGTGGCGTTGGCGGTGAACCAGTGACTTGCTCCCGGGCTGGGCTTTGGGACTGCGGCAGGAGGGCAGCCGGGGGCTCCTCAGAGTCGGGGTCTTCTTGCACCAGCGGTGCCGAGCTGGTGCTGGCCGGATCCTGCCAGGAGCTCACCGGCGCCTGGTCCACCACGTTGAGAGCTTCGTCTTCATGGGGCCACGCCGGCGAGGAGGCCGTGGTGGGAAATGGGGACGTACCATCGCCCAGCCCTGGACCGCGAGCCACCGGTGCCCCGGGGAGGTCACCGCGCCGTACCGCCGGGCTGCCGCTCGCCAGCCGCAACTGCTCGTCCTCGCCCAACCCCGCGGGCCCCGGCTGCGGCAGGAGGCCATAGCGGTCACGGGGGACGTCCCGGGAGTCCCCCGACGTGCCCAGGTCCTCGCTGCGCTCCACCAGGACGTTGTCGTCGCCCAGTGACTCGGGCGCAGACGGCACCGGCTCCTCTGGCTTCCTCTGCCCCGCGGCCGTGCGTGCTGCGGTGAGACCGCGAGCATCAGCCCTGCACGGCGGTGGGACCGAGGGGCACGACGGGCATCGGGGCACCAGCGGGGACCCGCGTCCCCCCTCGGGGCTCGGTACCAGGCACCGCATCCCCCAGCCTCGCACCATGCCAGGGTGATGCATGGAGCTGGGCTCCCTCCCAGCGCAGCTCTCCTCATTTATCTCATTAATTCCCCAATTAAATATTCATCCGCAGCAATTTTCCCGGCTATGCCCACCGATTCCCAAGGGAAGAAGGGGCAGGACTGGTGGGGGGCCTGGCCGGGGGAACGCGGTGCCGGCATCGCGGCCGGTCCCCCTTACCTTTATAGCAGTAGGTGTCGAATTTGGAGGTGGCAGGGGGGAAGCCGGTGCGGTTGGGGAACTGGTAGAGGGTCCTGACGCCCGAGGCCTCGCCGCCACATTTCCTGCGTGGAAGCCTGATGGGGTAGCGGACGCTGCCGTCGGCCAGCCAGCCTGGGTCGCACTGGTCCAGGCCCTCACGCCACGCCAGGTAGAGCTGTCCCGTGGTGGCTAGCGAAGCCCCCCGGCTCCGGCAGTGCCTCTGGGCCCCCTGCCAGGTGAACCGCCCTGGCACCGTGGCATAAAACACCGTCCCTGTAAGAGAGCAGAGCCCATTAGGGATGTGGGGACGGAAAGCCGTGACGATCCTGATGGCCTGGAGCCGAGCGGTGGTTTTTGGAAATCTCCATCACTCCAGCACGACAGCCACGCCGTGCCGCTTGGCACTAGCGCAGAGGGTGGCACCGAGCAATGGCACGGCACCGGCACCCATCCCCGCAGCCAAACCGCGGCAGGCGAGAGATGCAGGGAGATGCCCACGCTCCCAACCACAGCCGTTGCTCCGCAAGGATGTCCCCGGGCACCCGCCTGCCCAGCCCGGTGCGCACCCGGCCGCTGCGGCACCACTTGCCTCGCAGCTCCCGGGCGTAGCAGTAGACGTCGTATTCTTCGACGGGCTCCCTCCGGCCGTAGCTGCGGACGCCGGGGAGGCTGTTGCGGTCTCCGTAGCAGCCGGGTCGGGAGAGCGTGATGGGGTACCTGCCGGAGAGGGGCACGGCAGACGCTCAGTTCCACGACCACCCGCAGTGGGGGATGCCCGGCCAGCAGCCTGTGCCGCACACTTACCGCACGGTCTGATCGGCCAGCCAGCCCGCGTCGCAGTTGTCGTAGCCATCCTCGAAAGCGGCTTGGAGGTGCTGGGGCGAGGCGATGACGGCCGAGTTGTCCAGGCAGGCGCGGCGGGCAGCGGCGAAGGTCAGGGCGTAGCGCTCGCCCGCGGGGCGGTAGTGGAAGACGACGCCTGGAAGGGCAGCGGGCGGCAGAGCTGGCACGGGGTGCACGGCTCACACGGCTTGTACAGGGTGCAGGGCTTGCATGGGGTGCATGGCTTGTACAGGGTGCAGGGCTTGCATGGGGTGCATGGCTCACAAAATTTGTACGGGGTGCACAGGGTACATGGGGTGCGCGGCTTGCACAGGGTGCGTGAAGTACATGGGGTGCATGGCTTGCACAGGGTCCACGGCTTGCACAGCTTGTGTAGGGCACATGCGGTGCATGGCTCACACGGCTTGTACAGGGTGCATGGCTCGCATGGGGTGCAGGGCTTGCACGGGGCGCATGGCTTGCACGGGGTACACGTGGCGCACAGCTTGCATGGGGTGCACGGCTTGCACAGCTTGTGTAGGGCACATGCGGTGCATGGCTCACACGGCTTGTACAGGGTGCATGGCTCGCATGGGGTGCAGGGCTTGCACGGGGCGCATGGCTTGCACGGGGTACACGTGGCGCACAGCTTGCATGGGGTGCACGGCTTGCACAGCTTGTGTAGGGCACATGCGGTGCATGGCTCACACGGCTTGTACAGGGTGCATGGCTCGCATGGGGTGCAGGGCTTGCACGGGGCGCATGGCTTGCACGGGGTACACGTGGCGCACAGCTTGTATAGAGCACACGGGGTGCAAGGCTCCCACGGGGTGCACGGGGCACACGGCTTGCACAGGGTTCACAGCTTGCACGGGGCGCATAACCCACACGGGCACCCACGCCAACCCGCCGCGGTACCCGTGACACCCCCGCGGCTCTCCCGGCAACGCCGCTCCATGGCGCGGTGCCCGGCTCACCCGTCACCTCCAGGGGCAGCAGGTCCTGCTCATCATCGATGCCAGCCACCACCTCGCAGCGGTACAGCCCCGCGTCGCTGGCACGGGCGGCGCGCAGCAGCAGCGTGGCGTTGTAGCGGTCGCGGGGGTAGCCGGGCAGGGACGCTCGGCCCTCGTAGGTTTTCACCACCTTCACCGCGTTGTCCTTGGCCACCAGGATGGGGACGTCCTCCCTCTGGCCGGTGGCCGAGCGCACCTTGCTCCATTTGACGCGGGGAGGGTCGGGGGGCTCGTTGGGCCCCAGCGAGGCGGAGGGTTGGAGCAAGAAGAGGCAGGGCAGGGCCACGGGCTCCCCCAGCCCCACGCGCACAGCCTGGTGCTGCACCCTGTTGATGTGGATCACCTTCCCATCGTCCTGGGAGCCTGCGGGGAGAGGCACCCAGATACCACGGGAATGGGCGGTGAGAGCTCCTGCAGGGCTTTTGTTCGTAGGGGGAAGAGCTGGGGGCGTTGCAGGGTGTTGGGGGCTCTGTACCGGGTGCTCCTGAGCCCCCCCGAGGAAGAGTATGAAGCAGGATTATGTGCAGCCTCCCCGTCTAGTGGCTGGAGACTGGCTTTGCCAGTTAAATCTGCCCCTCCAGGGCTGAACCCCCGACTCAGCCGAGTGCCTGTCATCCCCCGCCCCAGGATGCTGCCAGGCTGTAGCCGCTGCTCTGCACCCGTGGGTGCCACACTGCTCCCGTGGGGATATCAGTCCTCCCCGTCCCTGCCCGCAGAGATGGACCCCTCGCCAACGACTCGGCACCATCCAACCCCTGTGGCACCAGCGGGAAAGCCCATCCCCACACTGGGATAAAGCATGGCAGCAATCGTGACCTCCTCCTCCTCCTCCTCCTCCCGCACTAATCCTGCCCCAGCCTATGCAGGCTCCCAGCTCCGTCGCTGCAAATCCCACAAGTCTCGGAAACCCCCGTGGCCCGGCTTTCCCTGCCCGCAGCGGGGTTGGGGGGATGCTCCCGCAGAGCTCAGCTGGCCGCTAATCCCCGCCTGGCACCTTGTCCCCCCCCCAGCTCCCCACCCTCCATCGCACCCCAAGCCCTTCGCTTGCCAGGAGATGCACGGGGAGGGTACCGGGGTGGGGGGATCCCAAATCCCCCCTCATGCAGCAGGATGCTGCGATGCCCCCGCCATGAGGGACCGGGGCGGAGGGGGGACACGGTCAGAGACACAGCAAATCCCCGGGGGGCTCAGCTCTGTGGCGGGGAGGGGGCCGGGGGTGCTGCCAGCGGGATTAAGGATTTAAGGTCTCGCCTGTGGGGATCCCAGCGCGGGGGGGGGAGTCCACGGTCGCCTGAGGGGCTTCTCCCTCGCTAATCCCCCGCAGCTCAGGGCGGGGAGGTGTGGGGGGCCACAGCCCAAGCCCTCCCCTGGTTATTATTCACCTTCGCTATTTATTCTGGCTGATAGTGCATTATTTGCTGCTGTTTACCCTTATTGGCTAATTAGCCCTGGCAGCACTTACCCAGGACGGCGATGGGGAAGAGGGAGAGCCCAAGCAGGAACCAGCAGCCGGCATCCCCCATCACATGGACCATCCTTGACCTGCAACGAGAGCCGGAGGGTGGGCGGCCGCTGCTCGCCCACTCCCTGCTTGTTCAGCAGCGCCGTCGGGCCATAAATCACCGTGGGGCCGTGCTGACACCAGCCTCCCGAGAGCCACGGGGAGGGAGCAGGATTAGCCCCACTTAGCAAGACGCCATTAGCCTGGAGAGAGTTTGATTTCACTCCCGGCGTGAAGCCGGTGCGGGGTCGAGATGGAGGATGGGGTGCCATCCATCGACCCACCGAGCCGCCAGCTGCCCTGCCGGGGTCTCCCTCTGTGTCCCCTGCCACCAGTGCCACCCACCGTGACATCCCCGCAGCCACCCGGTGTACCGCTGGAGGTGGGACACGTATCTCCGTGGTGGGGGTAGCGGGCAAACCTGGGGGTCCCACACACCCCCAGCCCAGCAGCAGCAGAACCGGTGGCGCTGGAGCCAGCCCTCGCTCTGCTCTCAGCATTAACATGCAGTGGATGCCTCCGGCTGCCGGAGCCGGCGTGCGGCGCGTGGAGCACAAAGCCGGCACCACTGCTCACCGAAAAATCTCCCATCCATCTGTTTGACTGCAGCGCCGATTAGTATTTTCTAAATCATTTGGTCTCTGGGCTCGGAGGGAAGTCGGACAGATCGCCCACCCGGCACGGGCACAACCATCACCCGGCTCCCACCACAACCACAGTCCCGCTCAGGCTTTGTTTGGGATTTTAACCAGGCTCTGGCACCCCGTGCCACTGAACCAGCCAAGCAGAGACAGCAGAGATGCAACCAGCACCCCCAAATCCCAAACGGGGCCACGCTGGAGCCTGGCACCACGTGGCCACGAGCTTGAACCAGACCCAGGGCCCCCCATGTGCCGGCAGATCCAGCATGGGGTTTGCTGGTCCCTGATGCAGCGTGCAGGTCCCCCGGCTCCGACATCGACCCCTGTCCTGTCTCCTGGCCAGGACAGTGAGCTGGGGAGCTCTCAGCTTTTGGGGGGACCCCAGGACCGCCTAGTCCCTCTTCCAGCTGCCCAGAGCTGAGGCTTTGGCTCAGCCCACAGGTTCCCCCATCCCTGATGCTCCATTTTCCAGCCCTTGATTTCTCATTCTGTCCCTTCTGCTTTTATGGGACAAAAATAGAAAGAAAGAGCAAAATGGCGAGAAAAAAGGAGACCCCCCATGTTCAGTGCTGGAAAAGGGCCTTTTGGGGGGTACAAAACTGGGTTTTATCTTATTTCTTCTAAAGAAGAAAGCATTTGCAGCCCCTTCCCTCCCGCAGCAGCTCCGCGGGGCTTTTTGCCTCCAAATCCAGCTGCTGATAAAAGATGAGGAGGTGACCTGACCCTGGCTCCGGCTGCGGAGGGAAATTCCTGGGGTGCGGAGTGGGGAAGGGGCTGTGGCTCACTGTGCCTTCACCCAGCCACATCTCCTGGGAGCGAAAAAAACCCAGAGCAGCCCCGGGGCTGCCCCACGGCACCAACAGCACAACGGTGACTCCTTTCCCACTCGGAGATGCTCCAGGAAGGAAATCCCCCGGGCTCGTGGCCTCGGCAGCACCAAACTTTTCCCTGTCTTCCCACTACGGGAGGGAAAAATAAATTGCTTGGCATGGTTGGGGCTTGGCAGGTTCCAGCTCCTCCCCATTGAAATGCTAATTTTGACTTTCTGGGGTGTCAGGAGCTCTCCCAGCACAAACCATCAGTGCCAGGGCGTGGGATGGGGCGGCTCCTGCCCACCCTCCCAGCCCGTGTCCTTCGCCAAGCCACCACCCCAGGACCTGCTGGGCGAGGGGGGGGAGCTGGGTGCGGGTTGGGGGCAGTGGGTGTGGGATGGGGACATCCAAGACACTCAGCACTGGGGGAGAAGGGTGCTCGCACACGTCCCAGGGCTTTGAATCACTCATGGTCCCTTTTTGGTCTCTTCACCCATTTTCTTTTTAGCATCCCTCGACACTCCCCTGCCCTGCAGCTTCCAGGCGACTTTTCCCATCGAAGGGCAAACAAGACAATTTCCCACTTGGGACAACAGCTATCGGGTCTTACTCCCCAACACCTCTCCACAACATCCCCAAGACCTTCCCCTTCTCCATCCTCCTCCTCCCTAGCCCGTGGCCACCCCAGCTCCCAGCAGGGCAACCCCCATTCCCAGCCACAACCTTGGGCCACCAGCCCCAAAATACGGGGTGCCGGCCCCATGCCCTGCCCAGGGCCACGTCAGGGTGGTGGGATGGAGCAGGAGCCAAAGGGACCCAAGAGACCCCGAAGAGCTGCATTAACGTGGCAGCGTATAAATACTCCTCTAAGCTCTCGGCTGTTTACCCAGACCCGCTGTTCTGGAGATGGGTCCTCACTGAGCAAACGCCGGGCAGCGCCGCTGGGTAAACAGCCTGGGGTTTATTTAAATGTTAAACAGGAAAGTCGCTTTTTGGATTTGCAACCGCTACCCCAGTTGGCTGCGAAGCCGGGTGCACACCGTGCCGGGGATGGATGGATGGATGGATGGATGGATGGGACCGTGGTCCCTGACCCTGCCAGGGCACCCCAGGCTGGCAGCACCAGGGAGGAGCGGGTGCTGCCAGCGGTGAGAGGCCGGGGGCCACAGGGCTGTGCGGCTTCAGCTGCGTCCGTCGCCTTCCCTGACATCAGCATTTCTGCAGGTTTTGCTTTCGCAGCAGGGAAGGTGCCACGGTAGAAAGGGCCGGCCCAGCCGGCAGCGCCCGCTGCCTCCTCGGGGAACACGGACCACAGGCAGAGGGGTCCTGGGCTCCCCCCGCCCCGGGGACAGGACACGCAGCCCCCAGCCTGCTGCTCCCTTGGGACCACCCGGCTGGCACCCCTGCCCTCGAAGCACGCGGGGACCACGTTCCCGGTGGCACCGCGGCTCCGCTTCAAGCCATGGAGACAAGGGAAGGTCCCCACCATACTCCGCTCCCCCCAGCTCCTCACCGGACCCCCGGCTGCCACCTCCACCGAGCCCGGCCCTGCGCTGAGCCAGCAAAAAGTTTATCCCAAGGTCAGGACAAACAGCACGGCAGCCTCCGTCCCTGCCGGTGCCGGAGCCACCACACGCGGCGTCCCCGGCACGAGGACCCCCACGCCGCGCCGGGGGCTGCCGAAGCCGCAGCCAGGCAGCGTCCTCTCAGTCTCGGCATCTCGTTAATTATTGAGCCCGTCTCCCTCCCACCTCCTCTTGATCCACTAACCCACAATCCAGCTCCGGCAGCGCCGGCAAGGCAGCCCAGGGCTGGCACGGCCGAGTCCCGACCCCGCGGCACCACCGGCATCAACCGTGGCCGGATCCCGGCTCCTCACCGCAGGCACGGGAATGCCGCTGCCAGCACGGCTCAGCACCACCAGTCTCCGTGCCAAGGCAAGGGAAGCAGCATCAGCCCCATCCCGCCAGGACAGGATCCGGCCAGGGTCCCCATGGAAGGGGCCACGGGCTAAGCCACGCCGGGCATCACCACGCCGTCCCCAGCGGTGACAGCAAGGTGAGGAGGGTGGCACGGGGACCCAGCGCTGGCCATGCCACCGTGAGCCCGAGGGGCTGAATTTTGCAGGGTTGGGGGTCTCTCTCCGCAGTCAGGGCGATGCCACGGGCTCAGGGCACAGCGATGTCCCCGGTGCCATGCGGCGGAGCCCCCTCGGGGACAAGGAGCGTGTCCCTGTCCCCCAAGCAGCGCAGCCCCAGCCGGGGAAACGGCAGACGAGAGAAATTTAAAATAACGCCGGTGCAAAGCCGCCCCCCCCCCCAACCCGAGCGAACATTTTCACATCTGTCACTAGCTGTCACCTCATGAATAATTCATCTGCCTCATGAATATGCAAAGCCGGGGCTGGTGATTAGCTTCAGCTGAAACATAGCTTAATTCCTCACAGGCCATTGGGTGCCGGGACGACCCGGCCAGTTTTGGGGTCTCCTCTCGCCCCAACCTGCCCCCAGCCATGGGGTGAGACAGGGGCGGCTGCGGACCCCGGCGTCCCCACGGAGTGGAGGGGACATTTGGGACAGTGCGGGGGGACACGGGCTCGGGATGGGTGGGAGTGGAGTGGGGGCACTGCCCACCCACCCAGGCAGCCTAGATGTAGTGGGACATGGGTGCCCCCCATCCTGGGGACGCCCCAGCCCTAGGGGTGCCCCCAGCTGCCCCCCAGCCAGTGCTCAGACCCCATGACCTCTGCTGTCCCCACAGGTCACTCCGGTCCCCAGTGCCACCGGCACACACACGGCATTTCGGTGCCCACCCACCCGGCGTGTCCCCCCCTCCGCTGGCACCCCACGGGGCTGATCCTGCACCTCCCCCTCCCCCCCCCGCACCCAACCTCGCCAGAGCCCACAGCCCCCCATAGCACCCACCTCCCTCCCAGTGCCACGATGCCTCCGCCACCCCAATGGGAAGGGGGTGTCCACCGAGGGCCCCCCGGGGCTGCACGGCCGCGGCGGGAGCCCGGCGACGGGGCCGGCTCCGCGTCCCCTCCTCTCTGCCCACAACAAAGGAATTCTGCAAACCTCGCTGCCGTCACATCTCACAGGCAACGTGATGCTTCCCGCTCCCCCCCAGCCTGCGAGAATAAATTAGCACCTCAGAAAACTGTGATCCCGTCCAATATGGGCCCTTTGCTGGGTGCGATTTTTATTAGGCAGACAGTCTGCAGCCTTTATTTTAGAATTTGCTCTTCTTTTTATTTTTTTAAATTTTTTTTTTTTTTTTTTCCCCCCGCTTTCTGTCTCTCCCCGGGAAGCCAAAAGCACCACGGGAGCCCCAAAGCTGGCGCAGCGTCGTGGCAAGCCCCCCTGGCCCCATCTCTGCGGATGGCTCGGCCGTACACCAGCAGGCGACTCCGAAAGCAGCGCCGGTGCCCGGCACCGAAAGCGAGGAGGAGAACACCGGGTTGGTGGGCCTGGCACAGAGCCGGGTCTCTGGCACCATCCTCCCCACCGGCGCTGGGTTTGCCGAGCCCCCAGGGCCGGTGCACGGGAGCGAGGAGCCCCCAAGCAACCATCAACCCCTCGCCCGTACCCCGACCGGTGTCCGTCCATCCCGGCAGCCCTCCAGCCATTCAGCCCGGCCTCACCGTGCGGCATCCCCATGGTGGGGCACGCGGGCTGGGACTCGTCCTGCCCGTGGTACTGAGCCCCCACCATGCTGCCAGCCCTGCCCACTCCCTGGCAGCCGAGGGCACCCCAGGGATGCAAAACTTCCCGGCTCCCTCCCTGCCAGGGAGCCACCGGCAGCACCAACGGCGAACCGGGTGGCCAAAGCAGGGGAGGGGACCGAGGCGCTCCGGGCTCCGACACCGCAGGGGGATGACTCCCCAGTGGGCACCCATCCGCCAGCACCCGCTGCTCTCCTGCCATCCCTCACCGCTTCTCCCTGCCCACCGCCTCGCTGCCAGCTCCCCTGCGGGCTGGGCAGGGGGTCAGGGCACAACACCGTGCCACCTGCCCTGCCAGCGGCCCCCAGCCCTGCCTGTCCCACTGGCCCCAGTGC
>NW_010972600.1:1571621-1578425 GCF_000737465.1 Haliaeetus leucocephalus
AGGAGCCCCTGTAATTGGGGGGGGTCCCTTCTAGCCCCTCCGCAGCCCCCCCTTAGGTCGGTGGGGCCCCCCCAGTATGCACAGCATCCCCCTCCCCATCCCTGCACTGGGAGCCGGCTGCGTCCAAGCAGGGTTTTAGGGGGGGTCTCCAAAGAAGGGGGGCATCTTTCAGCCCCCCCCCAAGCCACTGAGGGGCCCCCCCTGCTCCAGCCACTGTGCTCCCCTCTATTCCAGCCCTGGGACCCAGTGGGGTTTTAGGGTATCTTCAAACAGGGGAGCATCTTCCAGCCCCTCTGCACCCCAAAATCCCTCCCAAACCATGCAGGCTGCAACCAGCAGCATCTTCCAGCCCCGCTGCACCCCAAAATCCCTCCCAAACCATGCACGGTGCAACCAGCAGCATCTTCCAGCCCCGCTGCACCCCAAAATCCCTCCCAAGTCACCCAGGCTGCATCCAGCAGCATCATCCAGCCCCTCTGCACCCCTGTACGGCCCCGTATGGGGAGCCCTGGAGGGGCTGGAAGATGATGAAGATGGATGAAGGCTAGAAAAAAGCCCAAACCACCCCAATAAAGCAGTTGAGACACTTCAGGGAGCTTCAATACCAGAAACGAACCCCAAAACGGGGAGGGGGGAACCATCACTGAGCTGTCGGGGAGGGTTTGGGGGGGGTCACCTTCCCGCCGGTGAATGAAGAATGCCACCCTGTCTCCCACGACTTGGCAACAACCGGTGAAAAAATATTTCCCCCCCTCTTTTTCCCCATAGGATGAGTCCACGGAAACCCGAGAGCAAAGTTCTCATTTCCGACTCCATTGTACCAGACTTTTCGCGGCGTTTCCTGCCTTTTGTGAAGCCCCCCAGCACAACCCCGGCATTGCCGGCGCACAGAGCTCTTCTGTTCCCCTTCTTTATGTGGCTGCAGCTGGCGTCCCCATCCCCACGTAGGTGCCCGAGTGTGGGGGACAGCAACAGGGGTTAATGTCGCCGTCGTGTTTGCCAAGCAAGACTGGGGAGAGGGTCCCAGGGGATTTGCCGGCACCCTGATGTCCCGGCTGCTTCCCACTCCAGGCGGATCCAGGGGGCCGGTGCTGCCACCCTACAGGTCTCCAATCCTGCTATCCTGCTTTGGAAGGGGCACCCATGGGTGCTGGTTGGGGTTTGCTGGAAGGAGGGTGCTGCACTGTCTGATGTGCCCAGAGAGGATGCTCCAGCGCGGATGAGTATGGCTCCCGGTGGAGGCAGGACCCGCTGCCCACGCACAGTGGGATGGGGCCGGCTCCAAAACTGTCGCCCCATTCGTGCAAGGGCCTGGGCTCCCTTCGGGGTGAAGATGTTCCCGCTGCTCCCCACCACAGCTGGGTTCTGCACCCGCAGTGAGACCCGCATCCCACCCGCCTGCTGCCTCCATGCTGCCCACAGCCTAAACCCTTCCTCCCGCTCTTCATCTTCCTAAGCTTCATCCGGAAAGCCGGCGGCACCGGCAGGGTCTGATCCGCACGACACATCGTGCATGGGTCGGGGATTAGATGGGTTCATCCGGGAACCCGGCTCCTTCCCGCACCCAGCGGTGGGGGGGACGTCCCCCCAGCACCCACCTCCTGTGGGCCACCCTTCGTGAACGAGCACCAGGCGCGGTGACGAAGCTGCACCCAGCCTTGACTCTGACCCACGACGGGTCCGTGGCGCTAAAAGGCTGTGGGGAGAGTGGAGCTGGAGCCGCTCGGGGACTCAAACCTCAAGGGGCAGGTGAGGGGGGGAAGTGGAGGGACCCCGGGCACCCACCCATCCACCACCTGGGGCCCCGGCTGGGCCCCGGCAGAGGCAACGTGGCTGATCTGCCACCGGCCATTTGTCTTGGTGAGGAAGGTGCCGGCAGTGAGTTATCGGAGCTCTCGTCTCGAGTGGAGATAAATGTCATAACAGACACGAGCCAGCGCGGCTTATGGATGGGGATTTAATAGACACCTCTCCCCCCGCCCGCTTCCCTGCGCCGGCAGCTGCTCGGCACCCGGGGACCGCAGCCCGCGGCGGGGTGGCAGTGGGCACCAGCTCCTCTGCTGGCACCAGTTTGGAGCCCCGGTGTCCCCCCAGCTGGTCACTCCAGCTGGGAGGTGACTTCATGGGGTCCCCCCGTCCCCCGGGCCCAACCTGGAGCCCCAACATCCCGCCGTGGCCATCCCTCCATCCATGTGGGAGAGCCAGATCCTCCTGGCACGGAGGGATGTCCCCATGTCCCCATCCTTGCCCAGCTCGCGGTTCCTTCCACACCCCCAGCCCCACATCCAGCCCGTCCTTGCAGCATCGCCCTGGGAGCACCGATGGCTCTGCCCCGAGCTGCTCCCACGAGGCAGCACCTGTGTCACCGGGTCCCCACCGCTCCCCGTGTCCCCAGCCCCACCGGTGACAGGCCGAGTGGTCCTGGGGGCAGCGGTGGTTGGGGTCACTCCATCCCTCGGTTCCGCTCACTCGTTCCCGGCCCCGGTGGGTTTTGCACTGGCATCTGCCAGGGCGAGCAGGGACCCAAGTGTCTTTTTGAGCCCGGAACGCTGGGTTTCTGGTGAAATCCTGCAGCAGTGTTGCCGTGACGACCCTCCTGCAGTTTCCATCCAGAGATGTTTTCCTTTGTTGTGACAGGGACGCGGGGAGGCAGCCGCCGGCGATTGGGGTGCGTGGCGGTGATGGCGAGGGGTTCACACCACGACGGGCAGGGACCCACCGCTGCCCCCGGGGAGACCCGGTGGGTCTCCGGCACTGGCGTGGGGTTGGGGGGAATCCGCACGGCTTCAGCGTAACCCTGGCTTGGCCTCGGCCACCCAGGGGACAGCAGGGGGGCCAGGAGCCACACGTGACGTGAGTTTGATAGGTCTCAGCCAGGTCTCGCTCCCATCGAGACCCAGAACAGAGAGGTGATGTGGCCAACCCACAGCGTGGGGACACTGTAGAGTCCCAAACGGGATGGAGGCGTTGGGTCTGCGAAAGCAGGTGGCGAAGCGCCCTCGTCACCCCGATGACAGAGCCAGTTTGGGGGGGGTGTTGAGGCCAGGAGCCTCCCGAGCTCCAGCGCTGCCTCGTTTGGCAGCCGGGGCCACGGCGCCGTGACCGGGGTGCTGAGCAGCATCGCCACCGCCATCCCGTGGGTGCTGAGCACCAGGGAACTGGGGTGCCAGGCACCCTCCCTGCGCGGCGAGGGGCCCCGCAGTTCCCCACAGCCGGAGCGCAGCCGCGTGCCCCGGTCCCCGCATCGCCGGGGGTGCGCGGGGGGACCCCGTCCCGCGCCCCGCGGAGCCGCTTGTTATTCCGCTCAGGTCCGCCGGCGGCTAATGAAGCCCGTTCCAGGAGAGCTGCCACATTCATCGGGAGAGCGGCTTAGTAATGAGGCCTCTGCCACCGCAGCTGGGGCCAGCGCTCGGGGCACTGGCACGGGGACAGACAGCGGGCGGGAGGGCGGACGGACGGACAGACGGCTCCGTGGCAGGGCGAACCAGCAGCTGGTGCCTGTGTTGGCTGAGAAGTTGGTCCAAAGCTGGCACTGGAGCAGGGCAGGACTCCTCGACTCGGGGTCTGCTCCGGAGGGGACAGGCTGAGACCTGGCACCACGGACCCGCTTCCGTGCTGCCCCTGACCCCTCGCCCGCTGCTCCTCGCCCCAGCTGCAGTTTGTTTCTGCTTTCGGCCAGGGCCAAACCCGCCTCGTGGCACAATCTGGACATGGTGGTAAGGGCACCCCATCCCGGGCTGGGGTCTGCAGCATCCCTCTGGGGACAGAGGGACCCTGCCCTGGCCAGGCCCAACTTCCCTCCAAACCCGCTGGCAGGATGCATTGATTTTATTTTCTGTTTCCATGGCAACTGCCTCCTTCCCTTCCCCCTTCTGGCAGCCGGACCCGCTCTTTTGCCCTCCCGCAGCACCCAGCCCCGCCAGCACCCACCGTCCACCACGGACACGGGGGACACAAGCTGTGACCCAACATGGTCCCCTCCTCCAGGGACTCTCCGGGGTGGCAATGCCACCAGCTCAGCATCCGCAAGCAGGACCCAACCCTGCACCCCGGTGCCCACCGCGACGCCCATGGGTGATTTTGGGGGAGCTGCCGGCAGGGCTGGCATGGGTCTGGGAGCAGGTGCAGGGGACACCAGCCCCAGTCAGCCCCTCTCTGACACCAGCAATAATTAGCAGCAGGGCCAGCAGGACGCCGCACTGGTTCATTAGCCAGGGCGGTAATTCCCCCCGGCACTGCCAGCGCGGGGACGCCGAGCAGCATCCCCCGTTAGCAGAGCCAAGCTCATTAACAGCACATCCTACCCCCACACCTGCTCATGGCTGATGTGCCGCCTCTCCGGCACCCCCTGCACGGTGGCACCAGTGGAGAGGACACCGGCACTGCAGTGATCCGGTCACAAGCCTGGTGCCCTCACCCCTTTGGGAGTAAATGCCAGTTTGTGGCTTAAAAGCAGGGCTATAATAAGATAATTATAATTATATCCTTTTATCCATCCCCTTCCAAAGGGACGCACCCGTCGCTGCCCTGCACATCTCCTTCCCAGCGCGGAGATGCCACCACATTGTTATTTAGCATTAATTACCAGCTGTGCCAAATCCTGCCCTTCCAGGTCCCCCTGGCCCCCCCGGGACCCCCAGCCCCTCTGCACAGACAGGGGGAATAAAGGCAGAGGCACAGCCCGGAGAACAGGCAGGGCCCTGTGCCAGGCAGAGAGGCCGCGGCGTTGAATAACGCCTGTGCCGCGTTCACCGGTAATCTCCAGTGTTTACACGGAAGTGGAAATCAATCGCCACAAATAATTAACGGCGAAGGGCACAACACCCGCTTCTTCTTCGGAAGCGGCTCCCAGCGCCAGCCAGGGTTGCTCAGCAAAACTCACACGCCGGCACCCGCCGCACAAAAGGCGACGGCACCCGTTTCCTGCACCGCCGGCACGAGGTGGCCACGCCGGCACAGGGCCAGCATCCCGGCGACTCGCGGGTGGGAGCTCACGCCCGGTGGGAGCGGGGGGTCTGGATCTCTGCCGGCGCCTGGTTTGGCACCAGCCTTTCTATTAGCTCTTGGATAAAATGCAAAGGCCCCCCCGGCGGGCGGCTGAGTGCCGGGGCTGGATGGCAGCCGGGAGCCAACGCCGACGCCAAGCTGCTCCCGGCGCAGCCCGGGGCGAAACAGCTGCATTTACCACCCGCTTCGTTCCTCGAGAGCGAGGAAGATGCTGAGGCTGAAGAGCCCCCGGGCCGGAGTGCTGTCCCCCCGGTTGCCCCCAAACAGGCAGGGCTGGAGGGGCCAGGGGGTCACCGGGGTGAGGGGGGACGGTGCCGGCAGGCGCGGGCAGGAGGTGATGCGGCGGCGGTGGCACAAATGGCAGACCCATCCCTGATGCGTGATGAGCCGAGGGGCAATTAAGGCTCCTGCGGTTTTTGACCCAATTTCTTAGGCGAAACTCGGTGGGGGGGGAGAAGGGGAGGAAGGAGGAGGAAGACGGAGCACGTCACGTGTGTACTAGTGTGTGTCACCGCATGTGCGTGCGTGCACGGGCGCACACGTGTGTGCTCTGCGACACGCGTGTGCCAGCACGTGCAAGCGTGTGCACAGCCCCAGCCGGGGGCCGAGCCCCCAGAGCCGCGCTGCGAGGGGGAGGTGACGGCTTTGCAGCACTCGGCTGGTTTTATTTTTGCTTGCGGCTGAGCGCAGGCAGCCTCGGCGCGGCTGCCGTGACTCATGCAGGCAGCCCAGCACCCGGGGAGGTTTGGGAGGGCTGCAGAGCACCGCTGTGCCGTCGCCTTGCGTTGCCTCCACCAGCAAGGCGGCGACGGGGGCCGTGGGACCACCGTAGGGTCAAGGCTTGGCAACCTCGCCGAGCACCGGGGCACGTCCGCAAAGACCTGGGGCTGTGGGCAAGCATAGCGGTACCATATGCTGCGAAGGATAATTTTAAGCAGCTGCCGTGTTATATGTGTGCGTGTGTGTATGTGGGGGGGTGATTTCTCCCCACACGGCTGCTCCGGGCTCCCTGTGGCTCCCTCGCAGGCTGGGGGGGCAGCTCAGCCCTGCCTGGCCGGGGGTGCCCACGGGAGAGCCGGCCCTGCCGCGCTGGCCGAGAGGCAGCAGGGAGGGCTTGGATTTCCCTGTGCTTTGTGCTGGTGACTTGCATCCAGGGGGATGCTGGGGTGCGCAGGGATGCTGGAACATGCAGGGATGACCGAGCGTGCAGGGATGCTCTAACACAGGGGTGCTCCAGTGCAGGCATGCCCGAGCATGGGGGGGTGCTGGAGCATGGGGGGGTGCTGGAGCATGCAGGGATGCTGGAGCACGCAGGGATGTTAGGATGTGCGGGATGCTGGAGCAGGCGGGAATGCTGGGATGTGCAGGATGCTGGAGCATGCAGGGATGGTAGAGCATGCAGGGCTGCTGGGATGTGCAGGATGCTGGGATGTGCGGGGTGCTGGGATGTGCAGGATGCTGGAACACGCAGGAATGCTGGGATGTGCGGGATGCTGGGATGTGCGGGATGCTGGGATGTGCGAGATGCTGGAGCACGCAGGGATGCTGGGATGTGCGGGATGCCGGGCCGTGCAAGGATTCCTGCACACCCGCGCTCCCTCCCTGCAGTCTCTCTCCGCCGCTATTTTCAGCAGCGCTCCACCAGTGCCACCTACAGAGCTGGCCCAGGAGGGCACCCAGCCGCCCCCAGCCCAGAGCCCGGCGGGCCCCCCCCTCACTTTGGAGCCGGGGTGTGTGTGTGGGGGTGTACCCTGTACCCCCGTCCCCAGAGCCGTGCAGGGGCCCGGGGGGACGCTG